>NW_027494257.1:0-312990 GCF_021521415.1 Bidens hawaiensis | reverse complement strand
CAGCCGACTATATTCGAGAAGTAGTTTCAAAACATGGAGTCCCAGTGTCCATCATTTCTGATAGAGATAGTCGGTTCACCTCAAGGTTTTGGAGATCATTACAAGAGGGGTTAGGTACTCGACTGGACATGAGTACGGCTTATCACCCCCAAACGGATGGACAAAGCGAACGAACGATCCAGACATTGGAAGATATGCTGCGCGCGTGCGCGATCGATTTGGAGGTAGTTGGGATACCCACCTTCCGTTGGTTGAATTTTCTTACAATAACAGTTATCACACAAGCCTCAAGGCAGCGCCGTTTGAAGCGTTATATGGGCGCAAGTGTAGATCCCCACTGTGTTGGGCTGAAGTGGGCGACAAGCAAATGACTGGTCCAGAAGTGATCCAAGAAACAACAGACAAGATTTTTCAGATAAGGGATCGCCTTAAGGCAGCACGCGACAGACAGAAAAGTTATGCTGATATGAGAAGGAAACCGTTGGAGTTTCAAGTAGGGGATAAAGTACTTTTGAAAGTCTCTCCATGGAAGGGAGTCCCCCGTTTCGGTAAGCGAGGAAAGCTAAATCCGCGCTACATTGGACCATTTGAGATCCTGGAGAGGATCGGTCCAGTTGCTTATAAACTCCGTCTACCCGCCGAACTCAGTGGAGTTCATGATACGTTTCATGTATCCAACCTCAAGAAGTGTTTATCTGACGAAACGTTGATTTTACCGTTGGAAGAAATTCATATTGACAAACAGCTGCACTTCGTAGAAGAACCCATAGCAGTAACCGATTGGAAAGAACAAAAGTTACGCAGAAGCAAAATCAAGTTAGTAAAGGTTCAATGGAACTCGAGGCGTGGGCCTGAATTCACTTGGGAAAGAGAAGACCAGATGCGCACAAAATACCCACACCTCTTTCAGAACATGGCTTCTGCCAGCAACGTCTCCTAAATTTCGGGACGAAATTCGTTTAACGAGGGGAGAATGTGACAACCGGTAATTTCCCAAACCCATAAGCTAAGTAATCAACCTAATAATTAGGTGATTGTAAATATTAAGCGCGTGCATTTGTTATGTGCGCCCTGCGCGAGCGCGCCATGTTAGTCAGCGCATGCAGTTGTTATGTGCAACCTGCGCGAGCGCACCATGTTAAGAACCAGCGTGAGCATATGTTATATGCGCCATGCGTGAATGATTTGGCTTTATGTTTTCATGTAACTTAAACGTTATGTTGTCTATGGGTTGACCATCCCGCATGATGCTAAGGCGGGTGCATCCTACATCGTTTATGCGCGTGCGGAAGGGAACTAACCTACCCGCATGGCGGGAACGTTGAGAGCTAGTTTGTCTGAAGCTCCAAGATGGAATTGACTTCAACATGACTGATCACTATGTTGAAATACCAAGACCACCTGGAGAATCTACAAATGAAACTCAAATGTCCCTAACTGCGAGAAGGTTACGCACCTACCCGCAGCAAAGACATGTCCTATACGCAGAAAGCTATGCGCACCAAGTTATACGCGCAGAACACTTGGTCTATTCTCCAGTTAAGGAGATTACTCCCGCCCGAAAGGAAACAGTAGCGTGTTTCAGAGATTTTCCACTTTTTACTGTACACTGACAAAAGTACCTGAAAAAGCACACTGTAACATGAAAAGTCAACTGTCAGCCACCCTATTCTCACCAACCCCAGACCTGCATGTTCTGTCCAAATCAAATCAAAATCTTTTATCCACCACTCCACTCTTAAGTAAATAATAATAACTTCCATACTTTATCATCATTACATTTAGATATGAAAAGATTTCAATCCCCTAAAGCAAGGGATTGTGTTCCCTTGAGTTTGCCTATAAATTTGTAGCCTAAATTATCACCCAAAACACACTTCAAAGAACTACAAACTTGCACTAATCCTTTCCCAAGCATCCGTTGTTTCCAGCTCCGATCCTGTTACTAGGTAAGCCGAAAATATAACCTTGAGACCTACTATCCAACCCTTATATTCTCCTATTTCTTGATCTTAATATATATACTTGTTATTTAATCGTATTCTAGACCTTCGATTCCGAGGCCAACACCAAGAAAACCCGAATCTCGATTAATCCCTTAACAAGAACCACAGGTGAGTCTCACAGCCCCTATTTTCACTGTTTTCACTGTTTTTAAACTGCTTTCGGGGCGAGGGACACGTACTTAAATAATGTTTTATCATGGTATACTTACAAGCTATGCAAGCGATTATGTGTTTAAGTTATGTTTCATGATGAGCAATGCAAACGGTTATCTAAGGTTTTCAATGTGTGTGCGCTAGAACTCGAGTAAGTGATCACTTTACCATTGGAACTCTAAGGGTAGGGACTGCTGGTTTGATCCGCCCACTCGTAGGGGTCGCACCTCTTTGCATGGACGAGTGCCTGGCATGGGGCAGTACTATGGGGTTGAGCCCGCTCGTAGGGGTCGCGCCTCTTTGCATGGACGAGCGCCTTGTTTTCCCGGCACAACGTCTGCGCGTAACCCGCGGGACGGTATCCTTAGCTCGTAGGGGCAATGCCTCTTTGCATGGACGAGCACAGTTTCTCAGAATTGTTCGCGCGTAACCCGCGGGACAGTATCCTTAGCTCGTAGGGGCAATGCCTCTTTGCATAGACGAGCATAGTTTTCCAGAAACGTCTGCGCGTAACTCGCGGGACGGTTTTACGTTATTTTAGCTCGTAGTGGCTGCGCCACTTACATAGACGAGCACCGTATCCAGAATTTGTTCACGCGTAACCCGCGGAACGATTTTTATCAGAATATTGTCAGAATTATGTGTTAATACGATTTTACCAAGCAGATGTTAATGATGTTGCCAGAAATGTTTCAGAATGATTTTATCAAGTTACTAAAACTTGTGAACTCACTCAGTTTATACTGATTCAAATGTTTTTACGTGTCTTTCAGGAGATAACTAGGTAGCGCATGGAGTCACACTTAGAGCACCACACGCTGAACATCTAAAACAAGCTTTTTGGAAGATTTTGGTTTTATCCCCTCGATGCGCACGGTTACCCGCCGCGCAAGGGGATATGGCGAGGAAATCTTCAGTTTTATACTTGGATGTTTCTTTTTGTAATCTTTGAACAATGTAATGTGTTTGTACTAAACTTCTCATGCGCAATAAAAATCTTTGAATGTTTTGCAATGGCCCGTGCTTAATTATCAATCCCCACTCGTGCGCGCCCCGGCTGTTTCCCGCCGCTCAGGGCCGGGTGTGACATTGCGGTTGTCGGTTCAGATTGTTCAGGTTTGTCCTACAACTCGGTGCGTAGTGCCCAATCCTGCCACACCGGTGGCACACCACCTCTTTGCACACGCCACCATGGTGGTAACCGCATTTCCCACACTTAGGAAACGTTCCCTTCTGCGGTTCTTGCCTTCCGCCTGAACTAGTCATGGCGTAGTTTCTGGGCAGCGGGCCTAGCACGTTTGTCTTGCTGCTTCCCCGGGGTCCTATTATCATACGTACCTCGCTTTCCTCCGGCAGACTCTCCTGCCACCTTCAGTGACCCACTCCTCACGAAATCGTATGTGACAATACCAGCTTGCGTCACCGCACCCTCAAACGTCTGGTGTCCCCCAGCGTTGACTATACTCCTTACTACTGGAGTTAGTCCCCATATATAACGCTCCACCCTCTTTAACTCAGGGGTGACTAACCACGTCACCAATCGCGACAATTCATTAAATCGGTTCGTATAACCCAAGTGGTCTGCCCCCTGCATCTCCAAATTCCACAACTCGTTTTCTAACTTCTGCAGTTCGTTTTTCGGGCAGAAATGTTCCAGAACAAGGGCTTTGAGTTCTGTCCAAGTCATGCGGTTTGTCGCTGCCTGACCGCGAGTTTGCACTATTGTGTTCCACCATGTCAAGGCATGGTCCGTGAACGTGCAGGTAGCATACTTAACAATGTATTCTATAGGGCAGTTACTGATGTTCACAACCGACTCTATTTTCTCAATCCACTTAACCAACCCATTGGGTCCCTCAGACCCGCTAAATTCTAGGGGCTTGCACAACATAAAATCTTTAATTGAACATCCCCTTGTTGCAGGAGTCGGTTTAGTGCGGTTCGTTTCTACACTGGGTATAGGGCCATTACTGTCTGTAACGACCACCCTAGGCGGCGCGTCATTACTCGGAATCGGGTTACCGCTCGGTGGAGGATTAACATTTTGTTCCCCAGATTATTGGTGGTCGTTTGATTGCTCGCAGGGTCTGGATTGGTCGTATTGTTAATACTGGCGGCGATGCGCGATACTATATCCGGTATCGCCGCCTCTAACTGTCGAGCAATCAGACGACTCACATCCACTTCTGACATTTGAGCTGACCGTTTAGGTGCCATTCTACACAACATTAAGAAAAATACATATAATTAATACAAATTCCAATTTCGATACACAACACATATTCCATTCATTAATAAACATTAGTACATTTTACATAATCATCAGTACACATTACATTAACGTTAGCCCATAGATTAAGTTTTCATACATTAGTTCTACAACAGCATCATTTCGACATAACCCGCTATGGGTCAGTGCTTGAATGATACATCAAAATATCTACAATGGTATCCCAAAAAAAAAAGACCCCCTATGGGCTAGTGACTGTATTATAACTACCCAAGATTCACTCTATGTTAGCATCGTCACTAACTGCTAACACAGAGTATCAAAAAGCGGACCCTGTCTACTACCACCCTAACATGATCTAAACACGGTGGTATACCAACCACACCAACACTGCCACCATCCCCACTAACACTGCCATCAAACCCCGGATCCGTGTTTCCATCCGGTCAATCATCCACTGGGAGTAGGCGTCCTCCCTCCTCAGCTGCGCGATCGTATGCTGGCTGTCCAGTATGCAATCCGCCAAGTGATTCCTCCTCTGAATACCCACTGTCAAGGCGGTGGTGTGCTCATTCATCTGCTCGGTGAGCACTCGGATCCACGCAGCCTCGGGAGGGACGCTCATCCCTCACCGGCCTGGGGGTACCCCACACGGGTGGAGGCACAGGCCCGGGCTGGGGGCGGGAGGACTCGCCCCTGTAGTAAGTGGATCTGGGTGGGGTAAAGGTAGGCGGGACATACGGGGAGACCTGTGGTGCGGGTGGGGTGGGGGATCTGGTAACCCCAGCAGGGGAGGACAAGCTAGCACTCCTATGGCTAGTCTTAGTAGGCTCGGTGCTGGAAGCTAAACGTACACTCCTAGAGTCCCCGGAACTGGCCTCCTCCGGGTCCTCCTCTACCGATAAACTTCGTGATCTTGACATGCTTACCTGTACACAAGTTAGCAAACATATAGTCCCTTTCATAATGTAAATCATAATTAAATTAATATACACACATTTATACAACCTTGTCACATAAAAATACTATCATATACTTACACATATGTTGCCGATTTTACCTATTAATGTTCCCCGTGACTTCCCCTGAATTCCCTCGTGCGGACAAGTCTGTTATTATGTTCCGGACCATAATAACTCACTTGTCCATCCAAGTTCATCCAGATCTCGTCACTATATATTATTAGTTGATATTCAGATCCTATAATACTTGAGCTACTGGTTATATTTTAGGTATCTTTTAAAGACATCCTAATTCATTTATAACCAATGGCTCTGATACCAAGTTCCGTAACACCACGTAACCGTAGTGGAAACGTAAACGGGATGCAACAGACACATCTGATATCAACAGCATTGCTTATAAAGAAAACACCACTACATTAATTTACATCATATTACATTGTTCCGAGTTTAGTTCCCGTCTAGGCGATAGCACATAAGTTTTACCAACATTACATTATCATATTTAATACAAAATGATCACTAAACTTCCACAAATAGCAAGCATCATCAAGCATGTAGCACTTACTCCAGTTTGGAAGTACCTAGAAAGCATGTAAAGAAAACGGGTCAACTACGAATAGTTGGTGAGTTTCACGAGCCCCTTTTTCTGAATTGTTTTCAAATATTTTCCCTGGGCGGAAAGCATGTTATTATTTAAATGTTTAAGTACATACTGAACGCATGGATTTACGTGTATTTATAAATATCTGATTGTACGGGAATCGTATGGAATGGGTACATTACTGGGTTAACAGTGTCCACAGATGTCCCTGAAAGTGTTTCTGGGTTAACATTGCCCCCGGAATGGGTACATTACTGGGTTAACAGTGTCCCCAGATGTCCCTGAAAGTGTTTCTGGGTTAACATTGCCCCCGGAATGGATACAGTACTGGGTTAACAGTGTCCCCAGATGTCTCTAGAAGTGTTTCTGGGTTAACATTGCCCCCAGAATGGGTACAGTACTGGGTTAACAGTGTCCCCAGATGTCTCTAATATATGATTATCATAATGATTTATCACTGTTTATTTAAATTAGTGAAACTCACTAACTATTCGTAGTTGACCCGTTTTCTTTACATGCTTTCTAGGTACTCCCAAACTGGAGTAAGTGCTACATGCTTGATGATGCTTGCTATTTGTGGAAGTTTAGTGATCATTTTGTATTAAATATGATAATGTAATGTTGGTAAAACTTATGTGCTATCGCCTAGACGGGAACTAAACTCGGAACAATGTAATATGATGTAAATTAATGTAGTGGTGTTTTCTTTATAAGCAATGCTGTTGATATCAGATGTGTCTGTTGCATCCCGTTTACGTTTCCGCTGCGGTTACGGGGTGTTACAGAATGTGTAATTATAACCTACTTAACTCAACCAAGGGGAGGTTGTGTGACTAAACTATAACCAACCAAAGTTGTTAGAATTGGTATTTGAGAAATCGAAGTCAATTCATATCTCTCTATTTTACTAAACTACTTGCCTACTTAGATTGACATTCTCATGGTTGATATGAAATTAAGCATGGGCTGATGTGAAAATATGCATGCTACTTTTTTCAGGTCTCGATTAACCCACTTAAACACAAAATAATCAGTATCGTAACCAACACAAATGTGTTGACAAGACGATTACAAAACACTGCTTTTGTGAAGAATCAATGAATATTATCGGTGGAATCAATAATACTCAAATTATTGCTTATACGAACAGAAAATTAACAAACACACAAAGTAACTCAAATGATTTCCATTTATATTATGGAGGATACAATGAAAATCGATTACATTTTCTAGGTGGAATGTTTGTATTTGTGGCAGCTTTTCCGTACAAATATATTCTTTTCAGGAAAGAGACAACCGACAAATCACAATATTCGCTCTATGTCCATTTTCATAGGCGTGCCTTAGAGTTTCCTTAAATAGGCATACCTAACATACTTCTAGAAACCCTGATGATTGATACTTAACATATTTAAACATATTTCAAATTAATACAAGTGTAAAAAGGTCTTTGAGTAAGCTTGGAAGTTTGTGTCCTTGTCGAGCAGACCTGGTAAACCGTAAGTGTGCTTGGAACAGTTCTCCGAGTAAGTTTTACTTAGGATATTTTCCTTAGAATATATCCTACGAGCAAACTTGTTCTTCATGGATCCCTTCAACCTTTTGTTACTTAACTTATTTGAGCAAGTTCAAGTAAGCTGGTGAAACTGTAGCTTGCTCGAGGTTGAACCTTGCTCGTTGGAGTCCTTAAGGTAACTTATTCAATAACTTTCTTCATGTTTTCTTGTACCAATGTTTCTTCATGGAAAAGACCCAAGGAAACAACAAAACACACCTCCATGCTTCATGGAACAAGCCTCCATACTTTCCTATGTAAGAAAAAACAAAAATCTGCAAGAAAATACAAAATACTGGAGAGCTGGACACGGGGCCGTCCATCAGAGAACATTGGACTGTGGTCACCTTTCATAAAAAACAAAAGAAAACATAACATACACCAAAAAACACGAGGTCGTTCCTTCTGAAGCACGCCTTATTTGAAGACGGGGGGCGTGCCTCATGGAGCAGAGGGCCCTGCCTGATCACCCAGACAGCCTATAAATAAAGGTGCATGTTGCATTCAAAAGGTGTGCTTGAAGAAAAGTTCTATACGAGTTTCACTTATAAAAACATTCATTTTACACTCATATTAAATATCACGTGGAGAGTTTAAAGGCTTGGATGTTATCATCATCATCATACATCACCATTGAAAAAGGAAGATTCATCCACATTTGGTTAGAGTGTTCTAGTTTGATCTTGTGTTTTTTATCTTCATCTCTTTTGATGTTAATAACCATGCTCATTATGAGCTAAAACTCCATTTACCATCTAATATCTATGAAGAAGCTTTGTTTTACTTGACTATTATATTAAATATGTGATTTAGTTTAGTAAAGTACATCGTTATCTTGCAATTATGCTTTAATGAAAAATGTTTTATTACTTGAACTCAACAAATCAAGGTTGATGATTAACAATCATTCATGATTCACTCATGTTCTTGGAAACTAGAAATTGTAAAAAGAATATCCTGATAACTTATCTAATATAAAACATGGATCATTATATTATACTAAGAAATGATGAGATATAAGCTATGATCTATTTCTCTAGTTTTGATAATTCTTACATAACATTGTTAACACGATTGCTTAGGTTATCATGCTAGTTAAAGAAATCATATGATAAAGGAATGTGTAATTATAACCTACTTAACTCAACCAAGGGGAGGTTGTGTGACTAAACTATAACCACCCAAAGTTGTTAGAATTGGTATTTGAGAAATCGAAGTCAATTCAAATCTCTCCATTTTACTAAACTACTTGCCTACTTAGATTGACGTTCTCGTGGTAGATATGAAATTAAGCATGGGTTGACGTGAAAATATGCATGCTACTTTTGTCGGGTCTCGATTAACCCACTTAAGCACACAAACACAAACGTGTTGATATTACGGTTACAAAATTCTGCTTTTGTGAAGAATCAATGAATAATATCGGTGAATCAATAATACTCAAATTATTGCTTATACGAACAGAAAAGTAACAAACACACAAAATAACTCAAATGAGTTCCATTTATATTGTAAAGGATACAATGAAAATCGATTACGGTTTCTAGGTGGAATGTTTGTATTTGTGGCAGCTTTTCCGTACAAAGATATTCTTTTCAGGGAAGAGACAAACCGTTATATCACAATATTCGCTCTGTGTCCATTGTCATTGGCGTGCCTTAAAGTTTCCTTAATAGGCATACCTAACATACTTCTAGAAACCCTAATGATTGACACTTAACATATTCAAACATATTTCAAATTAATACAAGTGTAAAATGGTCTTTGATTAAGCTTGAAAGTTTTTGTCCATGTCGAGGAGACCTAGTAAACATTAAGTGTGCTTGGAACAGTTCTCCGAGTAAGTTTTACTTAGGATATTTTCCTTAGAATATATCCTACTAGCAAACTTGTTCTTCATGGATCACTTCAACCTTTTGTTACTAACTTATTTGAGCAAGTTCATGTGTGCTGGTGAAACTGTAGCTTGCTCGAGGTTGAACCTTGCTCGTTGGAGTCCTTAAGGTAACTTATTCAATAACTTCCTTCAAGTTTGCTTGGACCACTGTTTATTAACAAACCTTGCTCGATCCACCAAAATACTTGATTTTAGCTTGGTTTAGTCAATGGTTTTCTCTGAAACCAATCTTGCTTGACTTAAAGAACAACCTTGCTTGACGAAGTGTAGCTTTCCCGAAGTAACACTTAGACGACTTAAAGAAGATAACCTTGCTCGTAAAGCAAAATACCTTGCTTGAATTTGTTTAAGCTTGCTCGAAGGCTGAGTTTGCTCGGTTTCCATATTTAGAAATTTTCCAAGGAGGTTGAGAAGATTCAAATCTTCCTTTCTCATATCTTATCCTAACAATCCCCTCAGATTGGAACAACCTCAGTGTAGGTTACATACACTTTTAACAAAATATACATCAAATTTCAGAAAGTAAAATTACATTTCTTATGGAAAAATTACGTATTCAAAAATCTGTCACTTGGACATTACACATCAAATCAAATTCAAATAGAAAAAAAAGGTCTTCATCTCCTGGAGCTTCCAGCCTCTTTTCTTCAATCGAATTTTACAGCAGCAACTTTTTCTTTGAATAATGAGATCTCCCTGTGGTGTGGATGTTGAGAAGGCAGATTCCATCTGATTATCTCCTCAAGATCCTCCACATGAAGAAACTCCAAGTCGATGTCATGTTCTATAATCCCAACGCCAGTCCATCTGAGTTTCTTGAGATAAGTGATTGATCTTTTGGTTCAAAGATTATCTTAGAAATCCTACTATTTTCTGGGCTTCATAATTGGGCCTTGGCACTTGCTGCCTCATACTGATACATTCTCTTATGTTGGCCAGAGGGTTTGAGTGTTTTCTTGATTTATTGTAAGATGACTCAATCATCATGATATCATTCATCTTCCGTTGCTTTTTTTGTTCGTTCAAATTAAGAGAGTTTCAGCTTTCTCTTCTTCTTTAGTAAAGGAAATCCCTTCCTAGATTATTCTTTTAAGAACCTAGAAAGTTCATTCCTTTGTTGTCCAACAAATATTTACCTATATTGATAGTCATATAAGTTCAGTCTTGGCATTTCTTCCAATTGTTCCCTCTTATACTCTTGAAAATTATCCTTGAAAACAATATTCTTCAAAGCACCATTAGACAAAATTACTTTCAGGGTTTTTGGTCTTGAGTCAAAATATAATTTATTTGGTAGGTCGACATCAGTAGGTGGCATTTGTTGTCTTTCAAGTGTTGACCTTGTTGTGGGAATAAGGACACCTACAGTGGAGACCATTGGAGTATATTTTCTTTTGGCTTCAGGTCTTCTCACATGCCCAATTTGTTCTAACAAATTCATAATTTGAGCCTTTTTCATCATAATAAGTTTTAGATAGTCTCCCCCTTCTTTGGATAAGATTGTGATCATCTCCATGGTTTCTTTGTCAAGTCTTTCAGAGGGTGGGGGGGGGGGGGATCTTTGACCTTGAATTGGCTCCCCTCTAGGTCCAAATTAGAAGGATAATAATCTTCTTTGTTCTTCTTCCAACCTCTCCCAATGCAGCTTTTCAGTATAAACAGTTCTTTGAGTTGAGCCTTACCAAGATTATCAAAGACATTTTCTTCCATTCCCTTGCTCATAATCAGTCCTTTCAATGTCTTGATTCTGTTTTCGTCTTCCCATGGAAGTAAGCTCACTTTTACACTAGTTTCAACTCCTTCCTCTTTTACTTGAATCAATTTAGGAGGAGCCTGAGTTGGTTTAGATTGTGCTTTTAATTCCTTATTGTATTTTCTCAACTCAGACTCATACATGCTTATCTTTTGAGCATAACTCAAAAATTTTTACTTTCTCCCCTTCTCCTCTAGCTATCATCAACCTTTCCAACAAAATTTCTCTCTCATCATCCCATTTCTTCTGTGACTTTTCAACCACTTTTTCTTTCATAGTACTGGGATCAGATTTGATTTTCTTTGAAATTTTTTTGAAACTTTCTTCAACTTGCTTCTTGCTAATTGCATCAACAAGATCACAGTTTATTCCATGATCAATCAGAAACCCACACTTCCCTCCAATTATCTTGTATAACTCATTGGTTCATTCCAGATCATTGGCGAACTTTTTCTTTAACCTCTCCTTCTTTCTTTCTTCAATTTGTTCTTTTGCAGACTTGTACATACATTCAAGATCATTATAAGTCATGTGGATTAATTGCTTGTCAGAGAATTTGTGAAGCCTCATATAAGCCAGAAATTTTTGACTATTTTTATTCTTTTTCTCCCTTATCTTTCTGATTTCCTTTATTTTTTCCTCAAGGAGAAAATCCAACTCCACATAAGTCATTATTGCCAAATTTTCAAATTTAAACCCATGATTCATCATACTGATTATTTTAGGATCTTCCCTTCTAGTTTCATCAAGCCTTGCTTGAATATTTTCTTTGTGAGTTTCAGTCAAATCCACATGAGGAGAGTCATGTACTTCTTTATTTTCATCAGCCACTTCATCTTCAACATCAAATGAATCAATCAAAGCAACAATTTTTGGCTCATTCACAAAGTCATCATCAAGTTTTACTGCTTGTAGAGGTACAACATCAATTAACCTCTTCTTCTTCTTCTTCTTCTTCTTCTTCTTCTTCTTGTGTAAGGCTTTTACAGGAATTTTGTTTATTCCAAATCTCTTCCTCTTCCTCACATATCTCAACAAGTCAGCAGACCAGCTCTTTTCATCCTTCTTCATTTCGTCAATAAGGCTTTGATTCATCATTTCACTTAACTTTTAACCATTTCATCTTGTATTTTCTTTCCATCAATATCAATAACCAGATGCCTATCAATATTTTCCTTTTCAGGCTCATCAGTAGCAGTAGGAATAATTACTTTATGTTCAGAAGATTTGGATTGCTCAGGGGTTTTAGGTTGCTGGAATATATAAATAACAATGGCAAGAGAGTTGTCAGCCTCCTCTTCTTACCGCAACCTCAGCAACCCTTTAATTACATCATGTTTAAGTTCCCCCTTTTCTTTATCAAGTTTCTTCTTTAACTCAAACACTTCCAACACAATCCTTCAGTTAAAAACCAGTTAATCATCTCCCTCTGCATCCACTCCTACAATGTTATCATGTGTTTTAATAGCTTCATCAATTGATTCATCAATAAATAGGACTTCATCACTTAACCTAATCTTTTTAAATTTCAAGGGTTGCAGCAAGCCTTCATGTTCAGGCACTGCCTTCCCCTTCTTTCCTCATCAAGAGTTTCAGGTCTGGATGGACCTACTTCACTCACCATTGTGGGTGGGAAGTCTTGAGGAAAAATTATCAATTTCATCAAAAAAATCATCAAGTTCATCATCCACCTTCTTTTATTTTTCCTCCAAAATTAAAGATTCAACATTTTCAAACTCTCCATATAGTATATCAAGATCCAAGTTATCTTGATTTTGATCAACTTTATCTCCTTCATCATTCACACCCTCATTAGTTATCACATTCTCAACAGTTTCAACATTGTTCATCTTTCCCACATCCTCCATATTCTCATCACCTTCATTCTCATTAACACCAGCTAAAATGTCATTAACCTCCCTCTCAGCCTCATTCATCACATTGTTTTCAACCACCATGTCATCATTGATTTTAGCAGTATCATTTAAACTATAGTCCTGAACAACCTCCTCATACATATCTGCCTCATATCCTCCATCATCTCCCTCCTCCTCTTCATCCTCCTCCTCCACATCACTGCCATACAACTCTCCCAAAGATTTTAAAATATCATCATTGTCAGCATTAGCAACAGGTGAATCTCCCCCGTGTTTTGGTGCAATTAAGATTCTAAATCTGAATTTTTCTTTTTCAACTCCTCATTCTCCCTTCTTAAGTCACAATTTTCAATTAGCACATTCATATGCTTATCAAGGAGCCTCATTCTCGCATCAGGGGAAGGTGAGTTTATGGGTGAAAAAGGAAATGGTTCAGGGATTTGAGTTGGTGGAGTGTCATGGATTGGGCTTTCAAAGATATTTTCATTGGTGCTTGGTAAAGGATTTGTTGTTTGAATGGTAGGTATATTTGGTTGATTAGAGGTTTGGGATTGTGTTGGTCACTGTAAGGTGTTTTGGGTTGGTTTATTAGGTGGGATGAAATGTATTCTGGTATGTATGGTTCATGTTCAGGGTGATCTTGGGTTTGGGATTGGGTTTGTGTTGATGGTGAAGTTGGTGGGGATGGAATATATTGTTCAACAGTTTGGTCATGGTGAGGTGGTGATGGAATATATGACTCTTGGGTATGGTATTGGGGTGGTGATTGGTGTTGTGGTGAAGTGGGTGGTGTCGGTACCAGGATATTATCAGTTGTTGTATCCCCCAAAACTTGAACTACTACAGTATTCTTAACATTGTCAACATTCACAATCTCCTCTTCTTGTTCAACATCTTGGACAAAAACAATATCATCACCTCACCATCATTATCATCATCATCAGACATGTCATCATCATCTTCACTATCACTGCCATCTTCATCACTAGTCACCCTTGGTGACTCTGGCACATTCATAATTTCCATGTTATTGTCAATCATCCATGGAAGAATATCATATTCAACGTCCGGATTAAAGTGAATTGTGGCACCAAACCTTGATATTCTTCCATGCACATTTGGGTCTTGTAGGACATGGTAATACCCAAATTAGGAAGATCAGGGTAGAGACTATTAAAAATGATCTGTAAGAATCTGGGATACATCAGACGTTTGTCTTCTTCTCTCTTTCTTAAATTTACCACCAGGCCATCAAAGATTAAACTTGAGAAGTTAAAAGGCCTATTATATAAAACAACAATTGTAGCTGTAGAGATTTCTCGGATCATGTGGGTCCAAGTACCCCTCCTTGGTGTAAAACCCTGTATAATATGGTGTATCAGAAAGCGGTACAAAATAAGGAACATTACCTGAAGGTTCCTGGACGGATCTTATACGAGATATCCCGATATACACAGGTGCGGAATCCCTGTGTAGATCGTTACGGACGTAGAATATGAGCTCACGAACACACGAACACACAATACGAACAACCACACGTTATATTGATAACTCAAACCGATATGCTTACAGACTCACGTCAATAGACTCACACGTAACTGAACTCGATCAACCAAAACCTAAAATGACCAACTGATTAACCTTCAACCGTAAACGGTTAACCTACTTAAATACACGACAACTTCGCCTCAGGCGAAGTTGTCAATAACTTCGCTCGTTGAATAAGTTCGCCTAGGCGAACTTGTCAACAACTTCGCTTGGTTAACAAGTTCGCCTAAGCGAACTTGTCAACAATTTCGTTGTTACACAAACAATTACATAAACAATATTACAGACTCGATTACAGACTTAATACATATGAACTACTGACATCTATGCACCAACAGACTCCCCCTTGGCAGTAACTTCATATCTTGATCTTTCAGCTCTTGTCTTGTAATCCTGTATCTTCATGCGTGCACTCCTTCTCTCACACACACCGTCACAACTCGTTGATACTTTCTTGCTTCATCCTTCCAAGCTGGAATATAAAAGATCTTTTTCTCGTTGAGCATCTTCAGATCAGCTTGCGACAAGTTGACAAGATGCATCGGATCGTAAATTCTAAGTATCTCTTGTTCATCCTCATCTTCCATCACAGCTTCAGCAGTCTGGCAATCAACGTACCACCATTTTAGATTCTTCAACACATCTTGAGGCATATTCTTCATCGGAACCTCTTTGATGCATCGGATCGGCTTGTACTTCATCACCATCCATGGCTTGCCATCTGCTCTCAATCCCCTCTCTGTATCCTCCACGAGCTTTCCCTTCTGTGGCTTTAAGAGTTCAAACTTCTTTTCTTTTACGCCTTCTTTCCATACAATCTTCTCAATCATTCTGGCCATATTGTTGTTACTTCTGTTTATCAGGCCCAATCTTCCCAAATCTTTCACCTCGCATTCCGGCAACGTGTTGAGAGATCTCAACATTCTCTTGAACTATTGAATGCCATCATAACGTTTTACCACAAATAACTTGATCTGTTCATCATAAATCCAACAGATGATTCCCTTCTTCGCCTCAGCATAGCCTTTAATGTTATAGCTTTTCTTGAACATGGCTGGAACAGCATGCTTCTTGGTCTTGATAAACCAATGAGCACAGCCTTCCTTCCACCTAGGCTGCTCCTCCCACTCAGTAGTCTCATCCATCTCAGCCCTCACATCTGCTTTCTCAACCTCAGGGATCTCGTGCTCGACATTTTCTTCCACAATCTCTCCTTCCTCTATCACATCCTCAACAATAATTTCTGCACCAATCTTTTCAATCTCACTGATTGGCAGAACATCTTCATCAAATAATACATCGTCGTTGAACATGTCATCATCAAGTTCCTTCAGCGCATCGATCACGTCGTCATCACCACCAGCCGCTTCGGTAGACTCCCCCTCAGCTGTGGAAGCCCCAAGAGCTTGTGAGGTTCTTGGCAACTCACCACCTGCACCTTCCGGTGCATTGGGATCATCGTCTCGGTCTTCTCTACGCTTGGTCCTCAACTCATCTCCTCTACAGCTCATCTCCCCCTGAGATGCCAAGAACTCCTTCAAGGCATCTATTATTTTCCCGTGCTCAGCCAGGAGGGATGCCTGCAGTTGATTTGCTTCCACTAGGCTTTGAATCGTCTTTGACTGCTCATCTACAATCCACTCTAGTGAAGCTATCCGTTCCGAGTCAGAACTGGGCGTGTCCGCAGGTGGTACCGTACCCGATACTCCTGCAGAAGTGGTGACCGTAGACTCAACAAATCGTGCTACAACCACTGGTGGAGTACGCGATTGAGGTGGTAGAGACACAATTTCTGGAGCCGACGTCTGGACGGCTGTGATCTGTGGAAGGTCAGCCGACGATGTAGCCACTACGGGAACAACCGTAGCGCTTGTACTCGATACCTGCACAGAGGTAGGAACAAGGGACATACCAGACAAGGCAGGTGGAGCAAAACGTGCAAACCTTGAAGTCTCTCCGGCTCCAACACCCATACCTGTCGTTTCCCTTCTTGAGCGCTTGCGCACCAGCTGCACTGCCTCTTCTTCATCATCTTCCTCATCGTCGTCATCGACAATTCTCTTCTGCTTACCCACCGTTCTCTCATGTCTCACCATCATTTGTCTGGCCTCTTCCATCACCTCATCAAAATCTGCTTGTGGACCCGAGACTTGAATATTCTCATGTGGATCAAACCGGTCCATATCAAACAGCCCTTGCCCGCCGAACATGGCGTCAAGATCAATCTCAGAAGCTGACACAGCAGCAGATACAGCAGTGGATATAGCAGTAGATACAGCAGGCGCAGCTGATACAGCCTGGGGTGCTGCCGCCTGTTGTGGTCTAGGGTCTCTGAACTCGTCCCCCGCCGCAGGTATATACTCTGGGTTTATAAGATACCCAAAAAGCGGAGTATGCCTGGGACGCAGCTCAGGCTTGCTTCGTGTGCTAGACGTGCGACACTGAGCAAAGATACGTTTCGTCACACATTCCACGTATCTAATAGGGCGTCTTTGAGGTAGCGACGGAGCCACATGATTTAAAATCATCTGTAGAAATCGTGGATACATAGTAAACCGCTCACGCGCCACAGCCCTCCTCTGACGATCGAGTAAGTCAGGGCAGTCATAGCAGACCGCATCGTCGCACCCATTCCATCAGTGCCCGCCTTCCGTCCCGACATACAGACTATCATGACATGCATTAGGAAGCGCCACTGATCTAATAAGAATCCTTTCCTTCGCTGTGTATCTCCTAAGAGACCTGAATACCCCATCCTTAGGAACGCGCCATCTCGAAAAGGAGCAACAAACTCCGTGGGGTCATCTCTTGTTTCTTCTCCAAATTGCAACGCCACCCGTATGTGTTCAGAGGAAAACTGAACAACTTGACCATTAACGGTGGCTCGCATCACCGGGGGCTCAACCCGGCAATCATACTCTACCGTCTGCCAAAAGTCTTCAATATTCGGCAGTGAAATAGGCAGGGTAGTTGTGATAGCATGAAATATTCTTGAGCGCTGGAGAAAGGTGATTATCTCCCTGTAGTCCTCCACTCCTTTTGCGTCTGGATCTAGAGTGATGAACTGGTTATGAGCTGGAAAGAATTGCCTCTGATCGTCACCGTCATCACCACCAGCTCCTCCAACAGCAGCCATATCTGCACTAAACGAACCAAGTTAGATAACCGTTAAGCAACACACAAGTTCGCTTTATACCATGAGCGAAGTTGTGATCAGACATGTATTGGCGAACTTAAAGGTGAGGCGAAGTTGGGAACAACTTCGCTTCATCTGTAAGTTCGTCTAATTAAATTTAAGTAAAATGATCAAGGCGAAGTTGATGTTAACTTCGCCTTATCACAACATCGCCTAGGCTATGATAAGATTTAGGCGAAATTAAGGTTCAGGCGAAGTTGTGGATAACTTCGCCTCAAGCGAAATTAAGCCCCAGGCGAAGTTGCGGATAACTTCGCCTAAACCCTAACTTCGCCTTCATCTGAAACGGCGACTGTTCAGATTCAAACGGCCAAAATCCGATGATTTCGTATGATTTGACGATCCAGGAGAGAAGAACACAACATATTAATGTTATTAAGACGAAAAGTTCGTCCATGAACACGTAACACAAGTTTGAAAAACTTCGGTTTTGAAGGTCCGACGAACCGAGGTCTCGAACCGGGTAAAAACTTCTATGAATGAACATGTTAGTGATGTATATCGACACCACGTACCCTCAAGTGATAATCGAAACTGGAAACGAAGATCGAAATCGGAATAGAAAACAAGTTCGCCGGAATATTCTTAAGTTCGCCGGAAATTTCGGAGCTTAAGTTCGCTGATACTTTGAAAATAATGAAAAACACTGTTTGAAAAACCTTATATAGGGTCAGTGTAGTTCAGGCGAAGTTACGGATAACTTCGCCTAGGCGAAGTTAAGCATAAGTTCGCCTGATTCAAGAACTTCGCCTAAAATTTCAAAATCAAACCTTTAAGTTTGAACATTTTGCAATTAACATTTGAAACTTCCAAAAAGAGTTAAACAAATATGATCATGTCTAAGTAACCAGTTATAAAATAATACAACTACAAAAATAGGAAAAACTTATAAAAATTTAACAAATAAGGGATCAAATTTCAGTCTAGTCAGGGACACCACGTTTTAGAAAGGATCCTAACAGGAATCATACTAACTACGTGACTGTTACATAGATCCGTGTTTAGCTGTATTATGACATATAGAGACAGGTTGTAGGCAGGTAATATACTTAAGATGGTTTTCATCGTTTCTGTGATACGAGTTAGGATCAATTAATCCTTAAAATTTAAGTGGGCAACAACTCAGAAATATTGATGCCTCCTATCTATCCTCAAAGCGTATTTGGCTTTCCCCAAGTCACCCCGAATTGACTTCGACCCATAGTGTCTGATTAACTTGTAAGTATTCTATGTCTGGATCCCGTATTCATTCTTACTCCATGATTGAGAAGTCTCGATATCTTGAACTCTCTAATGTTACAATAACTTCATAAGTACTATTTTTTTTTTTTTTTTTTTTTTTTTTAACATACTTATAGACTTCAGAGTAATAAATAACTGCAAGTCCCGAATCTGGATCACTGCAGTGTCTTGAAACGCTTTCTTCATGGGAATCAGAACACTTACGGGCTCGTGTATGACTGGGTAATCACTTTTCTGCCTATCATTCGGAAAGATATACATGAAGACACGCAAAACTCTTAAGGAGTTTCCACGTAAAATCAAGTAAAATTAGTTTGTATCACATCTACTTTTACGCACCATAAAAAGTTACCATGACATACAATGATTGTCCTAAAGCCTTTTAAGCCTAATAACTTCACCAGTTAATCACACAAAGATAGTAAATATATCATTTTCCAAGGTTGGATCGATTTTCTGTTAAACATAGCAAAGAACTTCTTTACGAAGTATTAGACTTGAAAAGTAATTTCATTTCCCTAAAACTTTTGACTTTAGTCACCCCGATCACGTCAAAGTTTTCAGGTAAACGGCAATCCCGAAGATCCAATGGATCAACTGGACCGACCACATGCAAGTATGTGTCCTTCTCACTCAGAATGACCGACTAATTTTCAGTGACAGAAAGAAAACACATCTTAACTGTCCCGGTCACTTTCAGTCATCTGGTTAATGGCGACCCTCATTTTCTAAGTAGAAACGAGGACCAAAACATATCCGAGGAAATGTCCATCAAACTGAGGTAACCGACTGATTTTAAGCAATAGTGATGTTTTTTTTTTTTTTTTTTTAATACACACAAAAACATGGTTACTCGGGATTGATCATCCCGTTCAGCTCAATTAGGTTTTGAAATCTGGATTTATCAAACGCTTTTGTAAATAAATCAGCGAAATTTTCCAGCGTATCGACCTTTTCGATCTTGATCAGTTTCTTCTCAGCACAATCCCGTATGAAGTGATAACGAATGTCAATATGTTTAGTTTTACTATGCTTCACGGGATTGTTAATTACTGAGATGGCAGCAGTGTTATCAATTAAAATAGGAGTGAGTAAGAAATTCAGACCATAGTCGCGCAATTGTTGCTGAATCCACAAAACCTGAGAACAGCAGTTGGATGCTGCCATATATTCAGCTTCGCACGTTGAGATTGCGACTGACGTCTGTTTCTTGCACTGCCATGAAACTAATCTGCCACCAAGAAACTGACAACCTCCAGTTGTTGACTTCCGACTCTGATTGCACCCTCCATAATCAGAGTCCGTGTAAGCGACCAGCTCCAAGTCACCTCCTCTCGGGTACCACAACCCCAGCTTCTGCTTGCCCTTGAGATACCGCAAAATCCTCTTCACACCCTTCATGTGAGATTCCTTTGGGTTTGCCTGAAAACGAGCACAAAGACAAACAGCAAACATTATATCAGGCCTAGATGCAGTTAAGTACATTAAAGAACCTATTATCGCCCGATACTGAGTTGGGTCCACATCTGCGTCACCGTCAATTTCAGCTCCCAACTTGTGGTTGACGCAAATTGGAGTGTCAAATGGAGAAGAGTCCTCCATCTTGAAACGCTTGAGGACATCATGAACATATTTAGTTTGATGAATGAACATCCCATCCTTCTTTTGATCAACCTGCAATCCTAAAAAGAACGTTAGTTCACCCATAGCACTCATCTCGAATCTTTTCTTCATGACGGTCTCAAATTCCTGACACATGGAGACTCTTGATGCAGCAAATATGATGTCATCCACATAGACTTGAACTAGCAGGAAGTCACTTCCTTCTCTCTTCACAAACAAAGTACTGTCGATCAAACCCCTTTCAAAACCATTTTCTAGCAAGTAGTCCGATAACGTTGAATACCAGGCACGAGGTGCCTGATGTAATCCATACAGCGCCTTGCTCAACTTGTATACGTGATCAGGAAAGTCTGGGTCAGGAAAACCCGGAGGTTGCTCTACATACACAACCTCATCCACTTTCCCATTGAGGAACGCACTCTTCACAACTAGCTGAAAGACCTTCATCTTCTTGAACGCAGCAAACGCCAAAAACAATCGTATCGCTTCCAACCTGGCCACCGGAGCGAACACCTCATTATAGTCTATCCCCCCTTGCTGATTAAAACCTTTCACGACAAGCCTCGCCTTGTTTCTTATAATTATCCCCTTATCATCTCTCTTGCACTTGAACACCCATTTTGTGCCTATCGCATGCACATTCTTTGGTTTTTCAACCAAAGTCCAAACTTCCATCTTCTCGAATTGAGCCAACTCTTCTTGCATGGCCTCGACCCACGAGCTGTCCTTTAAAGCCATTTGATAATTTTTCGGTTCAATCTGGCTTATAAAGCAGGTATACAGGCATTCATCGATTATTCCTGTCTCCTTAATGCTTGTATAAACACAGGTGTGTTCATTCAAGCTACTTCTCGTTTGTACACCTGAGGACACATCACCAATCACATTATCCAAAGGGTGATCTTTATGAATTCTCGTGGTCGGAACAGAACCGACATGCAAATTATCTTCCAAATTAGAAGAGATCTCATCAATGGTTGTCTCATGCTGAGAGTGAAAAGGATTGATAAATTTTTCTTCAGTTGAGGCAGCAGGGGTATCAATAGAGTTTGATGAGGAAGGTTGACATTTTTCAATCAGCTGTCTTTGCAATAGATTTTCTTCCTCATCGAGCATCATCTTCGTCGCAGCTCTTTCTTCTTCTTCAGAAATCTCCAAATCCGGTACGTTAAACGACTTAAAAAGCTTAACATAGTCGAAAAGCTCAGCAGGTCCATTGCTTGGTTTTGGCGGTTGGTAACTTGTGATGTCAGTGTTACATACCACCTCCACCTTGCAAGTCGAAGTATTGAAGACACGCCTGTTGGGAGTCCCAACAACATAACCGACTAAGATTCCTTCATCGGCTACTTCTCCAAATTTCGAATTTGCCTTCAAGATCGAACAAGGAGACCCGAATGGTTCAAGACCACTCAAGTTGGGCTTCCTTCCATGCATAAGCTCGTAGCAAGTTTTACCAAGTCTCTTAACGGTTAACACTCTATTCAGAACATAGCAGGCTGTAGCGACTGCTTCAGCCCAGAACATCACAGGAAGCTTCGAATCTGCCAGCATAGTCCTGGCTCCTTCAATTAAAGTTCGGTTCTTCCTTTCAGCCACTCCATTCTGTTGCGGAGTATACGGAGCGCTGTATTGATGTTCAATTCCTTTCTGAAGACATAAGATCTCATTTCAAAATTCTTGAATTCTGTCCCATTGTCACTTCTGATGAACTTAACAGTTTTACTCATGACGTTCTCAACTTTAGTAATCAAACTCTTCACCATTTGAGCCGTCTCATCTTTCGATTTCAGAAAATATACCCACGAGTATCGCGAGTAGTCATCAGTGATCACCAAGCAGTAAGAAGTACCTCCTAGACTTTTTACATTCACTGGACCGAAGAGATCCATGTGAAGCAGTTCTAGAGTACTGGCAATTGAGTTGACCTTCTTGGTGAGATGGGATTTCTTGTGTTGCTTTCCCTTCTTGCATGCAATACATTTGTCTTCAAAGTTAAAACTTTTCAAGGGAACGCCCATCACAAGCCCATTTTTGACAATGTGGTTCATCTTCCGAAGATGAATGTGCCCCATTCTCCTGTGCCATAGTTCGGATTCTGATTCGCTTGCTTTCGTCAACAAACATGATTCTCCCAAGGCCATTTCAGTAGACCTCATATCCATCACATACGTATTTGTATCACATGGAGCTGTCATCACTATCCACTCTTCTGGTATCTGAAAACCAGGCTTCAACACGATCGCCTCATTCTTCGTGAAGTGAACAGTATACTCCTTATCACAAATCTGCGACACACTCAGCAGATTGTGCTTCAGCTCTTCCACAAAATTCAAATTCTCAAGTGTCATCTTCCCATTGGACACCGTTCCTTTTCCCGTAATTCTTCCTCCACTTGCACCAGCAAAACTAACTCTGGCTCCCTGAACAGGTTTTAAGTCGTGCAACAAGTATTTGTTGTCCGTCATGTGCCGGGAACAGCCGCTATCTACAATCCAAAGACTTTGGGCAGCCCTGTTCAACTGTTCCTGCACAATAAAGCAAATGATTAGAATCTAGGGACCCAAGACCAATTGGTCTTGGATCTATACATCCCGTACTTCTGCTTCCCGAAGTTAGCATTTGGATAATTCCTGTCAGTCCTAGTAGGAAATCTCCTTGGAGATTGAATGTGAGGCCTTCCAAACCTATGTGTATTGAAAGTATTATATCTTACGGTTTGGTGATTAGCATTGTAAAACTGAGGTTTGTTTCTGTGAAAACCTGAATTAGTTACATTTTGAAATTTTAAAGGGTTTTCATTTTAAACAGTATTAAAATTACGAGTAGACTTATGCTCAGTCTTAATAGGCCTCCCACCTCTGAATTTCGGCGTCAGAGGACAATCTGCAACAAGATGTCCTACCTTATTACACCGAAAACAACACCTATACTCCATTTTCTTTTCAAATGTTGTTTTGGATGTAGAGGCAGTGTTACCAGCCGTTCGTCTCACATAAGGTGGGATGTACGGGTTGAGTGGAGTACTCTTTTTAGAAGTTTTATCTTTATCTCCACCAGTGGGTAACACTACATTCTCTTTTGTCTTACCCGATTCGGACAACTTATCCGAATCCGATGAGACCGGACTTGTAACAGAAATATTTACACTTGAAACAGGCGAACTCGTTTCGCCACTACTAACGCTTGAATCTTTACTTGTAACCTTGAAAGGAATTGTTTGAGGAACTTCAAAATCAGCAGATTTCTGTACACTAGGGTTAAAAGTGTAATTGTGGTTATACGGTGGTGGAACCTCGTGATAACCAATTCCTCCTCTCTTTGTAGAGGTACCTTGATCACTAACAAGGTGATCAAGAATAGCTGAGGAATTTCGGAACTGCTCCAGTTTTCGGTTCAGTTCCACCACTTTCACCTGGTGGTCAGCAATCTGCTTTTCACGTTCAGCAATTAGTTTAGTCTTTTCCTCTAAAACCTCATAACTAAGATCAATAACTTCAATTTTCTCAGCAAGTTTAGTTTTTAAGCTTTTAACATCTTTTTCACATGCTTTAATTTTAACTTTGTAACTGTTTTCTCTTGCTTTTGTGTAGTGATGATCTTCTTTAAGAGTTTTAAATTCAGCATCTAAACGAACATACTGATCAGTCATGGTAGCAAGTTGCTCAGACAAATTCTCACAATTAGTACAAATAGATTTAGAACTTACCTCGGAGCGTTGATCATCGTTATCTGCCATGAAAGCTTTTTCTTTACCAGCAGCTTTCTCTTCTCCGGTAGTCTTCTCACGTTCTTCATTCTCAACCTTAGCCATATTTGCCTGTTCATTATTTTCATTCAAATGCAGGTTCCAGTTGTATTCACCTGCTTCTCTGGACAGCATGGCATTGACTTCTTTAGTACTTCCAGTGTGCTGTGGGGACCGGCCCTGACCACGCTCAACTCTCTCGTTTCTGCAATCTTTGGCAAAGTGCCTGTTTTGTTGACAGTTATAGCACCTTACCTTGGACTTGTCGAACCCTGGCCTGCCACCAACAAACTTTCTCCCCGTCTTCCTCATGAACTTCTTCACTCGTCTCACTATCATGGCCATCTGCCATTGTAAATCCATCTCCTCCAGATCATCAGCATCGATCTGGTCGTAGTCTTCATCTAGCATCGCCGGATCAACTACCTTTCCTTGAATATAATTTTCATAAGAAGCAATAAATGAAGCATAGAGGCCAAACTGCTCTTCAGCAGCTTTGACGCTCATTGGCATCTTTGAGTAATTATTGCTTGCGGAACTAGAAGATCCACCACTCTGGCTTGCTGTCTGTTGAGTACCACTTAATCCACCCGCAACAAAGCAAACATCCCCATTTGAATTTACTGACACATGCCCCTCCTGTGAAGAATTTGCACCCGACTCACTTTTCGAGTAGTAGGCGGCAGAGTCAGTTTTTGAACTTGTATTGGAGTTCACTTTCGCACCATACATGCTTGGATCTTGAACCTGATCCATAGATGTTTCTTTCCTCACCATATTAAGCTCAAAAGTTCTGAGCTTGTTGACAGCGGTTTCAAGATCATAAGTAGAGAACTCCTTGTCTTCTCTCATTAATACAGTATACGTTTCCCATTTTGGTGGGAGAGCATCGAGAAGTTTTTCCACAATCTCTTCTTCTCGGTAGGAAATGGAGTAGTTACTCAATTCAGTCATGAGATGATAATATCGAGTGATAATATCATCAAGAGATTCGTTCTTTAAGTACTTAAAGACTGAAAATTGAGTTTTAAGCAGCTTTATCTTTGAGGCCCGAATGCCTACATTTCCTTCGAATCTGCTCTCAAGAGCTTCCCAAAGCTCTCTAGCCGATGTATACTTTCTGAATGTATGTAGGATCTCCTGCGGAAGAGCCATTGTGATTGCAGCATGAGCCTTGCTTTCGGCTTCGTACATCTTCTTCTCCTCCTCTTCCATTTTACTGTATTTCTTTATTTGGTCTCGACCCTCATACTGCATGATTGGTGGAATATATCCATCTTGGATGCATACCCACATTTTTGCACCCTGGTACTTAACATACTGTAAGAACCGATCCTTCCACGCAACAAAGTCGGTTCCTTTTAGCAATCTTGGGGCCTTTGTGGCTGACCCCGCTTCAACTTCCATCTTGACAAGCTCTGAAATGTTGATTGATGACATCCTTCTTGAAGACTAATAAACCCGAAAAATTCTGAAATGGGCGAAGTTAGAAAAATTTCTTCGAAACAGTACTGTAGGCGAAGTTAAGTATAACTTCGCTTAAGTAAAAACTTCGCTGGATCCTTTGTAAATTCGCGTAAATGGGCGAAGTTGAATAACTTCGCTTAGGATAAGCGAACTTAGAAAGTAAGCGAACTTGAAGAGAACTTCGCTGAACGAGGCGAACTTGAGAAGAACTTCGCTGAGTTAGGCGAAGTTGAGGAGGTAGGCGAAGTTAAGAATAACTTTGCTTCTCCTTATATCTTCGCTGAAACCCTACGAATCCTGACGGCAACTTCGCCTGATGAACAGCAACTTCGCCTGATGAACTTGAACTTTCTGCAGATCTGAAAAACGGATTTTAACGACGATTTTGACGATTTGAAGGCTTAAACACACTGGTAGGAAGCTAGAATGAGCAAAAACACCACAAACTCGTCCCGGTAACACCTGAAATGAAACGAATTCTACTCCCGCGTGAATATCCCGAACCACACAATCGAGCAAAAGCTCTGATACCAATTGAAGGTTCCTGGACGGATCTTACACGAGATATCCCGATATACACAGGTGCGGAATCCCTGTGTAGATCGTTACGGACGTAGAATATGAGCTCACGAACACACGAACACACAATACGAACAACCACACGTTATATTGATAACTCAAACCGATATGCTTACAGACTCACGTCAATAGACTCACACGTAACTGAACTCGATCAACCAAAACCTTAAATGACCAACTGATTAACCTTCAACCGTAAACGGTTAACCTACTTAAATACACGACAACTTAGCCTCAGGCGAAGTTGTCAATAACTTCGCTCGTTGAACAAGTTCGCCTAGGCGAACTTGTCAACAACTTCGCTTGGTTAACAAGTTCGCCTAAGCGAACTTGTCAACAACTTCGCTGTTACACAAACAATTACATAAACAATATTACAGACTCGATTACAGACTTAATACATATGAACTACTGACATCTATGCACCAACATTACCTTTTGAAACTGTCCTTCCTTCACATTCCTTAGTACCCCATTGTTTCTAGGAATATCCTCAACAATTGCTGGGTAGAAAAGGATAGTTGAACATCCATATTATCGTTCAGCTGGAGACATACCCGGATTAGATTCTCAGTAATCTCTATTTTTACATCATCCTCCGACTGAGCTGAATTCCGGAAATCCAAGTGATGATTTCTGTATATTATCAGGCTTTCGTTGAGAGCAAAGCGAAGATTTGAACGAAGTATCCATTGGATCATTAGCTCCACCGGCCTGTTCTCCTCAGTGACTTGGAGAAATGCGCACATGTTGTTTTTCTTTTAAAATGAGTAAGCCTTTTCTGTTCTTCCACAAATTAATAACTGAGTTGAAATTTGAAGGATGAAATTTGAAGGATTTTGAGCAACAATTGATTTTCTAGGTTACGAGCAAGTGGAAAATAGTGCAAGAGTGAAAGAGGGAAAAGGTGAAATGAAAAGTTTTCTAAGTCCCCCTTTTATAGTGTACTCTGCGTATATTTGAAAGTGGGTTTTAAATGAATTTCGTCATTTAGTAAGAGAATACTGCCAAAACCCAATTTTAAATAAACTAGCATAAAGCTTGCTCGATAAAGTGTACTTTCAAAAGCTTGCTCGTACCCAACGTTTTCTCGTGCTTAAAACTATCAAAAATAAGCTAAGTAAATAAAATGAATGAAGCTTAATCGAATGTACAAAATTGCTCGAGAAGTTAATCACAAGTTCAAATAATCAAGTATATTTGGTCAAATAGGTAACTTTGTTCGAGATCAATAAAGATCCCAAAATAATAACTTAACAATATTTCTAAATGTCAACCTTACTAGAATACCTTATCATCACAAAGTTTACTCAATTTCACTTAGACAATTGAAGAATTAACAAATTTTTAGAGATGTACATTAACGTATACTCGAAAACAAAGTTTACTCAACAATACTTCAAAAGTTCAAAGTATGCTTGAGAATACTTGATATAATAACATACAAGTATGCTCAAAGCATAAAGTGTACTTGTGGAGTAAGGTTTTCTCGAAAGCACTTGAAAATTTTGCAATTATGCTTGGAGAAACACTTATTGTAGGAATACACAAGTGTGCTCAAAGCATGAAGTTTGCTCGATAAACGAAGTTTACTCAAAAACACTTTCAATTTCAAACAAAGTATTCATACATGAACAACACATAGGTAAATAATATTTTATCTAATATGCTTGAAAAATTTGCCATGTTTACTCGACAGAGCTAAACATTAAGTAAATAGTTAAGTTTACTCGAAAAATATTCATTTTGATCAATGTTAATCCGAAGACATAAAGTATGCTTGACAAAACACAGATTTCAACTAAAACACTCAAGTTTACTCGAAACAAGTATTTAAAGCATATTCACACATTTATATCACATATTCATCAAGTGTGCTTGAATGAGATGACCTTCTAAAAAACCAAGTTTACTCGAAAGTACATAATCATAAAAGTGTACTCGATAATACATGAAGAATCATATTCAAAACAGATAAGTATCAAGTATGCTTGAATGGGTTAAAACTTCAAATAATAACAATTAAGTTTACTCGAAGGTTTGAAAACATCAAAGCTTACTCGAAATTAACATATACAAACATATTCAAGGTGAAATGCAACACTTTTTGACTTCAACCTTTCATTAAACAGTTTTCTTATAAAAGTTCAAAGTTTAAGAGCAAATGGTGCATTATGAGATCAAATTTTAGATTAACTGTAAGGCCCCGATCTCGGTGCCCTACTTTGATGTTGGATTTACTCATAAACACAGTTCTAAATATCAAAATTAGTTAAAACTTTTGCGAAATAAATAAAACTTCAAGCAATCATTACAAACATTCAAACTTGTCTTTAAAAACATAACATAAAACATCTTATTTAATCATCACGACAAATCTTTCTGCATGTGCCAGCTTATTCAAATCCTGACATGTGTCTTCCTCAAGCTAACTGCTTCAGCCTATTAAAAAGTCAGCTACGCTGAGTGAGTTCTAGTTAAAACATGTAACGTATAATATATCACATACTTACTCATAAGTATCCGTAGATACATATTACTTACTTAACCTACTTATCTTTCTTTCGCACATACATAAGTATATACTTTCTTTCTTTTATTCTTTCTTTATTTCATACTTTCATATTTTATCTTGCTTTACATCATACTTATACGTTTTAAAGAGCCTTTTGCCCTATAACCTCACAGATATTATTAGAGTCTACCACCCTTCTTCACAGATATTATTAGGGTCTGCCACCCTCATTCATAGATATTATTAAGGTCTGCCACCCTCTTTCACAAATATTATTAGGGTCTGCCACCCTCTTATCGTCAATTCATGCATGCCTTCCTTTTCTTTTATATTTATATACTTTCATACATACTTTTAATCTTTTCTACATCATTCATATATCATACATACATCATTCATAAACATTCATATATCATACATACATCATTCATAAACGTTCACATTGCATACACTTACCACTTAAGGTAAGTGTATTAACTAATCACGTCGAGTATGCACACGCCCCAAAAACATAACAAGGAAGTGGGGATAGAAACTCACCTGAGCTCAGTTCCTTTCCGGGTTAATGATAACTTCTCTCTTTAACTAGGTGCGGCAAAATGTATA
Source organism: Bidens hawaiensis (assembly GCF_021521415.1). NCBI lineage: Eukaryota > Viridiplantae > Streptophyta > Magnoliopsida > Asterales > Asteraceae > Bidens > Bidens hawaiensis. Next base: position 283,429 of record NW_027494257.1, on the reverse strand, counting down.
ACAATTACACATATCGATTAACTACTTTTAAATATATGATACTTCTAAGTTAAGCAGGGCTATGGGCGGCAGAGCCCCTGGCTGGGGTCGAGCCCCATTCGTTATGACGAATGAGTCCATTCGTTATAACTAATGGCTTGATCTGAGACGAATGAGTGCATAACGAATGACTAAGGCCATTCATTGTAACACCCCGCAACTGCAGCGGAAACGTAAACGGGATGCGACAGACACCTCTGATATCAACCACATTGTTTATAAAGAAAACTGAATGCATTAATATACTTCAAAATTACATTATCTCGTATTTCATTACCGTCTAGTGATACACACATCATACCATACGATACATAACTCTATTTGTTATAATGTATCCTAACATCCCGCACGCAAATCTTACACACATCAAGCACTTAGCACGTAAGCAATCACCTTATCTTAGTTATACCTGAAAAGCATGTGAGAAAACGGGTCAACTACGAATAGTTTGTGAGTTTCACAATTTTAGTAAACCATGATAAATCCATATCATAATATAATATTATCTGGGGACACTGTTAACCCAGTACTGTACTCACTCCGGGGACAATGTTAACCCAGAAACACTTTTAGGAACCCCTTGGGACACTGTTAACCCAGTACTGTACTCACTCCGGGGGGCAATGTTAACCCGGAAACACTTCTAGGAACCCCTGGGGACACTGTTAACCCAGTACTGTACTCACTCCGGGGGCAATGTTAACCCGGAAACACTTCCAAAGACATCTGGGGACACTGTTAACCCAGTCCTGTACCCATTCCGTACGATTCCCGTACAATCAAATATTTATAAACACACGCAAGTCCATGCGTTCAGTATGTACTTAAACATTTTAATAGAAACATGCTTCCGCCCCGGGAAAATATTTGAAAACAATTCAGAAAAAGGGGCTCGTGAAACTCACCTTAGCACGTGCAAGCAGGTAACAACAATCATTATCAATTAACACGTCCAATCTGTAATATGATCCCTACGATCGTTATTATACAATTATTGTTTATATAATCTTTAACCTTATCAATCGGTACATCTGGGGACACTGTTAACCCAGTACTGTACCTGTTCCGGGGGCAATGTTAACCCAGAAACACTTCTCCGGACTCAGATTGTGATGTCGTTTAGAGTTCCATTGTCACAATTACTATTAGTCGTTTTTCTCGTTTTGCGTGCCTAGCACGGTTATTCGTTTTTTTTTTTATGTTTCAAAAATGAGTTTGGTCACACACGACCCGAAAATAGTCGTTGACTGATAGTTTAAGTAAAGTTGTGAAATTTGAGCTCGGTTTAAACGCCCCGTTTGGCCGCGGGACCCGTTTCCATCTTTAGCGTACCGGAAACTGTTAAAATAGGTTAAAATTACTCAAATCATCCGAATTATTTTCGGATGATTTATTTTTACTTGTTTAACTCATTTATATGAAAATAGTTCATTTTTAGGGTTTTTATACACCAGTCAGCTCGCTTAAGCGAACTTCACCGGTTTACGCGTTTTAACTTTAAAAGTTTGATAATTAGCACGATTCATTATCCGTTTACTCTCGGATCTTGAAATTTTGCACAAATCACTTTTTAACAGTGGGGAATTTTATAAAAATATTTCCAGAATTAATTCTTATATTTAAAATTTATTTATCTATTTTTAAACACCATTTAAACACTAAATATGTCGTAAATACCAAATGATCTTAGAAAAATCCCAAATTTTTCCTGAATGTACCCTGCCATCCACATAGTCCCCTGTAATTTTTCCAGAACCAAAATCTTCTTTTAAATGCCCTTTTTACTAAAACCGAGCTTGAAATCCCTAGAACTCGTTTAACCGAAAAGCGTACTTAGACTTCTCCAACGGACCTCAAATTTTGTGTGTTACTTATACATGATATGAAAAGATTATATGCAATTTTCCAGAATTTTTCATGATATTTAACTATTTTTCACCATTTTTGGCCAAAACCGAGCATTAAATTCACCAAATATTCATCCTTTATCCAAAAATTACCAAACATTCACAGAACTCATATTTTCATGTGTTTAACACCTCTGTAAAATTTCATGACCTAACTCTAAAGCATCAACAATTTGTCCAAATTTCCCAAAACAAAACATAAACCGAATATACCTTTCGTTTTCCGCAACTACAAGCTACAAACTCGCCTTTCCGCCTTATCTACCACTACACACAGAGCCTACAACCAACATACCACAATACCAAGTAAGTCACACTCACGATCAAGCCTTTTTCACTATAGCTTCGGTTAAGATATCAAAACAAAGATTTAACCGTAAAAATTCGTTTTTGGCTCGTTTAACTCCTTCCTTGGACCAAGATCCCTTGTATAACTTGTATACATCACTTGATCATACAAGAATTGGTTTCATCTCAGGTTTTCACCCATTTTTCACTTGAAACCTCATTTTCTTGCAAATGAACTCAAGAAACGAAGATGGAAACGTAACTAACTCGATTTTTACCTCGGTTTTCTTGCACATTTTTCTGGATTTTTGGCTTATAGCATTGAGAGAATTGTTGGATTGTTGATAAGTTGTAAAGAAAAATGAAAATGTAAGGGGTATAACACCCCTATATTCCGATCGGCCCTCATGTGGGGGTGGGGTGGGACCCACAAGTTCATTTTTGGCCACTCATTTGGATATCCGCAATCCGGATAATGTTTTGGATAATCTGGTTCAGTTCGTTTCTCGGTTAAACGTTTAATTCGGCTTAAAACGAGGCCAAAACGGTTGTTTTTCGGCTAAAAAATGAAATTTATATAAAACCGATTTAAAGACTTTAAAAACTTAAACTATGACATTTATTAACTCAAAACATCATATTATTAATTATCGCGCATCTTTTTCGGCTTGATCAATTGTCTCTTGCTCGGTTTGGTATTAAAGGTTTCGTTTAATGTACCGTCGTACCATTAAATCGAAATTCTTTTTCTGTGCCGTACTTTACTTATCCCGAAGCATTAATGCTTCGTAAAATCACTAAATATCATATATCTCGTCTATAATTGAACCCTCGATTCGTTCGGGTTTCAATAACTATCAATCGATTAATCGCATATTCAATACGATGAATTATTTATTCACGCACAATCAATACAGTGAACCCTGTATTCTCGTATAGTTACTATGGTAACTCATGTACCCGACATTACATATGACGTAACTAACGTCTACCGGTTAGGGTATACCTGGTTTCGTCGGAATCGTTACATTCATGTTTTCTATAAAACTAATGAGAGGCTCATTCATTACAAGAGCATACGAGTTTATCTTAAAATGAATGACTTGATTCGTGTGACATCTGCCCCATCCGACCCGACCCAGGTACCCGTTTTCTGATCCGATTCTTTTTATGATTTAAAATTTAATTATTTTCTTTTAAAACTTGACATTTAAAATATATATTACTAATAATAATTTCCTTCCTTCCCGCCTCCTTGTCCCTCTTGTCGCCGTCCCGCCCCTCTGCTTAACCCTTAAGCCTTGAACCCCTCTTTTTCTCTTAACTCTTTGTCCTTTGTTTCTTCCCGCCTAAGGATGTCTGCGCAGCTCCACGCGCCAGACTCCTTACAAGGAAGCCTGCGTGAAGACCGTCTGTTGCTGCGATACGCGAGGCGAACTGTCCCCGCAGCGCGCTAAGGATTATAGTTCTTCCTGCGACGCGCTTAGAATTGAAGTTCTTCCCGCGGCGCGCTTAGAATTGTAGTTCTTCCCGCGGCGCGCTAAGGTTGGTTCTGTCTGCCTTCGCGCTCGCGCACTCTTGGCCTTCTGTGTCTGCCTTCGCGCTCGCGCGCTCGAGCCTTCCCGCGCTAACCCCTTTGAGTCTTTCTTCTGTTTAATCCAGCCGTTTACTTTTGTGATGTCTTATCTTCTGTGCTGTTGACCTGACCTATCTTATGTCTGAAAAGCCACTTTCGGCGCAGCATGCGCACCAACCCCATTGGTTGACAGAAAAAGTGACTGACATTATCTTTTTGAGATCTGCTTTTCCATGCTTTGACCAGTACCTTTATCTGACCCTCCCATGCTTTTTACTGTTACCTGTCAGTTTTTCCCTTGTCCCTTGCAGCTGCCATATCTTTTGTTATCTTTTGCTTTTGGAATCTTTTACTTTTTGGAGATCTTTTCCCCTTTTCTAGGGATTGTGTTCCCTAGGGTTTCCCTATAAATAATAATGCTATTTTCTTAACACTACACACACAAACACTTATTATCTTTCTTTGCTCTCTGCCGTTGTCCTCAGCCGCCTCCTCTCTCTGCCTCCGTCTTCTCCTCTCTTCTGCCCAGATTTCCGGTAACATATAATATATAATAATTTGATTTACATATTAATAATGCTTAAATATATTCAAGACTTAAAACAAATCATTAAAACAATAATCTTAATTATAGGTTAACTTTGCTTGTTTAAGAGTTGAATCTTTCATCGCACCGTTTATCAAGTGAGTAATCTCGTACCTAATCCCTTTTTATTTTTAATGTTTTGGGATGTTCATGTGTTCGTACAAACTTGAGTCTTAAACTTGTTTATGAACTTTAGTCGCGCAGTATCCCATGTGTTGAGGACGTTTACTTGGCTGTTTATTTGTATGTGTGTATCATTAACCGCTTTGTTCGGCCTATTCCGAAGTTTTCATGGATCCATTAGATGAACACGGGAGACCTATCGTTTACGGTTTTCTTTTGTTTACACTTGCACAGATGTTTTCTTGTTTTTGTGCTCATTTGGGAGCACGGATTGAACTATGAACTATGATCTATTTAGGCTTGATCACAATCTGATTACACCCTTGTTAAACACCAGACATACACGTGTTGCGCGCAGTGATTATTGTTATCTATTATTATCTATTAAACTTGATTTCTCACCGACACGCAAGTGTTGACGTTTTATTTTAACACATGTTCAGGTTCGCAGTAGCTGCATTCGGAGCTTGGGGACACATAGGATGTTTGCTTTTATTTTGGACCTAGATTAAAATGTAACGAGACAAGTTTATGTTATTTGAATATTTTGAATTTTAAAATATTGATTTATGTTATCTTGTGATTGCGTTGCGCTGTGCGCGATAAATGTGTATTAATAAATATTGACACCAAATAGTGTCACGAGTAATGAAACAATATGTGGCGCCCCGATGTATAATCCGCCATCGGTCGGGGTGTTACAGATTGGTATCAGAGCTCTGTGACTTTAGGATAGGTGGTTAGACGTAACGACCTAGAATACCTAAGAGTCCCTTCTCGCGCATGAGAGAAATCTCATGTTCGCGCGCTTATTGTTAATTACTCGTTATTTATAAATATGCTTGCGCATACGCAGCGTATGATTTTATGTTTTCCGCGATCTTTCGAATTTTTTTGTTAATTCCGATTTGTTTCTTTATTTACGTATTCGTTTGTGGAGGATTGAAAATCCAAAAAAGTCATGGTGATACATGAATAGTTGACTTTCGATTCCCATTACTTTATGTTTTTACATTGAAGGTTGGAAAGTCATGGTGATACATGAATTGTCGATCTCCAATGTTCGTTTACTTGTATAATTTATATTGAAGATTTGAAAAGTCATGGTGATACATGAATTGTCAATCTTCAATACTCGTTTACCCGCGTATTTTAATTTGAGAATTCGGAAAGTCATGGTGATGCATGAATTGTCGATTTTCAATTCGAATTTGTTACCTGTATTAAGTCTGCATTTAAAAATTCATTTTATTTTTACTTCAACATTTGATAGTATCTAACTTCGCGAAACAAGTTTTGCAAGGATATATTTTGCGCTAAAACCAAGATGTTAAAAAAAATTAAAACTTTTATAGAATGCCTCCGCTATCTCGCCGCCATCAGAGGAGAGAAGCCTCGCGCAGACGTAGGCAGCAACGTTCCCAGGAAATGGCAGCCGCAATAGCCCAAGCCTTAAACCAAAATAATCCCAACCCCTCCGGATACAATATTAAATCCTTCAATGCGGGTAACCCTCCGAAATTCACAGGACTTGAAGGAGCCACCGTAATGCTCCAGTGGCTCGAGAAAATTGAAAACACTTTCCTCCATACCCTATGCCCTCCAGACCGACGAACCTTATATGCCTCTAGTGTCCTGGAATCAAGGGCGCTTACTTGGTGGAACGGAGTGGCTCATGCGCGTGGCGCAGAAGCTGCTTCTAGCATGCTCTGGGAGGAATTTAAGGACCTCCTGACGCGACAATTCTGCCCTCCCCACGAAGTAAAGCACCTGGAGGAAGAATTTTGGAATCTTAAACAGTACAGTGGTGAAGCGCGCGAGTACGCGACGCGCTTCCATGAATTAAGTTTGCTTGTCCCACACCTAGTTACCCCTTCCCGCCGAGCCATCGAGAAGTTCCTTGGGGGTCTCCCCATGGAAATTCAAGATTCTGTTTGGGCCAGGAACCCAGCAACCCTCTCTGACGCCATCGAGTTGGCCGCTGTGCTCAGCGACAACCATGTCAGAGCAGGAACCCTGTTCCTGCGGGGATCTGAGAAGACCAAACCCACCAAGACTGTCCCAGAACCAACAGAAACCAAACCAGAACCCTCAAACCGTAACAACCTCAAGCGCAGGCGCAAAGCCTATGCGCTTGCCAACCCGCCCATTGTCCAGCAACCCGCCTACCAACCCCTAGTACACGCTCCTAACCCACTGCCTTTCGAACTCGCTATGGCCATTTTGAATTCTTGGTCATGTCCTTCGGTTTAACCAACGCGCCCGCCGTTTTCATGGATCTAATGAATCGGGTGTGTAGACCTTTCTTGGACCGATTTGTGATCGTGTTTATCGATGATGTTCTGGTGTATTCTAAGACCAAGGCCGAGCATGAGCAACATCTTCGGTTGGTGTTGCAAAAGCTTCGAACCGAGCAACTCTTTGCCAAACTCTCCAAGTGTGAATTTTGGTCGGATGAAGTACAGTTTCTTGGTCATGTTGTAAACAAGATGGGTATTCATGTCGACCCATCCAAGATTGAAGCAATCAAGAACTGAATTACGCCATCCACTCCTACCGAAATCCGTTCCTTTTTGGGCTTAGCTGGTTACTACAGGGGATTTATTTCGAACTTCTCAAAGATCGCATTGCCTTTAACAGCATTAACGCACAAAGGCAAACCGTATATTTGGGGCTCGAAGCAAGAAGAAGCCTTTCTAACGCTCAAGCGATTGTTGTGTGAAGCTCCTGTTCTAGCGCTACCTGAGGGTAATGACGATTTTGTCGTGTATTGCGATGCATCCAACCAAGGTCTCGGTTGTGTACTTATGCAACGAGGCAAGGTTATCGCTTACGCGTCAAGGCAACTCAAAATTCATGAAAAGAATTATACGACTCACGATCTCGAACTTGGTGCAGTTGTATTTGCCTTGAAGATCTGGAGACACTACCTTTATGGTACTAAGTGTATCCTTTACACCGACCATAAAAGCCTTCAGCACATTTTTGATCAAAAGGAACTTAACATGAGACAACGCCGATGGAACGAACTCATCAACGATTACGATTGTGAGATCCGATATCACCCTGGAAAGGCTAATGTAGTAGCAGATGCGCTCAGCCGCAAACCCAGCCAGCTTAACTGTATCTTGCCGCGCACGCAGCTTCACTTCGCGCCGATCCAAAGCAACCTTGAATCGCGCATTCGTGACGCGCAGCGCGCATCCATCAGCAATGGCAACCTTCGCGCCGAGTTAGCGTGTGGCGCGGAAGCGCATTTTGTCCCTAATCTGAGTGGAATTCTCTGCTATCTCAATCGCATCTGGATTCCCTATGATGGAGATCTTCGCACTGTCCTACTGAGTGAAGCGCACAAAACTCGGTATTCCATTCATCCTGGCGCTGATAAAATGTACAAGGATTTGCGCATTACTTATTGGTGGCCCGGTATGAAAAAGGATATTGCTGTGTTCGTAGCTAAATGCCTGACTTGTTCTAAGGTAAAAGCTGAACACCAACGCCCATCTGGTTTGCTCGAACAACCAGAAATTCCTATGTGGAAATGGGAAAGTATAGCAATGGACTTTATCACCAAGTTACCTTCGACTGCAAGCAAACATGATAGCATTTGGGTAATAGTGGATCGATTGACCAAGTCTGCTCATTTTCTGCCCATTCGTGAAACTTACCGTGTTGAGCATCTTGCGCAGCTCTATGTCAAAGAGATTGTCTGCCGTCATGGCACTCCTTTGAGCATCATATCCGATCGCGATGGCCGCTTTATATCTCGCTTTTGGAAATCTCTCCAATCTGCGTTAGGAACTCGTTTGGACATGAGCACTGCATATCATCCTCAGACTGACGGACAGTCTGAGCGAACCATTCAAACCCTTGAGGATATGCTTCGATCTTGTGTTCTTGATTTTGGAGGTAATTGGGATTCACACCTACCTTTAATCGAGTTCTCTTATAACAACAGCTATCATTCCAGCATCGGTATGGCCCCATTTGAAGCACTTTACGGTCGAAAGTGCCGCTCACCGGTTTGTTGGAGCGAAGTGGGTGAAGTTCAAATCACAGGACCCGAACTAGTTCAAGAGACAACCGATAAAATCGCCAAGATCCGTGATCATCTGCTGACTGCCAGAAGCCGACAGAAGAGTTACGCAGATCGCAGGCGGAAGCCTCTCGAATTTCAAGTTGGTGATCTTGTTCTCCTCAAAGTGTCGCCCTGGAAGGGTGTTGTCCGCTTTGGGAAGAAAGGTAAGCTTGCTCCTCGTTATGTTGGTCCGTTCAAGATTCTCGCGCGCGTAGGAAAAGTTGCCTACAAACTTGACCTGCCGCCCGCGCTTAGCAATGTGCATCCAACGTTCCATGTATCCAATCTCATGAAATGTTTAGCTGACGAGAACCTTCACATACCACTGATGAAGTTCAAGTTGATGAATCCATGCATTTCGTTGAGAAGCCTGTTGAGATTTTGGATCGCGAGGTAAAGCAAACCAAGCGCAGTCGCATCCCTATCGTGAAAGTTCGCTGGGAGTCCAAGCGCGGAGCCGAGTTTACATGGGAAAGGGAAGATCAAATGAAGATCAAGTACCCGCACCTGTTCTCTGCGCAGCCTACTTCGAGATAAATTCGGGACGAAATTTCTTAAAGTAGGGGAGACTGTGACATCTGCCCCTTCCGACCCGACCCAGGTACCCGTTTTCTGATCCGATTCTTTTTACGATTTAAAATTTAATTATTTTCTTTTAAAACTTGACATTTAAAATATATATTACTAATAATAATTTCCTTCCTTCCCGCCTCCTTGTCCCTCTTGTCGCCGTCCCGCCCCTCTGCTTAACCCTTAAGCCTTGAACCCCTCTTTTTCTCTTAACTCTTTGTCCTTTGTTTCTTCCCGCCTAAGGATGTCTGCGCAGCTCCACGCACCAGACTCCTTACAAGGAAGCCTGCGTGAAGACCGTCTGTTGCTGCGATACGCGAGGCGAACTGTCCCCGCAGCGCGCTAAGGATTATAGTTCTTCCCGCGACGCGCTTAGAATTGAAGTTCTTCCCGCGGCGCGCTTAGAATTGTAGTTCTTCCCGCGGCGCGCTAAGGTTGGTTCTGTCTGCCTTCGCGCTCGCGCACTCTTGGCCTTCTGTGTCTGCCTTCGCGCTCGCGCGCTCGAGCCTTCCCGCGCTAACCCCTTTGAGTCTTTCTTCTGTTTAATCCAGCCGTTTACTTTTGTGATGTCTTATCTTCTGTGCTGTTGACCTGACCTATCTTATGTCTGAAAAGCCACTTTCGGCGCAGCATGCGCACCAACCCCATTGGTTGACAGAAAAAGTGACTGACATTATCTTTTTGAGATCTGTTTTTCCATGCTTTGACCAGTACCTTTATCTGACCCTCCCATGCTTTTTACTGTTACCTGTCAGTTTTTCCCTTGTCCCCTGCAGCTGCCATATCTTTTGTTATCTTTTGCTTTTGGAATCTTTTACTTTTTGGAGATCTTTTCCCCTTTTCTAGGGATTGTGTTCCCTAGGGTTTCCCTATAAATAATAATGCTATTTTCTTAACACTACACACACAAACACTTATTATCTTTCTTTGCTCTCTGCCGTTGTCCTCAGCCGCCTCCTCTCTCTGCCTCCGTCTTCTCCTCTCTTCTGCCCAGATTTCCGGTAACATATAATATATAATAATTTGATTTACATATTAATAATGCTTAAATATATTCAAGACTTAAAACAAATCATTAAAACAATAATCTTAATTATAGGTTAACTTTGCTTGTTTAAGAGTTGAATCTTTCATCGCACCGTTTATCAAGTGAGTAATCTCGTACCTAATCCCTTTTTATTTTTAATGTTTTGGGATGTTCATGTGTTCGTACAAACTTGAGTCTTAAACTTGTTTATGAACTTTAGTCGCGCAGTATCCCATGTGTTGAGGACGTTTACTTGGCTGTTTATTTGTATGTGTGTATCATTAACCGCTTTGTTCGGCCTATTCCGAAGTTTTCATGGATCCATTAGATGAACACGGGAGACCTATCGTTTACGGTTTTCTTTTGTTTACACTTGCACAGATGTTTTCTTGTTTTTGTGCTCATTTGGGAGCACGGATTGAACTATGAACTATGATCTATTTAGGCTTTATCACAATCTGATTACACCCTTGTTAAACACCAGACATACACGTGTTGCACGCAGTGATTATTGTTATCTATTATTATCTATTAAACTTGATTTCTCACCGACACGCAAGTGTTGACGTTTTATTTTAACACATGTTCAGGTTCGCAGTAGCTGCATTCGGAGCTTGGGGACACATAGGATGTTTGCTTTTATTTTGGACCTAGATTAAAATGTAACGAGACAAGTTTTTGTTATTTGAATATTTTGAATTTTAAAATATTGATTTATGTTATCTTGTGATTGCGTTGCGCGTGCGCGATAAATGTGTATTAATAAATATTGACACCAAATAGTGTCACGAGTAATGAAACAATATGTGGCGCCCCGATGTATAATCCGCCATCGGTCGGGGTGTTACAATTCGCTGTCTTATCATGACCAATGGATGAGTAACAAATGAGTAGAACATTTGTGACTTCATTGAGATGAATGAGAGGTTCATTTGTTACAAAATCACGCGAATGTATATTATTCGTCATGACTGTTTAACGAATGACCAATGTTTTTCTTCACATAGAGAATGAACCTCAGTAATTATCCATTCGTTGACTCAAATTGCCAAAGTCAAAATTGTCAAGAATAGAAAATAGTCAACCGACAGCAGATCTACAATACACCTTCAAATCTCGATGAAATAACACGGATTTGGTATCAATCTACTCGTATACCCTGAGCCTAGGAACCCTAATAATCCAAACATCACATTTAAATGGTGGGTTTGATTGATAAATGATAACCGTTATTTATTCGATTGATTAACCTAACAGATGTTAACGAATTTCAACGAGAATCGTTGGTTTGATTCGTACTTACCAGTTTTATATACTTCTAAGAATACTAAACAAGCCGAAAGAGTTTTTCGTCATAAACGTACCTTAAACGATTCGGTTTCATGAACACGATCTAAGCGTGTATGTGTTTCTCGTCACGACACTCTAACACCAACGATCTTAGTTCTAATCATTCGGATCTTGGTCAGTGATAAAGGAAAGTGTTTGTGTGTGTTTTTGAGTGTGTTGTGGAGGCTAGATGATAAGAATGAGAGTTTAGGGTTTTAGGGAGGTTTAAGGGGTTTATATACCCTTATACCCATGGACCTAAGGTCCATCACCATCCCTTATTTCATCTTTTAATGTCAAAGACCACACTCAAATACTTCATTTATCCAAACTAGATAATAACACATTATCAAATAAAAGAAATTTCTTTTATTATTTTTATCAAAAGTAGGATGCTACATGAATACTTTCAAATCCTTTTCTTTTATGAATAGACCTCAACATGGGATCATATTGATTAAGTCTCCTTTCAATACTTCATTCTCAGCATTATTATGACATAATAGGCAGGTTAATAGCAGGTATTAACTACGGGTTTAAATTATTTAAGCCGCAGGTGCCAACCAGGGAAATACATTAATGAGATTGATCCTCGTACTGGTTGAAGGAAGCTCATACTTAAAGTAAAGCACCAAAGACTATGAAGTGAGTACCAGTGAAGACCTTTCCACAAGATCTTCATCTGTCATTAATTGGTGGTACTGCGACAACAAAACGGGCGAGGCGGTCATTGTTTTGGGAAAAGGGCTAAAGACTAACTTTATATTAGTCATAGACCCTATGTACCTCGTTAATTTATATGAGGCAGACAATGCGGTGTTGTTCGAGAACAAGATCCTATTTGCAAGACAAGAAGATTATGACCGCGCTATGAATTCCAACGTGTTGTTCGTGTTTGTCATGCGGTTTGAGTTTATAGTTATGCCGATTGGAAGTGAAAGAGGTTCAAGTAATTTAATGACAAAGAGCACGAGACGAGGGGGTGTTTGTTAGTGCACAGTTTTGGTCGTCTCGAGTCTTTGTAATCGTATGTATTTATTATTATTTTAATGAAAGGGTATTTTAGTAATTACAAGCCCATTCGTTAAGTTATAAGTAGTTATTCGTTAAGCCTGCATAACGAATGATATTTATTTTGCTATTCATGTCCATACGTTAAGGATGTTTAACGAATGGACCTTAATCGTTATTGATATCTATCCATTCGTCATAGACTGTTGATGAATGGGGTATAGCGAATGAGTCATTCGCTATACCATTTTATTATTTAATGTAATGAAGGCGAATGAAGGCCATTCGTTATGGAATATGTAACGAATGGCATTCGTCTTCTATATATAGGCTGATCTAGCTTGCATAATTTAAGTGTTGTTTACGTATTCTCTCTCCAAGCCGTTACTCTGCCTGTTTACTCACTCACACACTTCTTTCATTAACGTATCAATCACATACATATATCAGATAACTAGATCCATAAATTAATCGGTATGATTTGATCAATCGACTATTAGCTCAAGCTCTCTCAGTTTCTTCACTCTTCTTCTTGTTCTTGACACTTGCCCTTTTTGGTAATTCTTTGCTTGAAGATCCTCCATTGTTCTTCTTTTCCTTGGATCCATCACATTGATCAAATGATTTATGTTCCCTTCTCACTTGTTCATGATTTTTCTTCATTTTGGGAGTAATCTTAGGCAGCAAAGGAATCTTGCCTTTTGACTTCTGTTACCCCTCTTTTCTTCTTTTAAGCTTTCACTACTTGAACTGTCACTTGAATCACTTAAGTCATCCTTATTTAAGCAATCATCATCAAAATCATCTAATGAGACTTTCACACCAACAGAGTTTTCAATAGACTTTTCTTCTGTCTCAACATCCTTCAACATAAACTCACCCTTATCATCAACCTCAACCAACTTGTAGTTTTCAACAAACTCCTTTCTATCTTCAAACACTTCTCTGAATTGATCAGGATAAGCGTTTCTCTTTTCCTTATCCACTTTCAAAGAGTAGTTATCGTTAAAAGGTGGAGGAACAACTTTGTACTTATCCTCCTTGATCTTCTTCAATTTTCCACAAATATTACTAGTGGATATCAAATTTTTTAGAAAATCATTCTCAACTTGAACTTGAGTACTTTTCAACTTCTCATCAAGATACATTTTCTTCAACTCTTCAACTTCAGTGATGTACCTTGATTGAATGTTACAACTATCCGTACAGTCTTGTTCCAAACTTTTGATTTTGTTCTCATATGTAAAATCACTCATTTCATACACATTTATCATACTTTGTTTCTTAAAGCACTCACTTTGCAATTTACCAACTGTCTTTCTCAAGGATTCATTCATTTCAAGTAATTCAAGGTTTGTAAGATTTGAATATACCTGAGATGAAGAGGACTCAGCTTCATTCTCTATCTTTGTGTAAGGCCCCGTTACCAGTAGCCCTACTTTGGTGTTGGATTTACTCATAAACACAGTTCTAAATCAGAGTTAATTAAAACATTCGCGGAACATTAAAACTTCAACCATAATATGTTACATAACCTTCAAATCTTGTCTTATAAAAATTTCATAGTCATTTAAAACAAAACATAGTCTTTAAAACATCACAACATTTCTTCGAGATGCCAATCTCTTCGATTCCATGCCATGTGTCTTCAATCATGCTAGCTGCCTCAACCTATTTGCCTGCATGCATACTAAAAGTCAGCTACGCTGAGTGAGTTCTAGTTAATCACATAACTTACTTTACATACACATACACGTGCCCGTAGGTACGCATTACATACTTAACATGTCCATCAATCTTTCATACACGTACATATCTAACCTTACGTTATAAAAAGCATTCGCCCTACATACCTCGGATATTATTAGGGTCCGGTACCCTCCATCCTCGGATATTATTTGGGTCCGGTGCCCTCCATCCTCGGATATTATTAGGGTCCGGTACCCTCCATCCTCGGATATTATTAGGGTCCGGTACCCTTCATCCTCGGATATTTAGGGCCCGGTACCCTTCATCCTCGGATATTATTAGGGTCCGGTACCCTTTCTTCCATACCTTTTTAACATACTTTTCTATATACATAATCGTAAGTTTCATACATACATCATTCATTCTTCATCTTACAACATACATATAACATCAACCATTTCCTGGCAATACATGCAATTCCGAAGATCGTTCATGTATAGACAAGAAACCATTCATACATTTCACATAAAACATATATGGCATACACTTATCACTTAGGATAAGTGTATTAACTAATCACATCGAGTATGCACACAGCCCCGAAAACATAACAAGGAATGGGGCTAGAAACTCACCTGAAGGCGGTTACGTTCACCGTTTATGGTAATTCCTTTCTTGAGTTGTGCACGACTAACTGTATAACAATTACACGTATCAATTAACTATCACTACTTATATCGTCTTTCTAGTCTTAAATATTACCCTCAACGAACGGGGTCCGGGGGCAGCGCCCCTGGCAAAGGGGTCTAGGGGCGGCAGCCCCTAGCAGGGCCTAAGGGGCATAGCCCCTGGCTGGGGTCGAGCTGCCAGGTCATCTTGGAAAAATTTTATTTCCACTAACTGTCGTAACATATTTTCCATTAGAATTTTGAATCGTTAGTTAATTTGCTAACTTAAAAGTGCAAGGGCTTATTTGTAATTAATTCATTCTTTTCTAAGTCCAGTGGCCATTCTGACATTTTATTAAACTTCAATTCGTCATCAAGTCCTTAACGAATTTGGGGTTCATTCGTTACTTCTGTGTCTTATAACGAATCGGCTAATTCGTTACTTTATAACGAATTGATCTTTATAGCGAACTGAACCCTATAACGAATTGGACCTTATACGAATTGAACCTAGTAACGAATGACTCCCTTTTATAACGAATGAACCTTCTAACGAATGAGGGTTCATTCGTCATTTCCCATAGCGAACTGTCTGACGAATTGCGTAACGAATTACATAACGAATTAGGGTAATTCGTTACTTATCCTTAACAAATGAGCGTGCCCAGTTCGTTACACCCGCCTAGGGTTTAGGGCATCTGACAGAATGTCAGATGTCTTTTCAAACAATCCCCTCACCGCCGGCGCCGCCTTTCCGGCGCCGTCGTCGCCGAAAAACCGGAAATCTCGCCGGAAAAACGAGATCTCCTCGTTTCTCCACCATTTTTCACCGTTTTTCATCCCGTTCGATCCAGAACTGAGCTAGGGTGACCCATAAGCTCATCTTAGGTTCGGTTTATCTCTAATTCCATCCGGACCTCGTTACTTAACAGTTTTACGGTGTCGGCTCGTCGTTTCGCGATTATATCTAACGTGTTTAAGCTAAAACAACATCATACTATCATTACCTCGGGTCGGTGCTCTGTTTCCTTCTTGATTTCGGCTTGGGTAAGGAGAGAATTAGAGAGAGATCTTAAGTGTGTGTATTGGTGGTGTATGGAATATGTGTGAAATGAAATTAAATGGTGATTAAGGGTTTATATATTTATGGGTCATGGGCTTAAGCCCATGGCCTTTCCCTCTTTCTTTCATAACCCAAGTCCACAACCCATATCCATTTACCCAACACTAGCCCAACTCATATTATATTTATCTAAGCCGATATCGACCCACTATAAAATAGACGAAATTTATTTTATTAATATAATCGAAAGTAGGACGTTACACTTTGCCATGAATGCCACATTAGCCTTTTCAATATCATCGGCATGGTTATTCAATCAAACACACCATCTTGCTGTGGTTGAGCTAAGGAAACATTTCCTTGATTCCTTGGCTGATTGTCATTGTTTCTATTCTGATTGGCAGGAGCTTGTGGAGGGATTTGTTGGTTTCTTTAAAATGGTTGTGGTTGTAGGATCACTTGCTGTTGATTTTGTTGTTGAAAGTTGTTGTTAAACTGCCTTTGTTAACCTTGATTAGGATTTTGGAATCGAAACTGATCTCTTTGATGGTTATTGTTCTGAAATTGTTTTGGCAGATTACATTCTCTTGCAAAATGACCAGGTTGTTGGCAATTATAGCAAATAGCCTTTGATTTGTCAAATCCAGTCCTATCATTTGGTCCAGAAACCACAGATCTTCCTGTTCTGTCGTACAATATTTTGCTTCTCACAGCTAGCATGGCAGCTTGCCATGTAAGATCCATATCTTCCAAATCATCAGCATCAATATGTTCAAGGTCTTCTAGCACTACACTTGTGTGAATCAGATTCTTGTCCACAAATGCATTGTAAGACTCAGTGAACATAGAGAAGAGAGCTTGATAATCATTTCCTTGATTCACATTTCCAGCAACTATGGAGCATTTCGCCAAAGAATTTGACAAGACAATAAAGGTGAGATGCTACAACTGCCAAGACTTTGGTCATTTCGCCAAAGAATGCGACAAACCAAGTTTGTTTTCCTGCATGCCTAAAATTGACAAGGTTAGTCCTATCTTTGCCTCAAGTGTGTCTAAAAATCCATCAAAGTATGACTTAATTCATACTCAAAATGAAATATTATTGAAAGAACTTTCTATAGTTGAAGATAACTATAGACAATCCTCAGATCTAGGAAAGAGATCAAAATTTAAAATTAAAGGCTTGTCTAATAGTAATCATGATCTGAAAGAAGAACTTTCAGGAAAACTAATTATTATTGACAAACAGTTTCAAGAAATACTCAAGTCGAGAACTAAAATCACTGAACTTGAAAACGAAATTCTCAAGTTAAAGAATAAGTTTGTAAAGTTTCAAAATTCATCCTTTCTTTTAAATGAAATAATTGAGGTTTCCAGGTAAACAAAAAGTATCGAAAACAGGGTTAGGCTTAGAGGTGCCTCCACCATTTTTTAATAACTCTTCAAACAATCAATTTTTGGGAAAAAAGAAAAAGTTGTTAATACCAATTCTTCAAATGTTAAAACTTCTAAAATTGAATCAGTCGTTAATGTGGAGAAACCGACACAAAATTCCAAGAAAAATAATTTATCTTTCATCAGCTCAAGGATCTCACATTCAAAGTAACAGGGTGTTTGTTGAGACTGTTGAGGAGGTTGTGATCGAAGACGTGTTTGAACCACAAAACACACACAAGGAAAACAATATTCCACATTCTAATCACATCTTATGTGAACCTCATGAATTTGAGGAAGTGGTGTATGGTTCGAATACATCAAAGATCAACAACTCAAAAGTTAAACCCATAAAATCAGAAAAGCCAACAATTTCTGATGAGGATCTAATGAAATTCATTAATCCTTCATGTGGTAATGTAAAAAACGGACATGTGTTTAAGTTAAAGGGTGTAAACAAAGTTTTTGAAGAGAAAGACATTTCTCTACACTTGATCAAGCCATAACTGATCGAGAGTGTTTTTCAGAATGAAACTTCAAGTTTACATGATCTTGAGCAAGCTTTTGCAAGATCTAAATCGTTAAACAAGCCTATAATTAAGCCAAGATTGAAACAACATTTAAAAACTGTCAAACCTGTAAAGTTTGTTAGTTCTACTAGAACTGACACTTTACAAAGTGTCTCCAATTGTTCAAACTTGGAGGTTTCACAATCGTCTGTTAAACCACAATGTGTGTTCGTGGATATGAGAACTTTTTTTTTATGTGGCGAACATGGGGATGTTGTAAGATATTGTGGAACAAGGAAAATGAAGATTGTCAAGCCTATTACCAAGGAACAACCCAAAAAGGTTCATGTGGCTAAGGAAATTCTAAAGAGACCACCGTATCATGTTGATGAGACCCTTCATAATGTGAACCCACGTAAGGTGGTTCATGTTAATGCTAACATTGTTAAGTTAAATCACAAAGTGTTTGTACCTTCACAACCACTTTGCAAGAATTTTGACATAACTGTGATCAAAGATGCTTATCTAAGACGAAAGTCGAAAAGACCGGTTACTTATTCACAAGTGCATGGATCACAATTGGGTTCTAATTAAATTAATTTGAAATATGAAAAGAAAGAGGTGCCCAAAACTAAGGCCTGGGCTGCCTTTTTGGTCTAATTATGTTTCTTGAATGTGCAAAGTTTATCCAAGACTATATCGGGAGAAAACTAGATTATGGATAGTGGATGCTCTCGTCACATCACCAGCAACCTAACCTTCTATCAAATGTGAAGAATATTCAAGGGGGTTATGTGGTGTCTGTATGTAATCAATGAGGTTAAATAACCATGGAATGAAATGTGTCAAACGGTACCATCATGTTTGAAAAAGTAAATTATTGTGACAAGGTGGATCTTTATTTGTTCAGTGTTTCTAAAACTTGTGACAATAAGTACACCATCTTATTTATCGATGAGGAGTGCATAACTCACAAACCGGGATATGTCATTCCAGAAGACATGGTTGTTATGTGATCTCCTAGATCGAATGATCAACATGTACTTAACATGAGTACTAAAGTATCGACTTCAACTTCTGTGGAAACTTGTTTTATCTAAAAGGAAATTGAGAAAGACTCGATTCCTTGGCACAGGCGTATGGTTCATATTCATATCAGAAAGATGAACCATCTAACAACTAATAATTTAGTGGAAGGAGTTTCGCTAAACATTTCAAGTTGACCTATCACTGTGTTGCATGCAAGAAGGGCAAACAGAAGAAGAAGTCGCACCCAACGAAGTTATTTAATTCCATTGATACTCCACTTGAAAGACTTCTTATGGATTTGTTTGGTCCTGTGAATCGTGCGGATATTTCTGGAGACTGTTACTTTTTAGTCATGACTGATGATTATTTGAGGTACTCGTGGGTGTTATTTATGAGTTCTAAAGATTAGACACCGGTTCATGTAAAGAACTTAATCACTAACATCGAATCACATTACAAATAAAGTGAGACGTATTCAAAGTAATAATGGTACGGAGTTCAGAAACATTGTATTGGACTTTTTCTGTATTCTGAAAGGTATCCATCGAGAATATAGTGATCCATATGTACCACAGCAGAATGGTGTTGCTAAACGAAAGAACCGAACATTGATTGAAGCAGTAAGAACAATACTAGCAGATTCAAAGACTCTTGTTCAACTCATGAATGAAGCTATGAATATTGCTTGCTACACGCTCAATAATGTTCTGACGGTTAAGAAGCTTCAATAGATAAGTTTTTAGCTTCTCAATAAACGTAAACCTAATGTAAAGTTCCTTGAACCATTCAGGTGTCCTTGCATAATGTTAAAACGAGATTCCCGTAAATTCGATGAGAAGGCTATTGTAGGTTACTTTCGGGGCAATGCATCGCCTAAGAAACGAGTCTTTAAGTTCTCTTCGGGTTGTGTAGAAGAGTGGTACCATGTAGATTGTCAAAGCTACACTACACCTACTGCTGGCAAGGGTCGTAATTGGATGTTCGATTATGAGGGGTTATTTAATTCTTTCACTGTCGTAGTTGAACTATCAAATGAAGACTTGGTGTGTGTTTACTTGGAAAAACAAATGTTTTCCACACCGAGAGCTTCTAATTATGGCCATGTTGTTGACCATGATCATCCTGACACTTCTAATGCGGTTTCTGTATCTTTGGATGATGGTCATTTCGAAGATTCTTCAATTGGTTATATTGAGAATCCTAAGGTTACTGAGGTACCTGCTGGGGAATCATCTCATAATGTGGAAGATTTAGCAGCTGAAGAGAATCTGACTAATTTAAGTGTCATGTTGTTCAAGAAAATCCGACACTTCGGATTAACACGTATCATCCTCAAGACAACATCATTGGTGATCTTGATGTAGGCGTTCGCACACGACATCAAGCTGCTAATGTAAATGATGCTAATGTATTGTGTGTGCATGCGGATATGCATCCATCAGGAATCATGAGTATCGCTCGATACACTTGGTTCTTATCTCAAATGGAGCCAACAAGTGTTCTAATGGCACTTGAAGACATTTCGTGGGTTGAGGCAATGCAAGAGGAATTGCAACAGTTTATCTGTCTGGGTGTATGAGATCTCATTAATAAACATGAACGGGTTAAGAAGCTTATCCATACTAAATGAGTTTGTAAATTTAGGAAGGATGACCTTGGGGTCATTGTGAGAAATAAAGAGCGTATAGTCGTGCAAGGGTTTCTTCATAAAGAAGGCATAGATTACACCGAAGGGTATGCTTAAGTTGCAAGACTAGAAGCCATACGTATATTTTTAGCTTATGCAGCCTTCAAGAATATTAAAGTATATCAGATGGACGTTAACAGTGCGTTTCTTAGCAGGGAACTTCGTGATGAGGTGTTCGTGAAACAGCCTCCTAGTTTTGAAGATCCTGACTATCAAGACCGTGTTTGCCGATTAAAAAATTCTTTTTATTGTCTACACCAAGCCTGTGAACTTGGTACAGAACACTTGCTAACCATGTTACGGATATTGGATTCAAATGAGGGACTATGGATTGTACCCTTTTACACAAGACTGTCAAATGAGGGACTATGGATTTATGTCGATGACATTATAATTGGCTCGACAATGATAAATTATGTAAAGACTTCGAGAAGTCGATGCATACCAAGTTCGAGATGAGTTCAATGGGGGAAATGAGTTTCTAGGGTTGCAGGTTCAACAATCTGATAATGGTATTTACATTCATCAGACGAAGTATCTGAACGATGTCTTTAGCCGATTCAAGATAACTGCCGGAAAAGTCCTTTCTACTCCTCTTCCTCTGGGTCACAGTTTGTCACTTCACGAATTGGAGGGTACCGTTGATCCAACCCTTTTCTCGAGTTATGATTGGTTTGTTAATGTACTTAACAACTTCGTGTCCTGATATAATGTGTGTTCTTTGTTTATGTGCTAGGTATCAAGCGAGTGCCCGAGTGACTCATCTGTGGGCGGTGAAGGGAATATTTCACTATCTGAGTGGTAATCCTGACGTTCGTTCGGTTATGGTATCCCAAGGATGATAGTATCCATCTTACTGTTTTTTCCGAGTCGGCCTATGGAGGATGCAAGATCAACTTCACATCTACAACAGCGGGTTGTCTATTTTTAGGAAGCCAACTGTTTCATGGTAGTGCAAGAAGCAGATAACGGTCTCCGTTCAAATGATGAAGCCGAATACATAGCAGCCATGAGTTGTTGTTCACAGTTCTTATGGATCTAGCAACACTTGCTGGATTACGGTTTGAAGTTTCTTACTACTCCCACATTTATTGATAACTCTGTTGCAATATGTATCACGAAGAACCCTATGCGCCACTCGAAAACGAAACATATTGATATCCGTTATCACTCTATCTATGACTGATATGAAAAGAAATTAATTGACATGGAGAATTTGCACACGAATTTAAATTTTTGCTTGGTTTAAATGGTTTAAAATATATTGTTGATATCTCGAAGCTTGGATAATCATTTTTTTCAATTTTGTACAATTTTATTTTGTTTTTCTTTCTATAATATTTTGGTTTTTGGGGGAGACAATTGGAAAATACAAAAATATTGTGCCTTTAGTGCGTACAGATAAAATCCAAAAACATTCAAATATTTCAAAATTAAGAAAACATTAAAAAAAATTGTGCTCCTCAAAAATAAGTTTTGAAGTAAAAAAGAGAACATGATAGTACATTGGTCATTTTATTATGAAATTTCAGTATAAAAATAGGCTTAAAAGACTGAGTGTTTAACTGAATGGTAGATCTTAACAAACAGCCAGGGTAAAGTATGTGATATAAACATAAACATTGCCAAATTGAAAGAGGTGTTAGTCTCTTCGAAAAGTCTCGGTAATGAAGGCAGAAATCTAACAGCCTGTCATACTCAAGCCTTATGTCTTTTTTATCAACAAAAACAAAAATTCTAAATAAGCGTCTAGTTAATGGTTAACACTTCAATGGTGTATGGTCTTATGGCCTCAAATCCTGTATTGATGGGATGCCTCAAGTTTATGGACACTATGAGTCTTTATGTGGTTTATCATCTGGTATTCATAATCTGGATATTAAATTTCTTCAAGAGTGAACCCTTATAAGTCAATAAACTTCATCATTGTTGTACTTCGTGCAAATCCACTACTGACTTGATCAAAAACGTTGTTAGTCATACATTGTTCCTCCATTGTGTGCATCTTAATACCAATAAGAAACCGACCCAGGGGATACAATGTATGTTAGCCTTACAAATGAACTCGTGCAGACTCATTCAAAGTAAAGAAACTTGGTGTATTGCTTGATAACGGGGGTATACCTTGTAGTGGGGATTATTTGCTAAGATTGCTTAAAAACTATAAAATCATATATTTTAATCAGTTGGCATAATGGTTTAAGTCAAGTTGGGATGATATGGTAAAAATCAAATTAAGCTTGAACTAATATTAGAGACTTATAGTTTCTGATATATTGTGCCCTAATTGAATCTTAATCATTTCACAGAAATACTTGAAAGACTGTTATAAGATTTAAGTGGACAACAATATCAATGACCAACTTAACGCCAGTCATAATAATGTCGAAGAATAAACCAGTTATGGAATATTTCTTGATCAATGTGATTCTGTGCTCAAATCACAAAAGTATGTACTACTTTCGTAGATTAGATTTCATATTTGTCTTAATTTTCATTTTGTTTTTAATTCAAAAATATTCAAAATCCTAAAGTATTTTGGTTCGCCTTTATGTTCGACTTCCAAGCTAAGGGTGTTTATTGAAAAAGAAAAATACAAAAACATTTTCCCACATTTTTTTAAGTTATGTGTTTTTCTCGTAAAAACATGTTAAGGTATTGATTTTTACCTTTCGAGGTAAATTTTTAAGGTAAAAAATATCAAAACATGAGTTTTTGATACCTACTTAATGTTTGGAATGTTAAAATAGTAAATCTATTTTCCATTTATATTTAATTCACCCCATTTGTTACATTGTTTCAACAAATGGGAACACATTCGTGAATATTTAACATGACGAATGATGGTCATTCGCTGTATTTGATAACGAATGGAATTCATTCGTTATATCGTTCGCTTCCGGTGACCTGATAACAAATGAGCATCACTCGGTATGTTGAGATAACTTATGACTAACGAATATTTGGCTATTCGTTAATTTAATTATTTAATTGTTAATTCGTTAAATTTCTTTAACGAATGAACAAATGAATAAGTGGTCATTCGTTTGTTTCAAACTAATGAATGGACTCATTCGTGTGCCCGGGTTTATATGCAAACAGTATAACATATAAGACCTAAAAGTGGACGAATGGTCTTCATTCGTTCACCTTGAAAATCACGTTTTACTAAAGAACCTCTAGCCAAATTTTCCAGAATTTCAAACCATAAAAATACTCATTTTCGTTGATTACAACTTGATCCTAAGGTATAGACGAATACAATGATACCATTTTCATTGTTTTTGATTAACAACTGTTAGGTCAGTTAGGGCTTGAATGAACTGGATCATTTTTTAAGCTAATTAAGGTCTTAATCATCAAATTTTGATCATTTTAATGATTAGGGTTACTTAACGATAGTATTCCGAGCCTAATGACATAAAGTTTGGACTAAATCTTATAATTTTAAGCTAAATTGAATTTGAATTGCATGGTTGAATAATTGTTGTTCATTACAATTTTGACTTTAACTACTTGAAGTCAATTTGAGTTATTCGTCTGTTCATATTCATTGAGTATAATGAATGGAACCCATTCATGTACCTTGATGACGAATAAGTCTATTCATGTGTTTAGATAACAAATGTAATCATTCGTGAGTACTCATTAGTATATAATATATAATAAATGTGGCCATTCGTTATCTTAACGAATGTGGTCATTCGTTATTATTCCATATAACGAATGGAGTCATTCGTTACTTAATTCTTAATGAATGAGCCTTATAAGTTTGAACATAATATATAATTTGGAACAGAATGTTACTAAGTATTAGTGAAAATTATAAAGTTTAATGTATGGTGTTCGTTTTACTAATGCTCGGGTTTTTCATAGATATGGCAGATGAACAGGTAATTGATGCACCTGCTCAAGAGAACCTGATAGATGTCGAAAGGTAAATCAAAAACATTTATAAAATACCTATACTAGCAAGGGCAAGTAAGGTGTCGAATCCATAGGGAATCAGTGAAAAGTGCAAGTGAAACTCAAATTTTATTATAAATTACTTAAAGTGGACAGACGATGTCAAGCGGTTTAAATGAGTAGTTTGTAAACAATGATTTGAAAATAAACAAACTCCAGGGTTCGGTTTTTGAAACAAGTTAGGAAATTGATAAACTTCTTTGGACAATTTCTTATTAAAAATATGTGAACCAAAAGACTTAACGATTGGCTATGTTGATCGTCATAACCGAATCCGAACAATTGACACGGTTTAATGAAAATCTAGTTGATTATCGGTTTTACTTGTTGAAATACAAAATCAATAATATGGTTAAAGATAAACGGGTCAATGTCGAAAGAACTTAATCCTAATTGTAAAATGACCAAAATCAATTAACTAACAAATGATTAAGCAATCAATTAATAAAAACCGTTTAAGCATAAAAGCAAGCACAAATAATTGATCAACCGAATGATTAACCAAATCCAAATCCAAAGTTAAAGTAGAGAATATCAAAACCTACCGTGCAACTCAACCCTACACCCGGAGATGGTTATGAAGCCTTTAGCCTAGCATCTCGATCTTCATTCTCTTGATGATTGTGTTGAGGAATGATTTTATGGATCAATCGTGCGATTAGAGTGTGTTGTGTTGGTGTAAAATTGCCTCCAAGAAGTCCCAAAACTGATGGTGAAAGAATCATTTCGACCTTAGGGTTTTTTATGTCTTTAAATATGGAATAAAAATACCAAAAACCCCTTTTTGTCAGACCCAGCCGTAGCTTACGGCTGGGCCACCGTAAGCTACGGCTAATCTGCCGTAACTTATGGCACATGTAGCGTAGCTTACGGCTGAGCCGTAAGCTACGTAGCTCTGGTTCTGCTTTACGCCCACTGGCAGGCCGTAAGCTACGGTCTGGAAGGCGTAGCTTACGGCTAGCATTGCTCCAGATCTTTGATTCCCATTCTTTTTTATTCTCGATCGTCAGGTTAAGCTCCCGATCACCTCTCTTCACATAATTTTGATTCTTCCATCCTCAAACACCCCACATTATCCCCAAATAAGCTTCGTTAAGCTCCGCACACCTGTAAACACAAACGCTCTCAAAGTACCCGTGCTCATAATATTTAACTAATTAAAACACATGAATTCGACACTTAATGCACATACTTTTATCCACACATCACATCCCCACACTTATCATTTACTTGCCCTCAAGCAAACTCTCATCCAACACATACACCTCGATCGATGGTTCATCAATTATTAGTATTAATACTAGTGAGGTATAAAGTCATACCCAATTCCCAAGAACTGAGACTGTCAAGGTTGATAACCCACCAAACAATTTAATGATACGGTTTAAGACTTTGAAACCGCCCAAACGAGTGTACTTTGTTTCCGGTTAAGGCACACATGTTCATACCCCTCATAATATAACATTTCTCCATTCATTTTAATATCTGGACCATCAAAAAATGTGCTAGTATCTCTTTTCCCTTAATACCAAGCATGAACACAATGTAATAAGCTTGGGAGCAAGTCACATCTCCACCCATTATCCATCGGTTGTATAGCGAATAGAACTAAGGTTTTTGTTGTGGCTTAGGTTAGGGTGTTGATGTGGATTTATTTAGTGACTGATGGTGGATGAAACCCAATTTATTCAAACGACAAAACAAATAAAGAAACTCACTGACTTTTATTTACAACCAATACTGACTATAACATTGACTCTTTTTGAGATTTTCTTTGATTTTTCACCTTTTTTTAACTAAAAAATGTCACATGCGTAAACACAGACATTACAGAAACAGAGACGGACCTGAGACATACATACATTATGCATTATACTCGACAAATAACTCAATTACAACTCTTATTATACCGGGTTTCATCCAGAGGGTTGAAATAAAAAAGGCCAAGGCTAACATTACTTGTAATGTGGGTTAAAAAGAACAAAGAAACATGGGATAGGCAACAATTGGCTCCTAAGGGATATTGTAGGGTATGGAGTATTTTTTTTTTAAGGCCAATATAATGTGGGTTTTTTAAAGTCCTATTTCTCCATACAAATGGTGGTATTAAGATCTCGAAATGCATGAGACACCCAAGTTCTAGATATCATGGGCATACTGGTTACTATATATATATATATAATGACACTCATATGACATGTGTATATACTATATGTTATATGTGTATTATATATAAGGAAAATCTTGCACACGTACAGGAGGATTTAGGGTGCCGACATGAAAAATGTGTACCCATCCCCATGACTCGTTATCCCCATCTAAACGGTCCATTTTAATTTTCTTTTTGAAAAACATTTGCATGGAAAGACTTTAGATAAGCTTAAAAACTTACCATGACCAAAGAGACCTATACTTGGCATTAATACTAAAAATTAACAAATTACAATTCCGACTTTTGCGCACAATCAAGCTACTCTAAGGCTAAAAAATTTTAATTTCTCCATCCCACACTTGAGATTTACATTGCCCTCAATGTAACTCAGATTTTCAAAAACAGATGCAAAACATGGGATATTCATACCAATTGCAAAGGGACAACTACTACCTATCTCCGGATTCAAATAAAGTTACACACCATAAAATAAAACACACAATGTTTTAAACATAAACACCACCCACACGACCCAAAAGTTCATCATGCCACCCATAAACAAAAATATTAAACAGTCAACAAAAAATAAAAGGTAGGGTGAGACACATGGACCTGATCAGCGGATCAGCGAGTGCTCAATAATACGGTGGTTGCGGGTTATTAAAGATAGATTTCATGGTGTCCATGACACCAGAAAAGTTGAACGCGTCCAACGAACTACCCGCACCAACATCATGAACTGCATCCGCATGAGGATCCACCACCGGCTCACCATGATGCCACGCCTCATGTGCTTGATTCTGGCGATCATCCTCATATTTATCATTGATTTATTGTTGCTAGTTATACGCATGGGTTTGATTCCACAACTCCATCCGGTCATACAATATTTGAGTCTCTCTCTGCTGCATCTCCGCATTCCTATTCTACTAATCAAACATGTACTGAAATTCACTACCCCAACTACCATAGACTGGTGGCCTCGACGCCTGAAACCAGTCAACCATCCTTGCATCATCCTGAACCATCTCGTGTGGAAGCTGAGTCGGGGCTTGTTGTGGCTGCCCCGATGAACTTCCACCCTTACCACTTACCACTGCGTGTCGTGAAACCTGATGACCCCGAGTACCAGGATAAAACACATACGGTTCCTCAATCACATTCTCTCCATGACCACTCTCCAATGCCTTCATCTGTACCTGTGTATCGAAATGTTGGATATAAACATATCCCCCTTCCTCATGATAAATCAAATTCTCTTTCTGCAACTGTTCTTTATCAAAATGGCTAAGATTCTTTTCAACCGTGGGTGTGTCTGCTCGAATAGCTACTTTTGCGTTCAATAAAGTTGTAATCAGACGACAGTATGGCACAATAAACTTTGCCTTCGTTTCCCTTGCCATCCAAATACTTATCATAACCAAATACTGGTAAGAAATCTTCGGTGTACCCGTCATCAATGCATGCAACACCGGAATTTCCCATTTTTTGATTTGAGTTTTGTCACCACGCCTTGGCATGACATTAAATATCAGCAAACTCAGCAACAACCTCACTTGCATCTTCAGATTGTTTCGCAACATCGTATGGGCAAATCCCGTGTTAAAGAGATCAAGTTTCATTCTCTCATACAAAGGTTGTTTATCTGGGTTAGAATACAATTCATCCTTGGAGGGATACACATACTCTCCTGGTGGTTTTCAATCAAATGGTGTTATCCTAAGCAAAGTTTCCAACAATATAACCACCTCTTTGTTATTTACCTTTCCAATCAACCTCATCGACTCGTTCGGATTACCTTCCCAATCAACTCTCAACGATGTCACTCACTCTTGAATAGTGTCCATGTAAATTTCCTTATCTTCGCCATCATAACACTTCAAAGCCGCCTCCCAACCCAAGTTCTCAAACATGGTTAAAATACCAAATGGCCTCAACTGAGACTTCGAAACATGTTTCTCACACATAAACCCATCTCTCTTGTTTTTCAGCTTTTCTGTCTCATCATCCCCACACTTATCATTTGCTTGCCCTCAAGCAAACTCTCATCCAATACATACACCTCGATCGATGGTTCATCAATTATCAGTATTAATACTAGTGAGGTATAAAGTCATACCCAATTCCCAAGAACTGACACTGTCAAGGTTGATAACCCACCAAACAATTTAATGATACGTTTTAAGACTTTGAAACCGCCCAAACAAGTGTACTTTGTTTCCGGTTAAGGCACACATGTTCATACCCCTAATAATATAACATTTCTCCACTCATGTTAATATCTGGACCATCAAAAAATGTGCTAGTATCTCTTTTCCCTTAATACCAAGCATGAACACAATGTAATAAGCTTGGGAGCAAGTCGCATCTCCACCCATTATCCACCGGTTGTATAGCAAATAGAACTAAGGGTTTTGTTGTGGCTTAGGTTAGGGTGTTGATGTGGATTTATTTAGTGACTAATGGTGGATGAAACCCAATTTATTCAAAAGACAAAACAAATAAAGAAACTCACTGACTTTTATTTACAACCAATACTGACTATAACATTGACTCTTTTTGAGATTTTCTTTGATTTTTCACCTTTTTTTAACTAAAAAATGTCACCTGCGTAAACACAGACATTACAGAAACAGAGACGGACCTGAGACATAAATACATTATGCATTATGCTCGACAAATAACTCAATTACAACTCTTATTATACCGGGTTTCATCCAGAGGGTTAAAATAAAAAGGCCAAGGCTAACATTACTTGTAATGTGGGTTAAAAAGAACAAAGAAACATGGGATAGGCAACAATTGGCTCCTAAGGGATATTGTAGGGAATGGAGTATTTTTTTTTGTAAGGCCAATATAATGTGGGTTTTTTAAAGTCCTATTTCTCCATACAAATGGTGGTCTTAAGATCTCGAAATGCATGAGACACCCAAGTTCTAGATATCATGGGCATACTGGTTACTCTCTATATATATAATGACACTCATATGACATGTGTATATATTATATATTATATGTGTATTATATATAAGGAAAATCTTGCACACGTACAGGAGGATTTAGGGTGCCGACATGAAAAATGTGTACCCGTCCCCATGACTCGTTATCCCCATCTAAACGGTCCATTTTAATTTTCTTTTTGAAAAACATTTGCATGTAAAGACTTTCGTTAAGCTTAAAAACTTACCAGGACCAAAGACCTCTACTTGGCATTAATACTAACAATTAACAAATTACAATTCCGGCTTTTGCGCACAATCAAGCTTCTCTAAGGCTAAAAAATTATAATTTCTCCATCCCCACACTTGAGATTTACATTGCCCTCAATGTAACTCAGATTTTCAAAAACAGATATGCAAAACACGGGATATTCATACCAATTGCAAAGGGACAACTACTACCCATCTCCGGATTCAAATAAAGTTACACACCATAAAATAAAACACACAATGTTTTAAACATAAACATAAACACCACCCAGACGACCCAAAAGTTCATCATGCCACCCATAAACACAAATATTAAACAGTCAACAGAAATTAAAAGGTAAGGAGAGCCACATGGACCTGATCAGCGGATCAGCGAGTGCTCAATAATACGGTGGTTTAGGGTTATTAAAGATAGATTTCATGGTTTCCATGACACCAGAAAAGTTGAACGCGTCCAACGAACTACCCGCACCAGCATCATGAACTGCATCCGCATGAGGATCCACCACCGGCTCACCATGATGCCACGCCTCATGTGCTCGATTCTGGCGATCATCCTCATATTTGTCATTGATTTCTTGTTGCCAGTTACACGCATGGGTTTGATTCCACAACTCCATCCGGTCATACAATATTTGAGTCTCTCTGCTGCATCTCCGCATTCCTATTCTACTAATCAAACATGTACTGAAATTCACTACCCCAACTACCATAGACTGGTGGCCACGACGCCTGAAACTAGTCAACCATCCTTGCATCATCCTGAACCATCTCGTGTGGAAGCTGAGTCAGGGCTTGTTATGGCTGCCCCGATGAACTTCCACCCTTACCACTTCCCACTGCATGTCGTGGAACCGGATGACCCCGAGTACCCGGATAAAACACATACGGTTCCTCAATCACATTCTCTCCATGACCACTCTCCAATGCCTTCATTTGCATATGTGTATCAAAATGTTGGATATAATCATATCCCCCTTCCTCATGATAAATCAAATTCTCTTTCTGCATCTGTTCTTTATCAAAATGGCTAAGATTCTTTTCAACCGTGGGTGTGTCTGCTCGAATAGCTACTTTTGCGTTCAATAAAGTTGTAATCAGACGACAGTATGGCACAATAAACTTTGCCTTCGATTCCCTTGCCATCCAAATACTTATCATAACCAAATACTAGTAAGAAATCTTCAGTGTACCCGTCATCAATGCATGCAACACCGGAATTTCCCATTTTTTGATTTGAGTTTTGTCACCACGCCTCGGCATGACATTAAATATCAGCAAACTCAGCAACAACCTCACTTGCATCTTCAGATTGTTTCGCAACATCGTATGGGCAAATCCCGTGTTAAAGAGATCAAGTTTCATTTTCTCATACAAAGGATGTTTATCTGGGTTAGCATACAATTCATCCTCGGAGGGATACACATACTCTCCTGATGGTTTTGTATCAAATGGTGTTATCCTACGCAAAGTTTCCAACAATATAACCACCTCTTTGTTATTTACCTTTCCAATCAACCTCATCGACTCGTTCGGATTACTTTCCCAATAACTCTCAACGATGTCACTCACTCTTGAATAGTATCCATGTAAATTTCCTTATCTTCGCCATCAGAACACTTCAAAGCCGCCTACTAACCAAAGTTCTCAAACATGGTTAAAATAACAAACAGCCTCAACTAAGACTTTGAAACATGTTTCTCACACATAAACCATCTCTCTTGTTTTTCAGTTTTTCTATCTCATCATTATATAGCTCCGCTTGCCAATACGGATCCATTCCCGATAGCGGGCCCCCATCCCAAAGTGGGTTAAGGGGAGGCGCCATTCCTTCATCTTCATATGGTTCTTGCATTGGAACCTCCTCATCCTCATAATCACGTAAAATCCATTTTCTCTTTGGCAAAAGTGGTGGGTCAGTCGACGATGAGGCAGCTTTCCCTTTGTTCCTTGACGGGTTTTTCCTTATGTCACCAGACCTTCCCATCCTACACAATCACAACCAAGCAAACAATGCAAGTCAAACAACATATTCCGAAATAATAAGCCCCCCAAACATTCCCACACTTGTTGTTGGTTATGGGTGTATGAATTGTTGAATTGATGCTCATAAAAACTATTTCAAGTTATAATTTGTAAAGGTTTAATCTATGCAATTAACCCAACATGCTTTTGTTAGTTTTATAAACATCGACTTCCATCTGATAAAATTTCAACAAGTCCACTTAACCAAATCATTATAACCAATGACACCCATTGACCAATCCCTTAACAAATCTAATCTTACAAGTATGGAGAAATTGTCACCATAACAATCCCTAACCTCAATCAATATTCATAATGTAAAATATTGAACTTCGTCACAAATCTTAGACTTCTTCAATCAAAAATAAGTGAAATACATACCTTTTTAGTGATGAAAGTATATGTACTAAACTTCAATTACAAGAAAAAACACTTAAAATAGAAAATCCCCAAACTTGATTTTAAGGGTTCTTCACACCCTCACGAATTCGGCAGAAACCGAGCGAGACCTGATGAAAACCGACACCACACGTGAGTTCCTCTCGAAAAAATAATGAGTTTAGAGTCCGTAATCAAAAGATTTTGTTGAGTAATGAGAGAGTTGGGGTGTTAGAGATTTGGGGTTTGTAGGTTTATGGAGGTGGAGAAGAAGGAGAAAAAGAAGATTTGTGGTTTGCTACAGTGATATATTATTATTTTCTTTATTTTCTTTTTTAAGGATTATATAGTAAGCAACAAACACTTGGGTTGCCTCTTGAGAAGTGCTGAATTTAAAGTTTACAGCCGACGTTACCTGGCCCTTAACATTCGATTGAATATGATGGTGTATTAGCTATAAAGCTCGCCACCGACTCATGTACGCTTTTATTCAAATCCCCATCTTCCAAATATGGTTTCAACCTATGTCCATTCACGACCTGCCTTAGATGATCGTCAAAATCTTTAATTTCGACCTCGCCAAACTGACCGACACGCTTTACCTGATACGGTCCCATCCATTTACTCTTTAGCTTACCCATGAACAGTTTTGCTCTTGAGTTGTATAACCAAACCTGTTGTCCTTCTTCAAAACTCTTCCTCTTGATCTTGGCATAATGCACTTGCTTCATTCTGTCTTTATATGCTGACGCGCATTCATACGCTTCATCCAGCAGCTCATTGAGCTCACATATCATCAACTTCCTTTCTTTACCTACACACTCATAATGTAGATTAATGTTTTTCACGGCCCATAAAGCACGATGGGCAAGTTCCACAGGTAAATAACATCCTTTCCCGTAAACCAACCAATCAGGAGTGGTACCAATAGGTGTTTTAAAAGCAGTACAGTAGGCCCAAAAAACATCATTCAACTTTGTTGACTAATCTTTTCTATCGGGTCGTACTGTCTGTTTTAAAATTTATTTAATTTGCCTATTAGATACCTCAACCTGGCCACTCGTTTGAGGATGATATGGTGTGGCTATTCGATGGTTTACGCCATACCGTTTAATTAATTTGCCAAAGTTTAAGTTTTTAAAATGGGAACCCCCGTCACTTATAATAGTGCGAGGAACGCCAAATCTCGAGAAAATATTTGATTGGACAAATTTACAAACAACGGCATGGGCATTTTTTTTGGTGGAAATTGCTTCAACCAATTTTAAAACATAATCAACCGCCACTAAAATATAGTAATTCCCAAAGGAATTTGGGAACTGGCCCATAAAATCAATCCCCCAAACATCAAAGATGTCCGCAACGAGGATTGGTTGCATGGGCATCTCGTTTCTCCTGGAAATGCTACCTAACTGTTGACATCTCACGCAGTTCTTAGCATATTCTGCTGCATCCTTAAATAAACTAGGCCAATAAAAACCACAAGCTAAAATTTTATGACCCGTTTTCTGCCCGCTGAAATGTCCACCGCATGAGAGTGAGTGTGCGTGTGACAACACACTTCAAATCTCCTCATCTAGAATGCATCTCTGATAGACTTGATCAACGCCAATTTTTAAACAAGTCTGGGTCTTCCCACACGTATTGTTTCACCTTAGACATGAATTGATGTTTCTTTTTCTTGGGCCAAAATTCTTGGATGGTACCCGCAATAAGAAAATTAATGATGTCGGCATACCATGGTAAGGTAGAAACAGCAAATAATTGCTCATCTGGGAATGATTCATATATAGCCATGGTATTCTATTCCTCTTGACCCGTCAGTCTAGATTAGTGATCAGCAACCACATTCTCACTTCCTTTTTTATAACGTATCTCCACGTCACACTCTTGGATCAACAAAATCCATCTAATCAAGTGTGGCTTTGCATCCTGCTTCTCCATCAAATACTTAAACCGCTGTGATCTGAAAACACAATAACTTTCCTCCCACAAATATAAGATCTAAACGTATCCAACGCATATACTACTGCAAGCAATTCCTTTTCTGTAGTTGTGTAGTTTATTTGAGCATCTGAAAGGGTATTTTGCTCGCATAGTATATGGCAACAGGTTTCTTCTCCACCTGTTGGCCCAAAACAACCCCAGCCGCATAATCACTTGCATCACACATAATCTCAAATGGTAGTGACCAATCAGGTGATAGCAAAATTTGGGCATCAACCAATTTTTTTTTAAGAACGTTAAATGCATTTAAACAATATTCATCAATAACAAATGTTACATCTTTTAAAATCAAGTTACACAACCGTTTTTTGATGACAATAAAATTTTTAATGAATCGTCGGTAAAATCCGACATGTCCCAAAAATGACCGGATTCCTTTAACATTTGTAGGAGGTGGCAAATTAGATATGACGTTAACTTTTTCCCAGCCAACCTCAATCCCCTTACTCGAAATGACATGTCCTAAAACCGTTCCCTCTTGAACCATGAAATGGCTCTTCTCCCAACTTAAGACCAAATTTGTTTCCACACATCTTTTTAAAACCTTTGTTAATTCGTTTAGACATGAATCAAAAGATGAGCCGAAAATAAAAAAAATCATCCATAAAAATTTCAAGTTACTCCCAACCATATCTGAAAGATACTCATCATGCACCTTTAAAAAGTGGCCGGGGCATTACACAAGCCAAAAGGCATTCGCCTAAATGCGAAAGTACCGTATAGACACGTGAAAGTGGTCTTATGTTGGTCATCGGGGTGAATAGCAATTTGATTGTACCCCGAGTAGCCATCTAAAAAGTAATATAATTTCTAACCTGATAATTTTTCGATGATTTGATCAATTAACAGTAGAGGGAAATCAGATGTCGCGGCGTTTAACTTCGCTAGTCAACGCAAATCCGCCACCCGGTCACCGTTCGGGTAGAAATTTCTTCACCTTTTTCATTACGGGTTATCTGAATTCCCGCCTTCTTTGGAACCGTTTGCGTTGGACTTACCTAAGTAATATCCGAGATAGGGAAAATAATTCCCGCATCCAACCACTTCAAGACCTCTTTCTTCAAAACTTCCCGAATATTTGGATTTAACCATCTTTGTGCATCATATGCGGGGTACACCTCGGGATCCGTGATAATCTTATGTATCACGATAGATGGACTAATTACTTTCAAGTCCATAATCGTCCACCCAATTGCTGCTTTATGCTCCTTCAATACTTCCATCAAAGCTTTTTCCTGCTTTTCTTCTAAATTTGAGGCAATGATGGCAGGTAATGTATTGTTGTCTCCCAAAAACACATATTTGAGGTGTTTTGGGAGTTCCGTAAAATCCACCGCCGGTGGACTCTCAAGTGAAGGCCTCAACTTCGAGTCAATAACGTCCGGTAGTTTCTCTACCTGTTGAGACCATGGCGGTTTACCGATACTTGCAGCATAAATTTCCACCTCTCTTTCTTCATTCTCCAACTGATGTGAATGCTCAATTGTTGTCCTACAACAAATAGCACACTCCTTTTTGGCATCTTCCTCATTTTCATTAGGTTTCAACCCATCAATGATTTTAGACGCGAAGCATTCATCGCTCACCAGAGGGTTAGACACGTTTGAAAAAAAATTCAACCTAAGATTTTTATTCCCAAAAGTCATGTCGACTACTTCGGTTCTACAATTTATTAAAGCATTAGCAGTTGCCAAAGAGGGCCTACTGAGAATCACGTTCGGTTGCCGTTTTGGGTCAACTGTGACATAATCTAGAACCAAAAAGTCGATCGGGTAATAAAAATTCTCGATCATAACAATCACATCTGTAACAATTCCCCTTGAAAGCTTAACTGTCAAATCGGCTAACACCAAGGTGGTGTCGGCTTTTCTAAGTGGACCAAAATCATATTGGTCATATAAGCTTCCCGGAAGAATACTCACCCCCGCTCCAAGATCTAATAACGCCCTCGTCATTTTAAATCACCCACTTGAATGGGTATTATTGGTGTTCCCGGATATTGCAACTTGGGTGGAGGATTCCCGTCAAAACCGAACTCACATTAGCCATTAAATCGACCTTCTTGGACATCTTGTGCGTTCGCTTTTGGGTACACAAGTCCTTCAAATATTTAGCATATGTGGGGACTTTTTTAATAGCATCAATGAGGGGTAAATTAATTTTGACTTGTTTAAAGACTTCCTACATTTCCTCCTAATGTGGGCCCCTCTTTTTTGGTGATGATATTATGGGATTCACCGATACGTGAGGAAACAGAATGGTTTTACCCGTGGGCTCCTTCTCCTTGATTATTGGTGTTTCTTTTTCGTTTACCAATTCGTTTAAATTTTTATTAATTGACTTTTTCGGTTTATTTATTGGTATAATCTCCCCCTCATCATCATTGTTTCCATTTTCCCCCAAATCTTCCATCATTCCTTCAACGAAGGATGATGATGGATTTACCTCGTTATCATAAACCTTACCATTCCTAAGGGTACTTACCTGGTTAATGTGGGTGTTCTTCCCACTTGAAGAACTGTTATTCTGATGGCTAGGATTCTTCAAGGTGTCACTCGGTAACTTGGATGGATTTCGCTTTAGGCTCGCCATTTCTTCAGCCAATTGACTCACATGATTATCTCCTGCCACATTTGCCTCCTCTTGAAGCTCCAACCTCTGATTCAATGCCTTATTCTGAGTCTCTTGATATGCCTTCATTTTTTTCAAAAACTCCATCACATCCTTAAGTGATTCCTCTTTGTTACCCGAAGAATTGCCTTGACCCTACTGATAACACTTTTGATAACCCTTATTCTAACCCCCCGAATCTCTCTAATTGTACCCATTTTGACCGCCGCCCAACCTGTTACCATATTATTTCTGGTTTGACTGATAACCTGTCTTCTGAGAACTTCCCTGAAAATTCGGGTTCTGTTGCGTGTTCGGATTTCCATAACTGAAGATTGGATGATTCCTGAGGCCCGGATGATTAGTATTTGAACTCATATTATTGTATTTCCTTGCACCTGGCACATAGTTGACCTCCTCTTCCACAGTTTCTTCATCTTGCACAACCCCACAACTCGCAACCTCGTGCCCTGACTCACCACAACCTTCACATACCGAATATGTTTTTCTCGAATTTCCCACTCCTTGTACACCTGCAACCAAAAGCCTTTCCATCTTCTTTTCCATTCTATCCATTATGTCATATGAACCATGTCTTTCAACTGCTTTTAACACTGATCTTTTTGATATCATGTTCGACTGTGCTTGTCTCGTTGAATTACTCGCATGTCTCTCCAAATGTCCCCAATCCTCGTTTTCATCATCTGCAAGAAAAGATTCATTCATGGTGGCTTGGAGGTCACGAACATCATCATTTGAGAGACTATCATGGAATGCCTTTATCAACTCCCATAAGCCGATTCCATGATGTGGACAAGTCCTCAGCGATCGTTTAAACCTTTGGAATGAGTTGTAAAAGGTTTGTCCGGTGATTTGTGAAAGTTTCAAATGTTGTTCTCTACGGAGTATAATACTCATCTAAAAACTGTTGCACCAAGTCTCCCCAAGTAAAAATACTAGCTGATGGCAATGATAGAAACCACTTTTTTACCGCATATTTCAAACTAAACTGGAAGACTACCATCTTTACCTCTTCCGCAGTAAAGCATAAACTTGAGATGAGTGCGCATATCATGTTGAATTCACTCAAGTGTAGGTATAGTTCTTCTATAGCCTTTCCATGAAATCTAGATAACCCTGTCAAAATATTCTGCCTCACCGAACAAGTCCTTCCACGTCTGACAAGAATAATGATCGATAGAGGATTCGTAGCCACTTGTGGGATGAAGTGGCTTTGAACGCCCCTGAATGGTGGTGGAACAAATGCCCTTGGACTTCATTATCAGAATTATAGTACGACTGTTCATAGTTTGGTTGCCGTTTTGGTGCTCGATCTCTCTGATTTTCTGGATGATTCCGTCTAATTTATTGGTCATCACAGAGATCTTGTCGCTGATATCAACCCCCTGTTCATCTCTAAGCTCATCCTCATCCTCAGAATCGAAACCGAAATCATCCCCTATTTGCGAATTTTCCACACGTGCACGAGCACGATTAATCTCGGGTCTTTCCTCTCTCAAATCAGCGTGTCTTTGACAGTTTACTATGGCGGATCTGCTTGACAAGTTGTCATCCATGTTAAAATGCCTCCTGG
Organism: Bidens hawaiensis; assembly: GCF_021521415.1. NCBI lineage: Eukaryota > Viridiplantae > Streptophyta > Magnoliopsida > Asterales > Asteraceae > Bidens > Bidens hawaiensis. The sequence goes on along the minus strand of NW_027494257.1, from coordinate 244,875 downwards.
GGTTACGGTTAACATTTTGGTTGAACAGATTTTGGCTTTTGTCACGGTTAACGTTCTGGTTTTGTGGAACTGGTTCTCTTGGTTATTGGTTGGTACATATTGGGTCTCTTCTGTTTCGGGTACTCATAGTCTCTTCTTTTGGTGTTATGACTTCAAGTATTTGGTTTAGTTTGGGTTTTTGAGCAGCTCAGTTTCGTTTTGCTGTTTTCTCAATTTCTAGATCCAACTGTAGCGGCTCTTTCTCACGGGAATAACGTGTATGCATCAACCTGTAAGGTTATCTTCACAAACAAAAACACTAACACCCTGTGTAAAATCAACGAAGAAATAATTAAAAAAAAAAAACTGACCTAGCACTTTGCGCGTTGATTCCCTGGCAACGGCGCCATTTTGATCAATGTCGAAAGGTCAATCAAAAACATTTATAAAATACCTTTACTAGCAAGAGCAAGTAACGTGTCGAATCCACAGGGAATCAGTGAAAAGTGCAAGTGATACTCAAATTTTATTATAAAATACTTAAAGTGGACAGACGATGTCAAGCGGTTTAAATGAGTAGTTTGTAAACAATGATCTCAAAATAACCAAACTCCTGGGTTCGGTTTCGAAACAAGTTAGATAATTGATAAACTTCTTTGGACAGTTTCTTATTAAAAATATGTAAACCAAAAGACTTAACGATTGGCTATGTTGATCGTCAAAATTGAATCCGAACAATTTACAAGACTTAATGAAAATCTATTTGATTATCGGTTTTGCTTGTTGAAACACAAAATCAATAATATGGTTAACGATAAATTGGTCAATGACGAAAGAACTTAATCCTAATTGTTGATGACCACAAATCAATTAACTGACAAATGATTAAGCAATAAACTAATAAAAATCGTTTAAGCACAAAAGCAAAAACAAAGAATTGATCAACCGAATGATTAACCAAATCCAAATCCAAGGTTAAAGTAGAGAATATCAAAACCTAACGTGCAACTCAACCCTACACCTGGAGATTGTTATAAAGCATTTAGCCTAGCATCCCGATCTTCATTCTCTTGATGATTGTGTTGGGGAATGATTTCATGGATCAATCGTGTGATTAGAGTGTGTTGTGGTGGTGTAAAAATTGCCTCCAAGAAGTCCCAAAACTGATGGCGAAAGAATCATTTCGACAATAGGGTTTTATGTCTTTAAATATGGAAGAAAAATACCAAAAACCTCTTTTCCGTCAGACCCAGCCGTAAGCTACGGCTGGGCCATCATAAGCTATGGCTAGTCTGCCGTAACCTACGGCTCATGTAGCGTAGCTTACGGCTGAGCCGTAAGCTACGGAGCTCTGGTTCTGCTTTACGCCCACTGCCAGGCCGTAACCTACGGCCTAGAAGGTGTAGCTTACGGCTGGCCTTGCTCCAGATCTTCGTTTTCTCATTCTTTTTTATTCTCGATCGTCCGGTTAAGCTCCGGATCACCTCTCTTTACATCATCTTGATTCGTCCATCCTCAAACACTCCAAATTATCCCCCAAATAAGCTTCATTAAACTCCGCACACCTGTAACCACAAACGCACTCAAACTACTCATGTTCACAATATTTAACTAATTAAAAAACATGAAATTAGATACTTAATGCACATACTTTTACCCACACATCAGAGTCCAGTAGCACAAGTTCAATTAGAACAACAAGTTCAAGAGGCACCAGCTGTTGCTGAACTGGCGTATGACAAGAAGCACAACATATGTGTGTTCTTGCTCGATGATTTTGTAGGGCGAGACACATTCGTAGGCATTACTGCTTTCTTGCGTCGCTCAAGAATTCATCATGCTATTTCTGCTGATAGTAGTTTACATTTTAGTATTTTTCGTCCGTTTTGGGATAGTGCTAAATATGTAGATGTCGATAAGCACATCAAAGCAGAAATTCAAGATAAGAAGATTGTGATCGATGTTGATGTGATATGAAGGGTCCTACGATTTCCTGATACCACAGATGATCCTTGTGAATTTAATAAAGCTTTTATCCGAGAGTTATATCAATGATTGGACTACAACGGCGAGCTGGATAGATCACAATACAACAAGGCATATTTATGTGAACAATACTAGTACATGCTACATGTACGTATTCACTACCTTGGAGGAAGAAAGGGTGGATTTGATGAGTACAGAATAATGTTGCAGTCGGCTTTCGTGGCTCTGATTCTCAACAAGCCATTCAACTTTTCGGAGTTGATATTTTACCATTTGAAAGAGAGTTGCTTGGTCCGTCATCGCAAGAAAATATTTTTGATGTATCCACGATTCCTGCAGTTAATTATTAATGACTTGGCTCCTAATTTAATACGTGATCCAACGTTGGTGGGCGATGTCATGGTTTTGGATCATATGACTAACGATACAATGAAAAGAATGAATACATATCGAAATCCAACTCCAAAAAATAGGCTAAGTTTCAAAAGATTGATAGTAATATGGCAAGACCATATTATGTATGTCCACCTAATGATTATTGGATTCACTAAGATTCTGATTCAGAACGTGAAGGTGGACAAGGTGGGGAACAATGATAGTGGTGATGGAGGAAACAGTGGAAATGGTGGAAATAATTGTGGGAATAGGGTTGTTGAAGCAGCTCTGATTCTCAACAAGCCATTCAACTTTTCGGAGTTGATATTTTACCATTTGAAAGAGAGTTGCTTGGTCCGTCATCGCAAGAAAATATTTTTGATGTATCCACGATTCCTGCAGTTAATTATTAATGACTTGGCTCCTAATTTAATACGTGATCCAACGTTGGTGGGCGATGTCATGGTTTTGGATCATATGACTAACGATACAATGAAAAGAATGAATACGTATCGAAATCCAACTCCAAAAAATAGGCTAAGTTTCAAAAGATTGATAGTCATATGGCAAGACCATATTATGTATGTCCACCTAATGATTATTGGATTCACTAAGATTCTGATTCAGAACGTGAAGGTGGACAAGGTGGGGAACAATGATAGTGGTGATGGAGGAAACAGTGGAAATGGTGGAAATGATTGTGGGAATAGGGTTGTTGAAGCAGCTCGTGTTGAGGATTTTATACGTAAACGAAAGGGAAAAGCACCGAAGAAATAAAAGCCAAAGACGATGAGGACCCGTAGTGGTGATGGAGTGGAGATTGGTCCATTCGTACCAAGGATATCCATTTCTCAACAAGCACGAGTGGTATCTACTATCGTTAGTACCCAGGATGTTACTTTGATGACCACAGCATCTTCTGATCCAATATTCGCATCCATTCCTCAATAAATTCTATCTCCGATGCCGACATCTACTGCTTCTACTATAGCAACAACTCCTACTCCTATGCCAACAACGATTGCAGCCTATGGATTTCTCTTATATGGCCTTCATTCGGCCTCAAGGACCAATATAGCTACCTCCTCCAACAAGTTTAACAATGTCAGTTCCTCAACAAATGGCTATGTTGTTGAACTTGATATGCCTTCAAGAGAAGCAAATGGCCACCGACTGCCAATTTCAAGATCAGATGCGGTTGGATCAACGAAAGATGGTAAGCCACATCGCTTATTTTCAAAGTAAGAATCATGAGCTACGGGTCATTGTTACTACTCAGGGGGGGGGGGAAGATTAAGGAGCAAGAAGATGCCATCCTTCAACTTACTTGCAAATATTACATGCTTAAGAAGTTGAAAGGAAATGACGATGACAAAGACCATGTTGCTGGAACAAGTGGTGGTGGTGAGCAGCAACAAAAGACATGTACTTCTGGTACTTCTGCTGGTGTTGGGTCTGAGGGTGGTGAAAAGCAGTTAGTAGTGTATCGTGACACTACTAACGTGCCACCTACTGAGTCTATAAAGGCAATAACTTTTTATTTATTGAAAACGAACGAGGTATTGTGATGAGTATGGTTAACGCCGATGAGATTGAGGAATGTGAATATATTAATCAATATTTAACCAGAGATCAGATATCGTTACTGCCCAGTTAACATGATAAGGAGTTGGAAAAGTTAGAGAATGAGGAGGATATGGAGGTGATTGATGATGATGAGGTCAGATTTGATACAAGTATCCTGTCTCGGGATACGTCGTTTAATTATGATGACGTCGAAATTGAAGACGTGATAGCTGGGGAGTATCCTGATCTGTACACGCGTACTAATACAGATCTAGATAATCTATTCTTTACTACTGAACATGTGGAAGCAGCTGAAGAGCGTTTGATAATAAGAGAAGAAAGATAAAGTAAAGGAACTTGGATCGGGATCGAAGAAACCAGGTTTTGATGGTATGTTTGGACATAATGAGGCTAAATTCTCGAAGCCCATTGATGTTTTAAGGTATGCAGAGCAATAGATTGATAGGCAGGTCAAAGCTCGTGCGACTACTCACCAAATGACCACATTCAAAGCATCGAAACTGTCAAAGGAGATATCATCTCTTGGCTCTGTGATTCTGAGCTTAGGGTATGCATCACCAATTAGGAACACGGCGTGCAATACTATCAACACATTGAAGATGTTCTTACTTTACCGAGATGGGACATGCGTACATTAGCTAAGAGGTCGTTCGTCAATCGTGGAAAAAGGGAGATGGCGGATTGGTTCTATCGTCCCTTATTGTTTGTGGTATGTCACAGTTTCAAGTTATTTAAAACGCAGGTTCCTACACATAAATATATCGAAGAGTTCGATTCACGGAACGGATGGAGAAAGCTTGTGTTAAAGGTAAAGTCATCGTGGACTTTGAAGCGAGTTCCTGTGAAGACTTTTCCCCCAAAGTCTTTACAAGACACTCAATCAGTGGTAATATGACAACCGCATCGGTGAAGCCGTTATCGTACTTGGTACGGGATTGAAGACGGAGTTCATACGGGTTATTTACCCGATGTGGTTGGTTAACTTATCATAATTGGACAATGATGTGTTATTCAATATTGAGATCCGATTTGCTGAACAGAAGGATTGCGATCTTGCTATGCAATTTCAACATGTTGTACGTGTTTGCCAATTGTTATAAGTTCATAGTTGTGCTGACTGGAGGACTAAAAGATTCATGTAATCGAAGACAAAGAGCACGAGATGAGGGGGATTTTGTTAGTGCATGGTTTTGTCATCTCGGTCTTTGTTTATCTCAATGTAATTTATTATTAGCAATGTAAAGGTTATTTTGGTAATTTTGCTTACCATTCGTTATGTTTTTTGGCCATTTGTTAAGGAAGTTTAACAATTGAGCCCATCTGTTATGTATTAAGGCAATTTGTTATGCAATGTATAACAAATGAGCCCAATCGTGAATATATTAGTACCATTCGTTAAGGATATTTAACGAATGAGGTATAACGAATGAGTCATTCGTTATAGATTAAGTTAGTGATAGGGAAGGAAGACGAATGGGGTCGTCTTTTATATATACATGTATCCATGTTAACTTAATTAACAAGTGTGATTATTCTTATTGATAAGCCGTTACTCTGTCCAAATATCCTCTCACACACTTCACTGAAAGTAATCACAATCCGTATAATGTATCGATCTTTCACCTGTTATATATCAAGAACTAGATCTACGAGAATGAAATGAACCCGATCACATATTGGTTTCTCACCTTGGATGAATGATTACGGGATTTAGAGAGTTTGTTTGGTTAATTCGTTGATAAGGACAAGTTTAGAGGTTACTTTAGAGACTATTTATAGTGTCAGTTAGTCTTTAATTTTTGTATTTTCAATTATATTTCATGAGGTTCGATCGCTTTGGTTTCGGTAACTCGTTTTTGATTTTATTTCAAGTTTAGCTTCAATTTCAAGGTGAATTTTTCACGCCGCTTTTTTAGCTTTTAGTTTTGGGGGAGCATACATATCCTTATCAAATACTTTGTTTTACTTCACTTCGTATATTTAAAACTACAATTCATTATCATGGACTTGTGTGCTTATTTGCTTACTTTCTGAAAGATTACGTGCTCATGGTTTCCTCATTAAGTATTATCATACGCCCCTCTTTGCACTCAGGACCTCGAAGTTATGAGTGGAAAAGGGACCCCCGATCTGAGTACATTGGTTGTTACCAATTGGAAAATACATTGTTTGCGCTATTACTACACTAAGGCGTATGGAATTGTATGATTTTTATGTACTTATATCAAATTTGTGTGAACTCACCAACTATTCAATTAGTTGACTTTATTTTATACGTATGCTACAGGTACAATTATTAGAGGATGAAATGGCGAAGACTTAGAACTTAGGATATTTAAATAAATGGACAAATTGTTTCATTGTTTTTACTTTTCATGTATTTCTTTAATTTCGAACTTGTGTATTTAAAGATTTAAATAAATTAATGATAATAGTGTCACATGTGTTTCAAGCAATTTGTACGTCACCACCGAGCAATCCTTGAATCTGTGATATCACCACCGAGACTAGAATAGGTCAGTAGGCTCTGATACCAATTGTAAGTCCTGTGAATGGATCTTTCAATGTGATATCACCAAATCTCGTGATTAGGCGGAAACTAACACGAGTTGATTCAATATCATGCAAACAAACACAATACGAACACAATGAATCTGCTCCAAAACACACGTATATTAAACGTCTGGTGCTTAAGCACAACGAGTTACAAACAGTTAATACTTCACTCGTCTCTCTCTATCACGTCTCACACCTCTAACCCCATAGTCAACCTAATTATATGGTTTAGACGACTCGAGATTTTAACGAGCTGAGCTTGAACTCATCATTACATCTCGTTAAGATAAACGAATCGTGATCGTTGAAAGTTAAATGACTAAACGCGAACATGCTCGTGTTTGTGTTCGTTCAGTTCATTTACAGGCCTATTTGTAAAAAGAATATTCAAAATTACCAATTTCATAGCCACACCACCTCGTTTTTTTTTTCTGAATTGATTTGGAAGGAGTGAACTATTCTTGTACACCAAAATAATCAGTTTGTTGTAAGCACAGAATATACTCTCTTTATATTTGTACAGTGTGATGAGCTAGTACGGTTTCAGATTTCATGCCTTTGATGTACACCATCAAAGGTTGCTCCAGGTGTAACTGAAAACTTGTTATTGCATGTCAAAACCGGTTGGGTCATGTTGATCGAAAGCCACTTTTGCAATTTAGAAATACAAATGTTTCTTTCAATAAACTCGATTATATGTTGTATAATACTTACATAAAGTTAGGGTTATCACGTGACCTGAAAATAATCATTCCATGACTAAAACAAATGAAAACAAAAACCATTAGTTTACCATGCAGCACTAACCTAAATTTCATAAATTTAACAAAAAGAAAACTTTAGATTAACCCACGTATCTTCTTTTGGATGACTCCTGCATAAGGGCAAATAGAGGCACTGTGATAAACCTGGTAATAATTCTATGAACCCATAATATAACACATCTGTAAAGGCAAAGAAGAACACAGTATCCAACAAAAAAAAACAATACCTTCTGAATCTCCTGAGAATAATTTCTTAACTTCATCTTGTGTTTCAATGGCACCATTAGAGTTTACGCCGAAAGAAACATGTCTCATTTACCAAGAATTCAAATATTTATTATAAATGTTAAAATGTAAAACCCAAAATCTTGAACTTTGAACACTTACAGGACACACTCTTCAAGTTCAGCAGGAGCAACTTAAATCCTCCAGGCTTATCATTTCCTTCAATCTAAGAACATCAAAACTTCATCATCGTCATCAACATACCAGACTCAGGTGTGTAACCAGATGTTCTCTCGGTTGAAGCCTTAGGGGTCATCAAAAGCAAAATTAAACCCTGAAAATGGCCACACAATTCTGCAAATCGGTCGTTATCAAAAAATCAAACCACCAAAAAGTCGTTTAGGCTTTGCAGGTTTACCTTATCCTCGATGTTGGTGTTCGTGGTTTGCAGGTTTACAGAACACAGAACCAGGCAACTTCCGACGATGGAATGGCGAACTGCTTAAGCTGTGGTGGTTTGAAGAGAGAGCATTGATTTTGGTGACATTTGCTAAAAGAGATATTTACAGATGTATGATGAATTCAGATTTTGAATAGGATTGTGAGGATAAGTGATTTGGGCGGGATCATTACAAAACCTTTGATGGTTAAGTTTATATGCATCAAACATTTGTACATTATGCATGAATATATTGTACCTCTTAATTTTAAGAGTTTTTTTGGTAAATTACTTATTTGCCCTTCATATATACATTATAATTAGGGGTGCAAACAAGCCGAGCCGATCCCGAGCTCGACTAGGCTCGAGTTCGGCTCATTTACTTACACAGAGCTCGAGCTCGAGCCGTTTCGAGCTCTATTTTCAAAGCTCGAGCTCGGCTCATGAATGGATTTTGAAGCTCGAGCTCGGCTCGGGCTCTACTCGTTTACTATTTATCAATTATTTTTTTATATAATTATAATTATTTTATATATTTTTTTATAATTATAATTTTATGTATAAAAGAATATATATTATTTAGTTATTTTTATTTATTGTTTCATAACATTATATTTATTAATTAATAATTATTAAATATATATTTTAAAAAATTATATAAATGGCAGGCTCGTTTAGGCTTGCGAGTCGGCTCGAGCTCGATAAGTAAAGCTCGGGCTCGTTTATTAAACGAGCTTAGTTTTAGGCTTGAGCTCGAGCTCGGGTTCGATAAAGCTCGGCTTGAACGAGCTTTTTAACGAGCCGATCTCGAGTAGCTCGCAAGCAGCTCGGCTCATTTGCACCCCTAATTATAATATAATGTGTGTGTGTGTGCATGCATGTGTGTGTGTGTGTATAGGGGTGGGATCTAGAGAAAACATCTCTTAAAGAGAGAACTATTTTTAAATTTTTTTCAAAAAATATTTTTTGATTTCTTTTTGTTTCCTCCTTCTAACAAGTTGATAGTGTTTCTTAAAAAAACTGTCGATGTAGTGCATATATGCAATAATATGTATTTTTTTATATACAATAGTGTTTTATTGCATATATTACAACACAATTGCATTATACAATTCACATTATTGAATATATGCGAATACAACACTATTTATTGTATGCAATGCACAATAATGCATACGTAATACAACACTAATGCACATATGCACTATATCGATTTTTTTTAATTTTTATATTTAATATAAAACTATTGCAAATATACAATACAAACAACAGCATATATGTAATTCAACACTATTTCACATATCAAAATAGACAATATTGCACATATGCATTATAAAAAAGTCGACGTGTTGCACATATGCATTACAACAAGTTTTTTTTTATTTTTTATTTTTTATTTTCTTGTTTTTTTGTAGTGAAGCACAACAACATATAGAAGAATGAAATAAAAAAAATATTAAAAAAAAATTTATATTAGTTCTCTAGTTCTCTCTCTAAGAAAGAGTTTTCTCTTGATCATTTCTCTCTCTCTCTCTCTTTATATCTATATATACATATATATATATAGGGGTGAGTTCACTGGGGAACTGTGGAACATCATTCCCAATCATTGATCAATTTCCCCCATCCTTATGGTGCACCGTTAATCACCTACATCACATCATTTTTTTAAGAGAAAAAAACCCATAAAAATATCAAAAAAAATAATTACAGAAACTATAAAACAAAAAAAAAGAAAAAGATAAAAAAACCTGAAATGTTTATCTAGCATCCCCGATCCAAAAAAAAACCTTCAACATATCAAAAAATTATTTATAAAATATAAAAAAAAACAGTAGAAAAACAAAAATGTATATCTATCATCCTTGTTTCAAAACAACTCAATTTAGCCTTTGGGTTTAGTTTAGCTTTTAGCAGGTTTAGATTTTTTTTAGCTTGGGGGGTAAACACTTTTCATTAACATTTTATACGTAAAAAAACAAATCTCATTACCATTTTACATGTAAAGCAACAGTTCATTAAGATTTTACATGTAAAATAACAATTTTAATTAACATTTTACACGTAAAACAAAATATCTAATTAACCTTTTACACGTAAAACAACAATTTTTAAATATTTACATGTAAAACAACAGGTTTCGTTATAACGTTAATGTATATTCAACAATTATGTATATATTAAAAACCAACATATGGTTATCTCACGAAATTTAGTGTTCTTGAACATTTTTAAGTTATATTTTTACGCATGTAAAGACATTCTGAGTTTCAATGTAGCGGTTATATATATTTATGCATTTTTTCCAGCTATATTTCCATCGTTACGTGCACAAGAAAATCCCCCCCCCCCCCTTAAAAAACCTAACCTTCAACCCGGAAATCCTAGAACCCCTAAAAACCTATCCCTAAAACCAAAACTAAATCCGAAGGGTAAACCAAGAATTTTATTTTATTTTACTTATTATTTATGTATTTTTGAAACAAGAATGCTATATATATATATATATATATATATTGTTTTTTTACCTTTTTTTCTACAAAATTAAAGATATTGTCCTTTATGTTTGTACCAAATTTCACTCATTGTCTTTTATGTTTAATGTTGACAAGTTTTATCCTTTACATTTACAAATCCAACAACGGTTGTCCTTTGCCCCTAACCCAATGAGTTTTCCTTGTCAAATCAAGTCATGTGCATTGCACATGAGGGCAAATTGATACTTTACCAACTTAATTAAAAACACATTTATATATGTCTCTTTCTTTCTTCTACCATATATCCACACCACCAACTATGACATTTGTCATATTCGGTTTAACTTGTATTTCTCATTGTATCGGAAACCTGACGCGTTAAAGGTCTTTTGGATTCGTCGTTATAAATAAAATGTTGGGTTTTATGTTCATTTATGTTACACAAATGTCGGATCAAGAAAACATCCTTTTTGGTACGTTAAAACACCTTTTTATGGCTAAAAACGACTTAAATCAAACTTAAAGGACTAATTGTGTCAAACACCTCTTGTTTTGTGCATTGTTTGACCATTATTAACCAATGAAATGCATGTATACCCCTTGTGAGTAAACTATATTTTTTCCACTATAAAAGCAAGTCCCATGCACCCATTTTGTTTTGATCTTTCTTCTCCAAACTCTCTCAATCTAAGATCCAAGTATCCATTCGTCAAGTTTATGATAGTTTGACTCTTCAAGGTCAAACTAATACTAATCTTTATTACTAACTAATTCTTGTTAGTTAAATTTGTTAGAATAGCTTGTTTAAAACATACTCTCCTTGTTTCCTTGGTTTTCCCTTCTTCGGCCTTGTCAGTTTAGGTGTATTGCTAGGCAAGGCTTCATGGAGGACTATTATAGTCCTTGTTATATACTTTAATTTATGCTTTAATTTATGTAAGCTTACTAATGTTGTTTAGTTTCTAATCACTTTAGTTTCCAAATAATTTTAATGAGTTATATGGTATTCGGTATGTGGCCACCATTCTCGGTTTCATCCCTGGTCAATAGTCGAACCAAAACCGAACTTTTGTTTAAATACTTTATTGTTAACATATTGTATGTAAGACTTGAGTATTGTCATTTCTAAGTTTGTTCTAATGAGTTCTATGGTATTGGGTATGTGGTAACCATTCTCGGACTTATTCCGAGTCAAGGACCGAACCAAGACCGAAGTCTCATTTAGATGCTTTATATTTAAAATGATTTAATAATAAGTTACATGTAAGATTTGTATATTATAAATTCTAAGTTTATTTTAATAATTCTATGGTATTGAGTATGTGGTAACCATCCTTGATCTTATTCCGAGTCAAGGACCAAAGCAAGACAAAACTAAACCGAGTTCACTCGCTTAAGACGCACTAGTTGTGTTTTGGGCCACCGAATCTCGTATTTTTCTCTAAAACTATATTATAAACTAATTTTAATTATTTTCTCAAAATACTTGGCATGTCGGATACAACTTGATCTCATAACAAGTTTGGACTGACAAAACCAAACACTCGCTTAACGGACGTCGAGGTTCTCCTTAATAGAACTACACACTTGGTTAAGTTTCTTTTGATTTCATTGAGTTATCTCATAACATTTATTACTTTGGAATCTTCGCTTCGATCTTGACCAATTATCAAGACTCGAACCGACAAATCCGAACACTTGTAAAATCTCGTTTTGGTATCTATCTAACAAAGGATCTTGCAATATTGCAACCTTACCCAAATATTTACTTAACAAATGTTAAGTGAAACTAATGAATAGAATACCGAGACTCGATTTCGAGTAAACTTACTTTTCTAAAACCATTACTTTAATTCTTATGCATTTACATTTTAACTCTCAAACATTAATTATTTATTTTACTTGTCAAGTTATTTTACTTTAAAGCTTTTAAACCCGTCTACTAACTCAATATCCTTTTTAATCTAGGTCTTGCCCGTTGAACTTACCCTTCCCCATTTTATCGCAATCTATCCTTCAAGTTACTTATTTCACGTGAGTACATTTCATCCCCCGTTTTCTTTTTATACTTTGGGGGTAACATGTATACCTATTCAAAACAATAATGATTTATAATACACTATTCTCAAACCACAAACTCTAGGTTATATTATACATAGAATACTTGCTCTATTGTGTGTTATATGTTATATATGCTTTACGTGCACGAGTTTTTGTTTTATGTTGTTGAGCCTTAATAAGTATGATCATACGCACCCCTAACTACTTAAGCATTGAGCTAGTAGAATAGGGTCTCATTATCCGAGTATGTCGATTGTTACCGATTAGAAAGAATCCTCATTTACTTATGATTTATATACAGCAACTGATGCTTTTATTTATAGTCTCATATTCATTTGTGGATTTTGCCTCATATTATATATAGTCAAAACTATGAAATTTCTAACCAACATTCATGTTGACAAATATTATTTTATGCATTGTTACAGGTTTAATTATTGGTTGATTGGAGTTTGAAGATGTTATTTTATTTGAGACCGTTTAGGTTATTAAAAGAATGAACAATTAAATTCTTATATTTGGTATTATTTGTATGAACAAGATGTGTACTTTTGGTGTTTGAATGAAATTAATGAGTTTTTTAAATATTGTTTCTTTAATAGTGTCTTTTGTTCATGGGCAATCAGTTGCATCACGGCATGTTCTGCCGCCTTTGGTCGGGGTGTGACAGATTGGTATCAGAGCCAAGACTATAGGATAGGCGGTTAGACGTAACGGCCTTGTGTAGTTTTGTTTAGGGTCCTTATACATGTTGCTTATACGTGTTACCCTACTTGATTGTTCATTACACTTATATATTTATTTTCTTATTTATCTCATTTAATCTCCAAAAGATATACACATGCACACACTCTCATAGTATTCCAAGGTATCATTACCTTACCGCAAAAAGTAGGTTTTTATGTTGATTTTATGGATCACAAACTTAATTTGGATCCCGTTATTTAAGATCTCTTTGAATTTATAACGGGTTTGTAGCCACCATAGAGGGTGAACCACTATGAAACGATCATTTGACAAAAATATTCCAAGAATCGAAGGTGATTTAGTTATCTGGGATGATTGAATTATAGTGTTCTTACACTAGGCCAACAAACCGTGTTATACATGTCAATACTTTAAGTTGTCGAATGCAAGCGTTCCAGTTGCCTTCTCATATTTTTTGTTGGAAGCATAAGAGTCATGCTGATACGTGGACTAATGTTTTCAACAACCCGATTACCTCATCGTTTTCTTTTTATTGTTGTTATTAAGATATTTGGGACAAAACGTGTAAAACACGATGATTTCATGCACATGTTCAATCACTTTACCACAAAAAAAATTTTAGATTTAATATTGGGACAACAAGTCATGGTGGTTCATATAAGTTTTCTCGCTTTTAAATTATAACACATTGTTTTCAAACTTCAACTATTTAAACTATTGAACATTTTATCTATTACTTGATTTACTAACAAAAAAGAAAATGTTTTCTCTAACATCCTCATCCTCATAGCTCTAAGACTCACAATCATTAACACATCATATCTACATATCATCCTCATAATTACATCAATTACCCCAAATTTATACCAATTCTCTTTTATTATTTTAGAATGCCTCCCCTACGACGCCACACTCGCAAGCCGAACTCCGGTCATCGGATAACCGCTATGGTTGCTAAAGAAATCGTCGTTGTGATTCCCGGACTAATAACTCAAATTCAAGCCACCCAACCCACCGTTACTCAAACCACACCTAACCATGCACCTTTTGCCTTGAAAAATTTCACCGGTGCCAACCCATCTCAGTTTCATGGCAATAATGATGCCACTACATTGTTGCAATGGTTCAAAAAGATGGAAAACGTTTTTAATCTTTGTGAATCGCCCAAACCCAAGAAAACCACGTACGCCTCAAGCATGTTCGAGAGAACCGCCCGCACTTGGTGGAACGGCGAAATGTTTGCCAATGGGACGGAAGTAGCTATGGCCTACTCATGGATCAAGCTCAAGGAAGTCATGATGAAGAAATTTTTGCCGAAAACATGAACTCCAAAAACTCGAATCCGAATTGTGGGAACTTAAGCAAGAGAGTGGTAACAACTCCGCCTACTCCAACCACTTTCATGAGCTTAGTCTCTTGGTTCCTCACTTGATCACTCCCCTCGAACGGGCGATTGACAAGTATATCGATGGTTTGCCTATGCAAATCCGAGACTCGGTGATGAGTAGTAAACCGCAAACACTCTATGACGCAATTACCTTAGTCGGTGCTCTTTCCGAAATTCATGTTAATGCAGGTACCCTCACCATAAAAAGCTCCAAGAAAACCAATGAGAAGAATACTCCCGAACCATCAACCCTCACCAAAGTTTACCCGCAACCTCAATCCATAAACTACTCCAACTCATCCCACCACTCCAAGAAGAAAAGAAAACCCACCTATCGAAACTATGCCGTCACCCACCCATCACAACCTCAATCTCAATCCCAAGCACTCCAAAACCAAAAACCGTATTCCGGCTCTCATCACTTGTGTATCACTTGCCAACGCCATCATCCTGCTTAATCCGCTTGCCGCCAATGCACTAAGTGTAACCGCTATGGTCACCTTAGCAACGTGTGTCTGGAAGCCTCCCATGGGCAACCCGCTCCACCCAAGATTCGCTACATCTAACCAAAATCTTCCTACACCTTCTGCTCAAACTCCTCCTCAACCTAGAGCTTGTTTCAGTTGTGGAGATCCCGAATCATTTCTGCGATGCTTATCCTCAACTTGCTTTTGTTAATCAAGCTCAAATCATGCTCACACCCTACTACCAAACCTAAGCCTACCAATTTCAAACCTATCAACCTCAAATCCCGCAACTTTTGGCTCCTCCGGCTCAACCGCTCCAAGCAATGCAAGCCCTTCCTCCTCCGCCACACCCGCAAGCAATGCTAGCTCTCCCTCCTCCTCCAGGTCAACAAGTCAACCACGGCAACTAAGGGCATGCGTTTATGATGAACGCCAACCAAGCTCAAGTTGCCAACGATGTGGTGAATTGTACGTTTTTAGTAAATGAGCATTTAGCCTCAATTTTATTTGATATAGGAGCTGATAAGAGTTTTGTTTCTTTTAAATTTGAATCTATATTTGCCGTACCTAGCACTAAACTTTCTCGGCCTTTTTTCTATCGAAGGACCCAATGGTAGCTCCATCACCATCGATTCGGTCATTCGAAATTGTATTATCACTCTTTGCAAGCGCGAATTCTCCATTGACCTCAACCTGATGCAAATGGGAAGCTTCGACATCATAGTAGGTATGGATTAGTTAGCTTTGCACCGTGCCGAAATCGTTTGTTATAATACGTTTATTCGAATTCCGCTCGTCAATGGCAAAACCCTCAAAGTCTTTGGAAAAACAATTCCCAAAAACTCAACATCATGTCAAGCACTCGATCTCGTAAGTACCTACGCCAAAAGTACGTTCCATTCCTAGCCCAAGCGGTGGTGAAAGCCCCCAAGAAAAGAAAATTCAAGACATCCCCGTTGTTTGTGAATTTCCCAGCGTTTTTCCCGAAGACGTCTCTGGTCAACCACCCATTCATCCGGTTTAATTTCGAATTGACCTTGTGCCCGGCGCGACTCCCTTAGCTAAGGCTCCTTATCGTTTAGCTCCATCGGAATATCAAACCAACTTCAAGAACTCACCGATAAGGGCTTTATCCGTCCAAGCTCTTCCCCTTGGGGCGCTCCCGTCCACTTCGTGAAAAAGAAAGATGGATCGTTTCGCATGTTTATCAATTACCGTGAACTCAATATACTCACCATCAATAATCGTTACCCGTTGCCTCGAATCGACGACCTCTTTGATCAACTCCAAGGCGCAACTTTTTTTTCCAAAATTGATCTTCGATCGGGTTATCATCAATTATGTGTTCATCAAGATAACATTCCTAAAACCGCTTTTCGTACGCGGTATGGACATTAAGAATTCTTGGTTATGCCTTTCGAATTTACCAATGCACCTGCGGTATTCATGGACCTCATGAACTGCATTTGCAAACCATTCTTGGACAAATTCATAATTGTTTTTATCGATGACATCCTCATCTTCTCCAAGACCAAAGCCGAACATGAGCATCATTTACGTTCCATTCTCGATCTCCTAAGAATAGAAAAACTTTATGCCAAGTTATCATAATGCGAATTTTGGCTAAAAGAAGTTCAATTTTTGGGACACATCGTCAACGATAAAGGTATTCATGTTGATCCGGAAAAAATCGAGGCCGTAAAAGATTGAAAAACTCCATCCACACCCACGAAAGTCCGATCTTTCCTTGGTTTGGTCTGGTATTATCGGCGATTCATTCTAAAGTTCTCCAAAATCGCGTTACCCCTCACAACACTAACTCATAAAGAAAAACCTTATGAATGGGGACCGAAACAAGAAGAAGATTTCCAAACTCTAAAGAATATGCTTTGCAATGCTCCCGTTTTAACCCTTCCCGATTGAAACGACTACTTTGTGGTATATTGTGATGCATCCAACCAAGGTCTCGGTTGCGTTCTCATGCAACGAGGTCAAGTTATCGCATATGCCTCGAGAAAACTTAAGGTTCACGAAAATAATTACAGGACTCATGATCTCGAACTTGGTGTCGTCGTTTTCGCTCTCAAAATCTGGAGACATTATCTTTATGGAACGGAATGTGTTGTATTCACCTATTATAAAAGTCTTCAACACATCTTTGACCAAAAAGATTTCAACATGAGACAATGTCGATGGGCCGAATTACTTAGTGATTACGATTGCGAAATTCGCTACCATCCCGGTAAGGCGAATGTCGTGGCCGATGCCCTTAGTCGTAAAGTTAATGCCAAATCTGTTCAGCTTCATAGCATCATTATCCAACTCGCTCAAATCTATGTTCGTGAAATTGTATGTCGCCATGGTATTCCGTTGACCAGTATTTTCTATCGTGATGCTCGTTTCACCTCCCGCTTTTGGAAATCGCTTCAAGAAGCTTTGGGCACTCAACTTGATTTTAGCACCGCTTATCACCCTCAAACCGATGGCCAATCCAAGCGTACAATCTAAACCCTTGAAGATATGCTTCGATATTGTGTTCTTGATTTCGGTGGAAATTGGGATTCTCATCTTCCGCTTATCGAATTCTTATACAACAATAGCTATCATTCTAGCATTGATATGGCTCATTCCAAGCTCTTTGTGGTCGTATGTGTCGTTCCCTGATTTTTGGAACGAGATATGTGAAGCCCAAATTACCGGTCCCGAGATTGTCCAAGACACTACCAACCGTATCTATCAAATCCACAAAAATCATCTTGCTACTAGAAGTCGTCAAAAGAGCTATGCCGACAAACGGAAAAAGCCTCTCGAATTCAATGTTGGTGACCTTATCCTTCTCAAAGTATCCCCTTGGAATGGGGTAGTCCGTTTTGGAAAGAAAGGAAAACTATCCCCTCGTTTCGTAGGCCCATTCAAAATCCTCGAAAGGATTGAAAAAGTGTCTTATAAGCTCGAGTTACCGCAAGAACTTACAGGTGTTCATCCAACCTTTCATGTCTCAAACCTTAAAAAGTGCTTAGCCGAAGGGAATCTTCACATACCTCTCGACGAAGTACATATCGATGAAACCTTGCAAATGATCAAAAAACTCATTAAAATCATGGACCGCAATGAGAAACGAACCTAACGTAGCCGCATCCATTTAGTTAAAGTCCGTTGGGAATCACGGCGTAGCACTAAATTTACTTGGGAACAAGAAGACGAGATGAAGGAAAAGTAACCGCACTTGTTTATTACAGATTCTTCTTAATTTCGGGACAAAATTTCCTAAAGTATGGAAGACTATGACATTTGTCATTTTCGGTTTAACTTGTATTTGTATTTGTATTTGTATTTGTATTTTTATCGGAAACCTGACGCGTTTAAGGTCTTTCAGATCCGTCGTTATAAATAAAATGTTGGGTTTTATGTTCATTTATGTTACACAAATGTCGGACCAAGAAAACATCCTTTTCGGTACGTTAAAACACCTCTTTATGACTTAAAGCAAACTTAAAGGACTAATTGTGTCAAAAACCTCTTGTTGTTTTGTGCATTGTTTGACCATTTTTAACCAATGAAATGCATGCATACCCCATATTAGTAAACTATATTTTTTCCACTATAAAAACAAGTCTCATGCACCCATTTTAGTTTGCTCTTTGTTCTCCAAACTCTCTCAATCTAAGATCCATGTATCCATACTTCAAGTTCTTGATAGTTTGACTCTTCAAGGTCAAACTAATACTAATCTTTATTACTAACTAATTCTTGTTAATTAAAGTTTGTTACTATAACTTGTTTAAAACATAATTCCCTTGTTTCCTTGGCTTTCCCTTCTCCAGCCATGTTGGTTTAAGTGTATTGCTAGGCAAGGCTTCATGGAGGACTATTATAGTCCTTGTTAAACACTTTAACTTATGTTTTAATTTATGCAAGCTTACTAATGTTGTTTTGTTTCTAATCACTTAAGTTTCCAAATAATTTTAAAGAGTTCAATGGTATTGGTTATGTGGCCACCATTCTCGGTTTCATCCCGAGTCAAGAGCCGAACCAAAACCGAACTTTTGTTTAAATACTTTATTGGTAACATATTGTACATAAGACTTGAGTATTATCACTATAAAGTTTGTTCTAATGAGTTCTATGGTATTGGGTATGTGGTAACCATACTCAGTCTTATTCCGAATCAAGGACCGAACCAAGACCGAACTCTCATTTAGATGCTTTATATTTAAAATGATTTAATAATATGTTACATGTAAGATTTTTATATTATAAATTCTAATTTCATTTTAACAAGCTCAATGGTATCGGGTATGCGGTAACCAACCTCGGTCTTATTCCGAGTCAAGGACCGAACCAAGACCGAACTAAACCTAGTTCACTCACTTAAGACACACTAGTTGTGTTTTGGGCCACCGAATCTCGTATTTTTCTCTAAAACTATGTTATAAACTAATTTTAATTATTTTCTCAAAATACCTGGCATGTCAGATCCATCTTGATCTCATAACAAGTTTGGACCGACAAAACTAAACACTCGTTTAACGGACGTCGAGGTTCTCCTTAATAGAATTACACACTTGGTTAAGTTTATTGTGATTTCGTTGAGTTATCTCATAACATTTAATACTTCGGAATCTTGGCTTCGAGCTTGACCAATTATCAAGAATCGAACCGAAAAATCCGAACACTCGTAAAATCTTGTTTTTGTATCTATCTAACAAAGTATCTTGCAATATTGCAACCTTACCTAAATATTTACTTAACAAAGGTTAAGTAAAACTAATGAATAGAATATCGAGACCCGATTTCCAGTAAACTTACTTTTCTAAAATCATTACTTTAATTCTTATGTATTTACACTTTAACTCTCAAACTTTAATTATTTATTTTACTTGTCTAGTTATTTTATTTTAAAGCTTTTAAAACCCTCTACTAACTCAAGACCCTTTTTAATCTAGGTCGTGCCCGTTGAACTTACCCTTCCTTGTTTTATCGCAAACTATCCTTCAAGTTACTTATTTCACGTGAGTACATTTCATCAACCGTTTTCTTTTTATACTTTGGGGGTAACATGTATACCTATTCAAAACAATAATGATTTATAATACAATATCCTCAAACCACAAACTCTAGGTTATATTATACATAGAATACTTGCTCTATTGTGTGTTATATGTTATATATGCTTTACGTGCACGAGTTTTTGTTTTATGTTGTTGAGCCTCAATAAGTATGATCATACGCACCCCTAACTACTTAAGCATTGAGCTAGTAGAATAGGGTCTCATTATCCGAGTATGTCGACTGTTACCGATTAGAAAGAATCCTCATTTACTTATGATTTAAATACCGCAGATACTTTTATTTATAGTCTTATATTCGTTTGTGGATTTTGCCTCATATTATATATACTCAAAACTATGAAATTGCTCACCACCATTCATGTTGACAAATATTATTTTATGCATTGTTACAGGTTTAATTATTGGTTGATTGGAGTTTGAAGATGTTATTTTATTTGAGACCGTTTAGGTTATTAGAAAAATGAACAATTAAATTCTTATATTTGGTGTTATTTGTATGAACAAGATGTGTACTTTTGGTTTTTGAATGAAATTAATGAGTTATTTAAATATGGTCACTTAAATAGTGTCTTGTGTTCTTGGGTAATCCGTTGCACCCGGCATATTCCGCCGCCTTTGGTCGGGATGTGACACCAACCCACCATCACCACCCACCACCATTCAACCCCTAGTGACCACCACCATCTTCTGCCTCCACTCCCTAGATAAAAAAAACACCCTCAAACTGTATTCGTTTTCACCATTTTCAATATCATTTTGCTACCTCTTTTACCCAAATCTTTAATAGAACCCTCACATTGCACCATTAAAAAATCATATTTTCCTTATAATCCTCCTAATATACTCATCAATTTTGTGGAGAATCAGAGAAGTGGGTCTTTTATTTGGACAGAATCTGGTCGTCAAAATCCGTTGAAATCCATAGCAGCAAGTTCAAATCTCGGATTTCGGTGCGTACTTTCTCCACTGCCTCCGCCTCGCCGTAAAATCCGTTGATCCTCTGTTAAGGCTCCCTGCAAAACCGACTGGCCTTGTAAATCGTGATGTCGTCGTCTTCTTTGTGTACAACCCTCGTCACTGTCGTGGGGCTTTATCACAACCACCACTGTAGGATTATCTCTCTTTGCTTCGATTTGTTAGTAGATCCGGATTTTGAAAATGAGTTTGTGATGGTTTAGAGAAGATGGGTATGAAGATGAGTGGGGTATCTTGAGGATAAGTTGTAGATTCTTTTCTCTCTCTCTCTTTAAGCATGCGAAAATAAATGGTTTTTAAAATGTGTTTTAAAATAAATAGGTAAAATGACAACTATGCTCTTATGTGTAAGGCACATGATAACATTTAACGGTTAAAACTAACTGAGTTAGGGCTAAAGGATAACCGTTGTTGGATTTATAAACGTAAAGGATAAACATATCAATTTCAAACATAAAAGAAAATGAGTGAAATTTGGTATAAACATAAAGGACAATATATGTAATTCTGTCTTACTTTTTTATATTTTTTTAATTAATTTTTTGATTTCTTTAAAGGTTTTTTTTTCTTACCGTGGATGCTAGATAAATATTTTGGTGTTTTTACTTTTTTTTATTTTTTCATTTTTTTTGTTATATAATTTCTTTAATTATTTTTTTGATTGTTTATTAGGTTTTTTTTTTTTACAAAAATTATGTGATGTAGATGATTTGAGATGCATCATAAAGACGTGAAGAATTGATCAATAGTTGAGAAAAGTGTTCTCTAGTTCTCTACTTTTTTGGAGTGTCATTCTAAACCAAATATATATATTTATTTATTCTTACAATTTACTTGTTAAAAAACTATCCTAATTGATGTCGGAATGATGATCGTACTTATCATTATTGACTATTCTAGTTATAATTATAATTAATACAAAGTTATATCATATGTTCCCCAAATGGAGTGCAGAAAGATGATGTCGATTTTGGACTTTAGATCTTCGAGGGGATATGTTCGTGGTAGCATGAATGTGACGGGAAGTGGGTTACTATCAAACATGATCACAAAATCAGTAGCCTTCCTCACACTCACTGATCTCTTTGACATTGTTGGAGCATATTTTGTGGTGCTTATGAGATTTTGACATTATTATGAAAATAGTCTAAAAACTTATCTTCAAAATCTTAATATATCTTTTTATTTGTTTCCATGTCAAATTTACTTATTTATCCATCATAATTGTCGAATACATAATTTAATTGATAAGGTATAAACTATTTTGATATTTAACAAACGATAATTTATGAAAGACTGAAAGTACTTGCAATTTATATATATCGTCATAATTATAAAATATTTTGTTTAGATTAAAATGAAATACTAATATGATGGGTTTTGTAATTAGGGTCAAGTTATTCTACAAATACTAACAAAAATGAGAAGTGCGAGAAATCATAAATAATTATCTCCGTCCCATTATAAGTATCCATATTTTCTTTTTTATTTATCCCATTACAAATATCTACTTTTAAAATTCATTAGCTAATTTTAATGTTTACCCTTAAACACACACACCTAACATTAATAAACAATTTTGATGGACCCACTTTTTAAAGGTATTATTGTCATTTAATAAGAAAAAAAAATAATCATTCATTTCACGTTAAAGTTTGTATTTTTCAAACATTGACACTTATAATGGGAGAGAGAGAGTAGTACATATTTTCTCTTTTCACATTCAAGTCACATGTTAATACCCCTATCATTTTAGAACGTCTATAACTTTTTAGTATGATATTTATAAAAAAAATCATCAAAAAAACAAGCGTTTTTTTTGTCTTTAATATGAGTATGATTTTGTTATATAAAATTTAAAACAAAAATTATGTTATTGTGTCTTTTCGCACGTCATCGTGTCTTTTCGCTTATCATTGTGTCTTTTATCGTCATTTTGTTTTTTTCGTCATTGTGTATTTCAACTCATTATTATGTTTTTTTAATACTAATAACATCATTATGTAATTATAATATGTAAAAATAATGATAAATAACAACAAATTATCTAATACATAAAACACAATGATGAATACATCTTACATAATAACTTGAAACGTAAAACACAATGGTGAATACGTATAACACAATGACCTAATACGTAAGACACAATGGTGAATACATATAACACAATTACTTAAAACGTAAAACACAATGGAAACAACATGTTACACAATGACTTGAACGTAATATACAATGAACGCAATCTAATTTTTCTCAAATTAAGTGAACGTCATATGTCAATCCGAATAAAAGACAATGAACGTATTACATAATGACTAAAACATAATGACTAACAAAAACATACAATGACGTAATCTTTGTTTTAATTTTTGTCTTTAATATGAGTATCAATTAAAAAACACAATGATCAAAATCTATAATACAATGCATATGAAAACTCAATTAAAAGATAAAATAAACAACAAAAAAACACAATTAAAAAAACCCATTAAATTTTTTTTATTATTATAAAACAATATGATACTCATATTAAAGATTAAAAATCGTTTGTTATTATGGTGAAATATTTTTTAAAAACAATATGGTAGGAAAATGTTATGGACTTTTTAAAATAATGGGGGTATTAACATGTGCCTTGCATGTGAAAAGAGAAAGTCAACAAAGGTGAGTTATTACATTCATGCATTTCCCATCAATTTTTATTTATTAAATTAAACTCAGTCATTCAAATATAATATCAATGGATTAGATTTATTCTTAATCTTCTCATTTTTGTTGTCCTTTGTATTTTAACTTTACCCTTGTAATTGACCTACTAAACTAATAGCACGGTGGTAATGGTAAGACTAAGTATCTTATGATCTTAAGTTTGTAATATGTCCTAAGAGTTTTTTTTGTTGGGTTTAATTCCTTCTTGATGATGTTCTTATATGTATGAAGCGTTAAAATCAATATGAATGATGAATATCTCATCTCAAAAAAATTACTCAGTAATTCAATAATCAAGGTAGTTATAAACCTGTTATATAAATATGATGGGGTTCTGAATTATCATATAAATAAGATTTGTTTTAATGAGACAATAAATATATACTTAATACTTTTGTTATTTTAATATTTTGTAGTTGATCAATAGGATCTTTACTCTTTCTTAAAGCTCCCTATTATATGAGATGTAAAGTTAAAATACAAAATGGAGACAAAAAAAGGAGTGTATGAAGGATTTTTAATCACACAAAAAACCTTAAAAATAAATTAAAAAATATAATAAAAAAATCATAACTATATCGGTTCCTTGGGGGTCTGTGATTATTAGACCAGCTCGAGAACCTTCTATACTTGAAGCTCCATCAGTGTAGAGTGTTCACGTTCCCAAGGGGATGGCAGATTCACCTTCTTCCAGTTCATTCACCTCAGTAGGTTCTTATGGTGTTTTAATTAGAAATTCGGCCCAGACTTGAGCCTTGATTGTCTTTCTAGGTTCATAAGCTATGTTGTGTTCACCTAAGCCGATTGCCCATTTGGCTAGCCTTCCCACTATTTCTGTGCTTTCCAAGATGGACCTTATAGGCTTGTCTGTGACCACCTTCACATGATGAGCTTGGAAGTATCTTCTTAGTCTTTTGGTTGTGTGAACAAGTTCTAGGATCAGCTTCTCGATGGGCATGTAATTGAGCTCAGCTTCTTGTATTTCTCTATAGATGAAGTAGACTGGGATTCAGATTTTGTCACGCTCCACAATAAGCACTGAGCTAATAGCTTACCTTCCTGCAGAGAGGTAAACTGTAATTACTTCTCCTTCTTGAGCAGCTTCCAGAGCAGGCAAGGAAGCTAGATGTTGCTTCAAGGATAGCAAGGCAACTTCTGCCTCACTAGTCCATTGAAAATCTTTTTTGTCGTTTTAATTTTTCAAAGGTTTAAAGAAGGGTAAAGATCTTTCTGCTGATTTTAAAAGAAATTGTTTACGTGCAGCGATCTTACCATTGAGGCTTTGAACCTCCTTTATTTTTGGAGTGTGTAAATTAAAGACATATTGTACCTTACTTGGGTTAGCTTTTATGCTTTGTTTATCAATTACATGACCCAAGAATTTACCTGCTTCGAATCCAAATAAGCATTTGATTGGATTGAGCTTCATGTTGATGCTTCTAAGATTCTGGAATGTTTCTTCAATGTCATTAAGCATGTCTTTCTCAGTTTTGTTTTTTTGACCAAGTCGTCAACATAAGCTTCCATGTTTTTCCCAATTTGATTTGAGAAGGTGTTATCGATCAAACGTTGGTATGTAGCTCCGACATTCTTTAAGCCAAAGGGAATCTTCTTGTAACAGAAGATTCCTTTATCATTGTAGAATCTGGTCTTTTCCTCGTATTCAGCCTTCATCAAGATCTGGAGGTAGCCCTTGTAAGCATCCAGGAAGCATTTGTATTGAAATCCTGTAAACGAATCTACCTTCCAGTCGATCTCAGGTAGGGGGTAGCTAACCTTGGGACAAGCTTTGTTAAAATCCTTGAAATCCACACACATTCGCCAAGATCCATCAGATTTTTTAACCATAACTGGGTTAGCAATCCAAGAATGATATCTTACCTCTCAGAGTATATCGTCTCTAACAAGCTTGTCAACCTCGTTGCAGGCAGCTAAACTTCTTTCAGCAGCCAGGCTTCTCTTGTTTTGAGCGAATGGTTTATGTGTGGCTGAGATGTTTAAGGAATGTTCAGCATATTCTTTTGGAACACTTGTCATATCATTTGTACATGATGCAAAAACATCTTTCATTTTTTTTGTAATAAAGTTATTAGCTTACTCATGGTATGAGAGGGAAGCTTACTATTAACTTTGATGTCTAGTTCAGGGTAAGCTGGATTGATGCTTATTTCCTGGACTAGGTCATCTTCCATGTCTTCATTGAGCTCCAATGATTCCTCTGCGGCAGCTATGAGTAAAGCTTCTTGTTTTGGTACCATTGTAGCTATTCCTCCCGTGAGGGGGGGGGGGGTGGCTGGGAATTTCATCATGCCACGGGTAGTGGATACTACTACATTGAAATTTGCAATTATAGTTCTCCCAATGAGTATATTGTAGTTAGATGGTTACCTGACCACTGTGAAGGTAAGCCTCTCAACTCAAGATAGATCTCCATCTCTCAACCGAATGTCCAAGGTGAGCCTCCCAAGGGGAACTACCTTCTCTCAAGTGAAACTTTTAAGATAGTTGGTTTGTTGGAGTTGATTCTTGGTTTTTTGGGGGAACTTTAGGAAACATATTTCATACATGACCTCTGTTGCTGCTCCACAGTCCATGTAAGCTCCGTCTATAGGGAAGCCATTAAGCTCAGCTTCCACGATGACCAGAGTTGTGGTTTTGTTGTGAGGCTTGGTCGAAGGAAAGCATATGCTCTGTTGGTTCCATGCAAGTGTTCATTGTCTTT
Source organism: Bidens hawaiensis (assembly GCF_021521415.1). Taxonomy (NCBI): domain Eukaryota; kingdom Viridiplantae; phylum Streptophyta; class Magnoliopsida; order Asterales; family Asteraceae; genus Bidens; species Bidens hawaiensis. Next base: position 218,383 of record NW_027494257.1, on the reverse strand, counting down.
TGCAAATCTGAATCATGTTTACTCTGAACACCCTCTTTCCGCCCCCTTTAACTTCTTTTGTATCTTTGAGTAGTTGAGCTAACTCACCATTTTGAATGACGTCTTCAATACGCTTCTTTAATTTGAAACAATCATTGGTGTGCTAACTAATATGATTGTGAAAGGCACAAAGCTTGCCCACATCCCGCTTGTTTGTTGGTTTACACAACGGACGGGGAGGGCGAAAATTGTGTTTTACCTCCTCGGAGGCCAAGCTCTCTTGTGGAGTTTTAGTTAGCACGGAGAAGATTAGCTTGTCCTTCTATTGTGATTTTTGATTTTGAGAAGGATGGCTTTTGTCGTCTGACCATTTATACTCGTGGTAATTCTGAGGGTGCTTCTCACCGAAAGACTGAAAACGAGGCTTCTTCCCTTCTGAGGATAGCTTCTCCAGTTTCTCTGGTCGTGTTTCCTTGTTTCTTAATTATCTAAGGCTTCCTCTCCCCGAAGGTAAGCTCCAGTTCTTTCGAAAATCTTTCATGGTTTGGGGAATGTTCTCGTGGAACCTTCTTACCAGTTTCTTAGCCTTTATGGCGTTCTTGTAGCCGGATACACGTATCTTTTCTGAAACACCATTATAATTCAAACATTCGTTCTTGTATCTATCCATGAAGATTCTGATATCTTCGTGTTATTTTTGTCTAATTTGGCGTAGGACAGCCGCATCTTTGGTGCACGTTCTTTGTTGAGTAAAGTTGAACAGGAAGCTTTGATATATAGATCTTCAAAGGAAGATATGCTTCTTGGCGGAAGATTGTTAAACCAAAGTCTGGCAGGTCCCACAAATGTTTGCATGAACATGTGACAACACTCCGCATTGTTCCATCTTTCTATGGTAGCTGCTGCCGTGAAGATCTGAAGGTGATTTTTGGGATCTTTCGTTCCATCATAGGTTTTAACATTAGTTGGCATCTTGATTTTCATTTGGAACACAAAGTTTTCTATTTGTTCCGAAAAGCAGTTGACGACTTGTAAGGTTGGTAAGGTTACAAGTGTGTCAAGTCGCCGATATTAGTGGCGATGATGTTTGGAGCTCGAGTTACCAGGCGATGGTTTATGGTCGGGAAGCCGTGAGAAGCTTGCCATTGTGAGCTTTCGGGCAATGGTTGGCCATATTGAGACATCATCAAGGCTGCCATTTGAGGGTATGTCCCACCGGGAAGCATGAAGCCTGGTTGCAGGTAAGCTTGAGGCATGGAGCGTGTAGCTTCTACCATAGATGTTGTTATCATTCTTCTTGCCAGAAATAATGACATTAAAGCTTCTACCGAGGAGGTACTTGTTGGGGGAGGTACCATGGCAAATGAGCTTCAAAAAAGTTGTTCCATGGTGAATTCTCCCGTTCCATTAGGGGTTATGGGTGAAGCTGTGAGGCTTACCATGTCGCGAGGAGAGCTTGTATTTTCATGTTATCCTATCTGACCTGCAAAGTCGTTGAGCGTTTCTTCTTGATGTAGAAAGTATGCTCGTGTTCAACGGACGAGGTGTAGGTATGTGTGACCTCAAATTCTTCATTATAATCTAACCTTATCCTTATCCCTTTAGCTTGCTCTTCCTGAGCATAACTGTTCATAATCTCCTTGAGCTGAAGGAAGTTCCTTTGAACACCCTCCGGCGTCATATCTATTATTTTCACGGGAAGAAGAAAATCACTCGTTGGGGAGAACGTTCCACTTCTAGACGAGGGTGGTGTTTGGAACTCAAAGGAACGTGATGACGTGACCAAAGGCCTGCTCATTTCTTGTGAAATACGGCCAACATTTTCCTACGGCGAGTAGTCGTTTTCCTGCCAATCATCTTCCGTAGGAATGCTTTGATTAGGATCATTCTTTTCAGCCATATAAAGTTAGTACTTGAGAACAATGGAGCTAACACTACCGGAATTGTTGTTCTAAGTAGAGTTAGACCCATAGTGGGCGCCACTTGTTGCTACAACGGATGTAGCACACAAAGAAAGTATGTATGTTCAAGAGTATAGTCCTATCGAAGCTTCCTAACCTGTTAAGAATCAAAGAAAACACAACCGTTAATCTCACCGTAGGAGGGGGTCTCCTACGATCAACCTTCGGCGTGAGAATCAGTGATATGATACGATAGATATAGTAGGAATATGTTGAGAGAGTTTAGAGAATAGGATGAGTTAGAATGAGAAAATACCTTAGGTGAAATGTTCTATTTATAAGCAGTTTAGAAGCTTATCCTGGCTAGCTGAAGCTTCTTAAGTAGAAAATGTCAGCTCTCCTTTTAGGTGGTGCAGAATGGGCATGTGCCATTTCCATGTAACATGCACTCAGCTTTTATTTTGTCTTATAACTACTTTTACTTTATGGCAGGTGTCAGTTTTGAACAGTGATTACTTTTTCTGAAGTTACTGTAGCGTAGGCTACTTAGTCAACATAAGAGACTTGTTGGGAAAGTATCAAGCTTTCATATCCAGAAGTTTATGCTTCCTCCTCATTAGTTCATAAGCTTCACTTTTTGTAAGCTGCTTTTCTATTATTAAGCTTGCAGGTGGGTAAGGGTACCCACGTCATCACACAATAAGAGAAATCATTTGGTGAAAAAGATAGGTGTTTTAAGAGATGAATTGTAATATTCAAAGACCCTTGTTTTATTCGAGAAAGGTTTTTTCTAGTGTGAATGTAATATAAAAAAATACCTAAGTAGTTTGGAAATCATATTGGAAATCATAGCACTAAAGTTATTGAGAGTAAAGGGGGATCACTACTCATCTTAGAAAGATATTAGTGACATTTTATAACTCCGAGAGTATTATTAATGGTAGAATCACAGTACTTAACAAATCTAAATCCTTGAACAAGTTGGTAATGAGAAGAAGGAATAATATTTCGTATATTGATTTCAATGATACAATGGACATATATAGCCTAGAAAGAGAAAAATTACTCTACCAATCAAGGCTAACATTATGGGAGTAAAACAAGTAATAATATATATGGCCAACGTATTTAAAGAAATAGAAGATTTCATTACTCTTAAATTAAAGCGTAGATATTTTGAACGCCAATTTGTTAAGCAATAACTAAAATTGCAGGGCTCCCAACGGTTTTGTAAACACACCGGCAATTTGAGACTTGGTATGGATATTTGCGGTCGTATTTCTTGTGATTCGACTCTTTCTCTAACAAAATAAAGTAATTTAAGGAATTAGAAAGTTCCATTAATCCCTACATATTCAACATGAGATATTATTATTTTGTTTTAAGTAAATGTTACTAAGTAATCTAAATTTTATCCAGCTTTCACATTCTAGTTTGTTGGTCACTCTCTTCACACGTTCACATGATTCTTTTAAGTACATGCCCCAAATATAAAGGAATAACAAAAGGAAACACGAGTGGCCTAAAAATTACAAAGTATAAAAAAAATATACGGGGGTGTTTGTTTTTTTCACAAAAAATCTTCATGTCCTCTTTTGTTTGTGCCATGCAGACCACGCGTGGACATTTAAGTTTGCAGATTGTTTGTTTTTTAGAAGACGTTTTATTAAAAAAAAAATTTGCCCGCCCTCTTTTTCGAGCAACCATGGACCACCCACTTCTCAAATCTTTTAGCATCTTCTCATTCCATTAGTTCACCCCCTCCCCCCCTCCACATCCAGCCAGTCGTCGCCCCCTCCCTCCTCCACCTCCACCTAACCACCACCTTCCTCCTCCACCTCCGGCCAGCCCCATGCCTCCTCCACCTCCGTACAGCCGCAACTCCTCCTCCCCTGCCTCCTTCGCCGGATACATAAATCATACGTAAACCCTTGTCCATTGTCTATCAAAAAGGTAAGCTTCTTTGTCCATTTAACCTCAATACATAAACCATATCTTGCTTGTCAATTACCTTTATTATTTATTAACTACATACTAATTTATTGTCAATTACCTTGCTATTTCTTGTCCATTGATAATTGATATCTTTCTTGTATCATTAGTTTGTTTATGCTAGTTAAGAATTTTAGTAGGTTTGATTTGTTTATGCTTAGGTTTGATTTCTTACATTGTACCAATTATTATTTTCTATATTAGGATTGTGAAAGAACGTTTGGGTGATGAGTTGTTTGAACATTACGATCAACCCAATGTGTCATTCAGAAATACTCATGTGCACGTTGATGCTGAAGAAGATGAGGTTGAAGCACCTGGCGCTGCATCAGATCGGGAATATATGACGCAATTACGAGATGAAATTGTTGAGCGGTTAATGCAAAGTACCGAACAAATTATTTAAAAAAACATAATTTTAGCAGTCCGCAAACGTTAAAAAATAAACAGTCTTCTTCTTGCAGACTGTAGAGGTTTGGTCCACCTCTTCAAGTATTATCCTCTTATGGCTGAAAAGAGGAAAGTGCTCTATGAACGATGAGCTGCCGAAAAATGGTTCCTCATCGGAGGAAAACATTGGTCATGTCATCACAATCTTTTGAGTTCCAAACACCACCCTCATCTAAAAGTGGAACATTCCTCCAAGGAGTGATTTTCTCCTTCTAGTGTAAAGAATAGATATGACGTCGGAAGGTGTTAAACATAATTTCAACCAGCTCAGGGTGCTGATGAAAAATTATGCTCAAGAAGAGCGAGCTAAGGGGGTAAGAGTAATGTTAGATTATAACGAAGAACCTGAGGTAACACTCTCGCCCATGCTTCGTCTGTTAAACAGGAGCACACCTTCTCCATCAAGAAGAAATGCTCAGGGACCCATCAGCTCAAAGATAAGAGAATATGAGAACACAAGCTCTCCTCGGGAAATGATAAGCCTCGGAGCTTCACTCATAACCCCTAATGGAACGGGAGAATTCGCCATGGAACAGCTTTTTCAAATCTCACCCACTGTGGTACCTATCTCAACAAGTACCTCCCTGTCAGAAGCTTTGATGTCATTACCTCTGGCTAGAAGCATGATAAAAGCACCAATGGTAGAAGCTAGATGCTCCATACCTCAAGCTTATCTACAGCTAGGTCTCATGCTATTTGGTGGGACATACCTTCAGATGGACGCCTTGATGATGTCTCAATATGGTCAACCATGGCCAGGAAGCTTACAGTGGCAAGCTTCTCAGGGCTTCCCAGCCATGAGCCACCTTGTGGTAACCCAAGCTCTAAGTATCATCGCCACTAATACAAGAGACTTGACAAAATTTGAACGTTATGTACCCGAAAATCCGTCAACCTTGTCATGCTCCTCTGATCATATAGAAAACTTTGTGTTCCAAACAAAAATCAAGATGTCGGCTAATGTTAAGACGTATGATGGAATAGAAGACCCCGAAGATCATCTTCAGATTTTCACGGGAGCAGCTACCGAAGAAATATGTAACAACGCGAAGTGTTGTCATATGTTTATGCAAACTTTGGTAGGACCTGCCATAATTTGGTTTAACACCCTTCCGTCGAGAAGCAAAGCTTCCTTTGATGACTTATATCAAAGCTTCTTGACTAACTTCACTCAACAAAGAAGGTGCACCAAAGAAGCAACGGTCATACATCAAATTAGAAAAAAAGAACACGAGGACCTTAGAGTCTTCATGGATAGCAAAAGAAAGAATGCTTGAATTACAGTGGTGCTTCAGAAAAGATGTGTGTTCCCGGCTACATGAATGCCATAAAGGCTAAGAAGCTAGTAAGAAGGTTCCACAAAAACATTCCTCAAACCATGAAAGAAGCCTTCAAACAAACAGAATCTTACCTTTGAGGGGAGGAAGCCTTGAACAACCAAGAAATAAGGAAGCGTGACCATAGAAACTAAAGAAGGTACCCCTTAGAAGGGAATAAGCCTCGGTTACAGTCCTCCGTTGAGAAGCACCCTCAGATGTACCATGAACACAGAAGGTTAGATGAAAGAAGCCATTCTTCTAGACATAAAAAACCACAAGAGAAAGACAATCAAATGGGATGCGCGAGATCCTAGCCTCTGAGGAGGTCAAGCACAACGGTCGTCCTCCCCGTCCGTTGTCCAAACCAACAAACAAACGGGATGCATGAAAGTTTTGTGCATTCCATAATGACATTGGGCACCATAGCAGTGATTGTTTCCATTTAAAGAAGCATGCTAAAGATGACATTCAAAGTGGTGACTTAGATCACTAACTTAAGGATCCAAAAGAAGGTAAAGGGGGCAGAAAGAAGGTGTTCGGAGTGAACATGATTCAGATTTGCAACAAAAGGCAACGAACGCTCGCATGGAACCAACATAGCATATGCTTTCCTCCGACCAACCCTCATAACAAAGTCACAACTCCGTCATCATGGAAGCTGAGCTTAATGGCTACCACTATAGACGGAGCTTACATGGACTGTGGAGCAGCAATAGAGGTTATGTATGAAAGATGATTCCTAAAGTTCCCCCAAGAAACCAAGAATCAACTCCAACAAACCAACTCTCTTAAAAGTTTTAGTCGAGAAAAGGTAGTTCCCCTTGGGAATCTCACCTTGGACGTTCGGTTGAGAGATGGAGATCTCTCTTGAGTTGAGAGGCTTAACTTCATAGTTGTCAGGTACCCATCTAACTACAATATATTAATTGGAAGAACTGGAATTGCAACTTATGCAGTAGTATCCACAGCCCATGGCATGGTAAAATTCCCCACCACAGGAGGAATAGGTACGATTGTATCAACACAAGAAGCATTACTCATAGCCGCCGCAGAAGAATCATGGGAGCTTAATGAAGATATAGAAGATGTAACACCCCGGCCCCTCGCACCACCAATATTGTCCGCTCTGCCCACGAAGAGCTCACGGATTTGTTTTTGGTTGCCCAAAACGCGTTAGTGATTGAAGAGACAGGACATTACTTATGAACCAGTGATCTCTCTTGTCCACGGCCGATGTGGGATAGTCTAAGAGTGGGACAATGTTGTGTTTGCCAAGGGTGTTACAGACAACCCCCCTTTGGACTCATCGTCCTCGATGAGGCGTGTCCCAACATCAAGGGTGTTACAGACAACCCCCCTTTGGACTCATCTTCCTCGATGAGGCGTTTCCCAACATCCCGAACGGCACAAGAGTGGCTTAGATACCAACTGTAACACCCCGGCCCCTCGCACCACCAATATTGTCCGCTCTACCCACGAAGAGCTCACGGATTTGTTTTTGGTTGCCCAAAACGCGTTGGTGATTGAAGAGACAGGACATTACTTATGAACCAGTGATCTCTCTTGTCCACGGCCGATGTGGGATAGTCTAAGAGTGGGACAATGTTGTGTTTGCCAAGGGTGTTACAGACAACCCCCCTTTGGACTCATCGTCCTCGATGAGGCGTGTCCCAACATCAAGGGTGTTACAGAAGATGACCTTATACATGAAATAAGCATCAATCCAGTTTACGCTGAACAAACCTTCAAAGTCAACAGTAAGCTTCCCTCTCAAACAGCTTATAAATTTATTACAAAAAAGTAAGCTTGCTTCCCTAACCTTCTCTCACTTAACAAAGAAGGTGCTAGTGGAAGTCTTAAAGAGCCCATCAATTGAGGAACTAGAGGTACAAGACAGCATCGAAGAAGAGGGCACCACTTGGATGACCCCCATAGTAGAGTTCCTCAAAGAAGGGAAACTTTCCACCAACTAAGGAGAAGCCCTAAAGCTCAAGTTAAAGCTAAACAATATGTGAAAGAAGATAATGTCCTATACAAGAAAGGATATTTGAGCCCCTTATTACGATGTGTGGGATCATATTAGAGCAACTATCTTGTGAGGGAAGTACACGAAGGCATTTGCGGGACACATTCCGGTCTAAGGTCAATGGTAACTAGGTTAATGAACCTTGGATACTATTTGCCAACAATGCACATGGACTCTACGGAGGCAATCCACAAATGTGAAGCTTGTCAGTTCCATGCTCCCGTCAAAACAAACCCGAAGAACAACCTGGTACCCATCATTGCTGCTTGGCCATTCTACAAGTGGGGAATGGACATTGTTGGTCCATTCCACGAAGTAGCTAGGAAGGTTAAGTTCTTACTGGTTGCTGTTGACTATTTCACCAAATTGCCATAAGTTAAAACCTTAGCTTCTATAAAGGGGAAGCAGGTAATAAACTTTGTGTGGGAAAACATAATGATATGGAATGTCGGGTGAAATAGTGATGGATAATGGGAAGCAATTTGCTGAGAAACCTATTTAGCCTTTGGTGCAAGGAGCTGCAAATCAAGCAAGTGTTTAGCTCAGTAGCATACCCCCAATCCAACGGCCAAGTCGAACGAATGAATCGTAACATCGTGGAAGGTATCAAGGCAAGGTTGGGAAGGTATGACAAAAACTAGTTAGAAGAGCTTCCAAGCGTCCTTTGGGCTATTCGAACCACGGAGAAATGGCAAAACACCCTATAGCCTCATCTTTGGCTCAGAATCTGTCATCCTTGCGGAAATCGGGGTAAATTGAAGAAGGGTGAAAAACATAAATGAAGAAGCTAACGACTCTGAGGTTCTGCTTAACCTCGATCTCCTGAAAGAAGCTCGCAAGCAGGCTGCAATTGAGGAAGCCAGATACAAGAAAAAGTTGGAAGCCTTCTATAACACAAGGGTAAGAAAGGAAGTGTTTAAACCCGAAGATCTAGTCCTTGAAACAACGAGGCCAGCAGACAGTCCGACATGGGAAATTGGGACCTAATGTGAAGTTCCCGATATCATCAAAGAAGCTCACATGGGTGGATCCTACAAACTTAATGACATGGAAGGAAGGAAGCTGCCACGTCACCGGAACAACAAGCACCTCAAAAAAATTTAAGTTTAGGACAACAATTCAAGGTCCTTGTAATAGTTGTTTTGGTTTAATGATATTGAAAATATCAATGAATGACGTCACATTTTGAGTAACAAACTTGTTTATTATCCTATCTAAGGATGAGCCCCTCCAAACTAGGTTCCATGAGGTCCGGCGTAGTTTCCACTCATGTAAAGGGTTGGGCTCCTAGGCCATATCGCTCAACAGGCGACAAGACACTATATCTTCCTGTATACAGGGTGAGTCCCTGAAATAATATGACTTCATGGAACACTTAGAAATATATTATGTCCATGAAACAAGACCGGCCATCTCTTACCAACTAGCTTCACAAGTACTAAAATCTAAGAATCTTATCAAACTGATAAGCTCAAGAAGCGTAGGACTTGTGTAACAATATACCACAAAACAAGTTAAGTAAAATCTTGTGGACTGACAAGCAGAAAGGATAAACTTTGCATTGGTTCTTAGTTACCAAGTGTGACACCCGGTAAATTCCCAATCCCTTAAACCAAGTAATCAACCTAAATATTAGGTAATTATGTTATATGCGCCTTGCGCGAGAGCGCCATATTAGAATCAGCGCGTGCATTTGTTATGTGCGCCCTGCGCGAGCGCGCTATGTTAATCAGCGCGTGAATTTGTTATGCGCGCCCTGCGCGAGCGCGCTATGTTAATCAGCGCGTGCATTTGTTATGTGCGCCCTGCGCGAAGCGCGCTATGTTAGTCAGCGCGGGCATGTTATGTGCACCCTGCGCGAGCGCGCCATGATAAGAACCAGCGTGGGCATATGTTATATGCGCCATGCGCGAGTGTATTGGTTTTATGTATCCATAACTTAATGTTGTCTATTGGGTTGACCGTCTCGCATGATGCTAAGGCGGGTGCATCCCAAATCGTTTATGCGCGTGCGGAAAGGGAACTAACCTCCCCGCATGGCGGAAACATTGAGAGCTAGTTTGTCTGAAGCTCCCAGATGGAATTGACTTCAACATGACTGATCACTATGTTGAAATACCAAGACCACCTGGAGAATCTACAAATGAAACTCAATGTCCCTAACTGCGAGAAGGTTACACACCTACCCGCAGCAAAGAAATGTCCTTCACGCAGAAAGCTATGCGCACAAAGTAATACGCGCAGAACACTTGGTTTATTCTCCAGATGTAAGGAGATTATTCCCGCCCAAAAAGAAACAGTAGCGTGTTTCAGAGATTTCTACTTTTTACTGTACACTGACAAAAGTGCCTGAAAAAGCACACTGTAACATGAAAAGTCAACTGTCAGCCACCCTACTCCCACCAACCACAGACCTGCATATCCTGTCCAAATCAAATCAAAATCTTTTATCCACTACTCCACTTTTAAATAAATAATAATAATTTCCATACTTTATCATCATTACACCTAGATATGAAAAGATTACAATCCCCTAAAGCAAGGGATTGTGTTCCCTTGAGTTTGCCTATAAATATGTAACCTAAATTATCACCCAAAACACACTTCAAAGAACTGCAAACTTGCACTAATCCTCTCCCAAGCATCCGTTGTTTTCATTTCCGATCCTGTTACTAGGTAAGCCGAGAATATAACCTTGAGATCTACTTTTCAACCCTTATATTCTCCTATTTCTTGATCTTAATATATATACTTCTTGTTATTTAATCGTATTCTAGACCTTCAATTCCGAGGCCAACACCAAGAAAACCCGAATCTCGATTAATCCCTTAACAAGAACCACAGGTGAGTCTCACAGCCCCTATTTTCACTGTTTTCACTACTTTTAAACTGTTTTCGGGGCGAGGGACACGTACTTAAATAATGTTTTATCATGGTATACTTAAAAGCTATGCAAGCGATTATGTGTTTAAATTATGTTTCATGATGAGCAATGCGAACGGTTATCTATGGTTTTCGATGTATGTGCGCTAGAATTCGAGTAAGTGATCACTTTACCATTGGAACTCTAAGGGTAGGGACTGCTGGTTTGATCCACCCACTCGTAGGGGTCGCACCTCTTTGCATGGACGAGTGCCTAGTATGGTCATGGGGCAGTACTATGGGATTGAGCCCGCTCGTAGGGGTCGCGCCTCTTTGCATGGACGAGCGCCTTGTTTTCCGGCAAAACGTCCGCGCGTAACCCGCGGGACGGTATTATTGATTAGCTCGTAGGGGTCGCACCTCTTTGCATGGACGAGCACGGTTTTTCAGAAATGTCCACGCGTAACCCGCGGGACGGCATTACATTATTTAACTCGTAGTGGCAGCGCCACTTTGCATGGACGAGCACAGTTCCCAGAAATGTTCGCGCGTAACCCGCGGAACGATTTTATCAGAATATGTTGATAGAACTATGTTTTACCAAGCATGTGTTTTAATGATGCTATCAGAATTATGTTTCAGAATGATTTTTATCAAGATTATGATGCAATACGATTTATCAAGTTACTAAAACTTGTGAACTCACTCAGTTTATACTGATTCAAATGTTTTTACGTGTCTTTCAGGAGATAACTAGGTAGCGCATGGAGTCACACTTAGAGCACCTCACGCTGAACATCTAAAACTAGCTTTTTGGAAGATTTTAGTTCTATCCCTTCGATGCGTGTGGTTGTTTCCGCCGCGCAAGGGGATATGGCGTGGAAATCTTCAATAGTTTTTATACTTGGATGTTTTTATGTAATTTTTAAACAATGTAATGTATTTGTATTAAACATTTCATGCGCAATGAAAATCTTACTCTGAATGTTTGCAATGGCCCGTGCTTAATTATCAATCCCCACTCGCGCGCGCCCGGCTTTTTCCGCCGTTCAGGGCCGGGTGTGACAGATTGGTATCAGAGCACTGGTTATAGCGAACTAGGAAAAGAAGTTTTAACCTAGACTATAACCATTGGCGAATCGCATGAAATATTTTTCAAAGAAAATATTTTCAAAAGAAACTATGCACACACTTAGGAACACGGGTCACACAGTGTCTAGTAAATAAAGAAAAACATTATGTGCTCAGAGTACATGCGCTAAGTTTGATATATTTTCATTCTCTTCTAAAGCGAGAATGCCTCCAACTAGAGCCAAGGGAATTACCATGACACCCGAGGAACTCGCGGAAATAATCGCGCAAGCGATCGCAACACATGAGGCCAGCAAGGCCGAATCTAGTCAGGGTCGTCAGGAGAACGAGACCCCAGAACCCGAATCAGGAGCCTTGGACAAAGGATGCTCCTACAAGACATTCATGGCCTGTAAGCCTTGGCCATTCAAGGGTACCGAAGGGGCCATTGGGCTCTACAACTGGATTGACAAGATGGAGACAGTTCTCTCCATTAGCAGATGTAGTGAGAACCAGAAGGTCCTTTACGCGACCTGCATGTTCCAAGAAGCAGCTTCGTCTTGGTGGAAGCTTCAAGTGAAGACCTTGGGGCGAGAAGTTGCTCTTCACAAGACCTGGGAGGAACTGAAGGAAATGTTGATGAGAAAGTTCTGCTCTCGCGCAGAAATTCAGAACCTACAACAGGAATTCTGGAACCACACCAAGGTAGGAACGGATATCGACGCCTATAACAACCGGTTCAACGAGCTTTGCCAGTTGGTGCCAGACATGGCAAACACGGAGGAAAAGAAGATCGAGAGGTATATCTTTGGGTTACCTCCTGTTGTTAGGGTTCCTCTCAACGCCGCAGCGCCTCCAACCTTTGATGAGGCGGTAGCGCGGGCCATCACCCTTACAAGGGATACGGTCCGTGCGGGTATGTTGACTACGCGCGGAAACGAGCAGGGAACCTCTGACTCCAAGAGGAAATGGAACTCTCACCACCGAGGGTCCGACTCCAAGCAGCCACCGTTCAAGAAGCAGGAGAGTGCAAGGGTTTACGCGATCCAAGCCGCGGAGCCATCAAGGAAAGGATACAGCGGGCCTCGCCCATGGTGCAACAAATGCAAGTATCACCACGAGGGTGAATGCGCAAGAATCGAATGCGCCAAATGTGGCAGACCAGGGCACAAGGCGATGAATTGCCGTATCAGAGAAGCTGGAGCGAGCGACAGCTGCTACGCATGCGGGAAGCCAGGGCATTTTAGTCGGGATTGCCCGCAAAAGGGAAACCAAGCTCGCGGGAGAGCTTTTGTGATCGGCGCAGGCGAAGCTAAAGAAGAGCCGAATGTGGTAACCGGTACGTTTTTGCTTAACGGCCATTTTGCATCTGTCTTATTTGATACTGGAGCTGACCTAAGTTTTATATCCACTGAGTTTAAAGACTCCCTAGTCTTAGCGACCAGTAGGCTAGACATACCTTATACTATAGAACTAGCCAATGGTAGGCAGTTATGCGCGAACGAAAGAACTGAGCAATGTGTAATAGTCATGGGAGGTCACGGGTTCAATATTAACTTGTTGCCAATAGACTTGGGAAGTTTTGACATTGTGATAGGTATGGATTGGTTAGTCGAGAACCACGCGGAAGTTATTTGCCATGAGAAGCAGGTTCGGATCCCACTGTTGAACGGAGAAACCTTGGTGATTCAAGGGGAAAGAAGGGGAGTTGCGACGAAACTGATTTCGTGCCTAAAGGCGCGCAAGTGCCTAAGGAAAGGGTGCTACGCCTTCCTGGCGCATGTAGTAGAGAAGAAAGGAGATGAGCGAAGAATTGAAGACTTACCAGTAGTGCGCGAATTTCCAGAAGTTTTTCCTGAAGATTTGCCAGGATTACCGCCGCCGCGACAAGTCGAGTTTCGTATTGATTTAGTCCCAGGAGCTGCGCCAGTAGCTCGAGCGCCTTATCGACTAGCTCCATCTGAGATGCAAGAGCTATCCAATCAGTTACAGGAACTATTGGATAAGGGTTTCATACGCCCAAGCTTTTCACCTTGGGGAGCTCCAGTACTGTTTGTTAAGAAGAAGGATGGTTCGTTCAGAATGTGTATTGACTATAGGGAACTGAACAAGCTGACAATCAAGAATCGGTACCCCTTACCGAGGATTGACGACTTATTTGACCAGTTGCAGGGATCCAGTTATTATTCAAAGATAGATCTACGGTCAGGATACCACCAACTTAGGGTCCATGAGGAAGATGTGCCGAAAACAGCCTTCCGAACTAGATACGGCCATTATGAGTTCTTAGTGATGCCTTTCGGGCTAACTAATGCGCCGGCTGTATTCATGGATCTGATGAACCGCGTGTGCAAACCATACTTGGACAAGTTTTGTGATTGTATTTATAGATGATATTCTGATTTACTCTCGGACCAAGGCCGAGCATGAGCAACACCTGAGATTGATTTTGGAATTGTTGAGGAAAGAAAAGTTGTATGCGAAGTTTTCCAAGTGCGAGTTCTGGCTTAGAGAAGTTCACTTTCTCGGTCACGTTGTAAACGAGAAGGGAATACACGTTGATCCTTCCAAAGTCAAGGCCATCGAAAACTGGGAAGCGCCAAAAACCCCAACTGAGGTAAGGCAATTCCTAGGACTAGCTGGCTACTATCGACGCTTCATTGAGAACTTCTCCAAGATAGCTCTACCTCTGACCGCGCTAACTCAGAAAGACAAGAAGTTTGTTTGGGGCGAAAATCAGGAAGCAGCGTTTCAAATGTTGAAACAGAAGTTATGTAGTGCGCCAATTTTGTCTCTGCCCGAGGGGACGGATAACATCGTCGTTTACTGCGACGCTTCACATCAGGGACTTGGATGTGTCCTTATGCAGCGAGACAAAGTCATAGCGTATGCCTCGCGCCAACTCAAGACCAATGAAAAGAACTACACAACGCATGATCTGGAACTTGGAGCGGTTGTCTTCGCGCTAAAGATTTGGCGCCATTACCTCTATGGTACAAAGTGTATAATCTTTACGGATCACAAGAGCCTTCAACATATATTTGATCAAAAGGATTTAAACATGAGGCAACGAAGATGGGTTGAATTGTTGAATGATTATGATTGTGAAATAAAGTATCACCCTGGAAAGGCGAATGTGGTAGCAGACGCGCTAAGTAGGAAGGAGCGAATAAAAACGCTACGAGTCAAGGCTCTAAGGTTGACCATTCGCGCAGATCTCTCTACCCGCATCCGAGACGCTCAGCAAGAAGCCTTGAAACCAGAGTTTGCTAAAAACGAATCCCTTGGGGGTATGATTAAGAATTTGGAACTTAAAGAGAACGGCAATCTATATTTCGCTAACCGCATATGGGTCCCTCTCAAGGGAGGATTGCGCGAGCAAGTATTAAACGAGGCTCACAAGACGCGGTATTCCGTACATCCTGGCGCAGACAAGATGTACCAAGATGTTAAAGCGCTGTATTGGTGGCCCAATCTGAAGGGCGCCATCGCGACATATGTCAGTAAGTGCCTGACGTGTTCGAAGGTGAAGGCTGAATACCAGAAGCCGTCGGGGTTACTTCAGCAGCCAGAAATTCCCATGTGGAAGTGGGAACAAATCTCAATGGACTTCATCACCAAACTGCCAAGGACACCTGGGGGTTATGACACGATCTGGGTTATTGTAGATCGGCTAACTAAGTCAGCGCACTTCCTGCCGATCAAGGAAACCGATAAGATGGAAAAGTTAGCCCGATTGTATATTCGAGAAGTAGTTTCAAAACATGGAGTCCCAGTGTCCATCATTTCTGATAGAGATAGTCGGTTCACCTCAAGGTTTTGGAGATCGTTACAAGGGGCTTTAGGTACTCGTCTTGACATGAGTACGGCATATCATCCCCAAACGGATGGGCAAAGCGAGCGAACAATCCAGACGTTGGAAGATATGCTGCGCGCGTGCGCAATCGATTTCGGAGGTAGCTGGGATACTCATCTCCCATTGGTTGAATTTTCTTACAACAACAGTTATCACACAAGCCTCAAGGCTGCGCCGTTTGAAGCTTTGTATGGGCGCAAGTGTAGATCCCCACTGTGCTGGGCTGAAGTGGGTGACAAGCAAATGACCGGTCCAGAATTGATCCAAGAAACAACAGACAAGATTTTTCAGATACGGGATCGCCTTAAGACAGCGCGTGACAGACAGAAGAGCTACGCAGATGTGCGAAGGAAACCGTTGGAGTTTCAAGTAGGGGATAAAGTACTTTTGAAAGTCTCTCCATGGAAAGGAGTCCCCCGTTTCGGCAAACTAGGAAAGTTGAATCCGTGCTATATTGGACCATTTGAGATCCTGGAAAGGATCGGTCCGGTTGCTTATAAACTCCGTTTACCCGCCGAACTCAGTGGAGTTCATGACACGTTTCATGTGTCCAACCTCAAAAAGTGTTTATCTGACGAAACGTTGATTTTACCGTTGGAAGAGATTCACATCGACAAACAACTGCACTTCGTAGAAGAGCCTATAGCCGTAACCGATTGGAAAGAACAAAAGTTGCGCAGAAGTCGAATCAAGTTAGTAAAGGTTCAATGGAACTCAAGGCGTGGGCCTGAATTCACTTGGGAAAGAGGAGATCAAATACGCAAGAAATACCCACACCTCTTCCAGAACATGGCTTCTGCCAGCAACGTCTCCTAAATTTCGGGACGAAATTCTCTTAACAGGGGGAGAATGTGACACCCGGTAAATTCCCAATCCCTTAAACCAAGTAATCAACCTAAATATTAGGTAATTATGTTATATGCGCCTTGCGCGAGAGCGCCATATTAGAATCAGCGCGTGCATTTGTTATGTGCGCCCTGCGCGAGCGCGCTATGTTAATCAGCGCGTGAATTTGTTATGCGCGCCCTGCGCGAGCGCGCTATGTTAATCAGCGCGTGCATTTGTTATGTGCGCCCTGCGCGAAGCGCGCTATGTTAGTCAGCGCGGGCATGTTATGTGCACCCTGCGCGAGCGCGCCATGATAAGAACCAGCGTGGGCATATGTTATATGCGCCATGCGCGAGTGTATTGGTTTTATGTATCCATAACTTAATGTTGTCTATTGGGTTGACCGTCTCGCATGATGCTAAGGCGGGTGCATCCCAAATCGTTTATGCGCGTGCGGAAAGGGAACTAACCTCCCCGCATGGCGGAAACATTGAGAGCTAGTTTGTCTGAAGCTCCCAGATGGAATTGACTTCAACATGACTGATCACTATGTTGAAATACCAAGACCACCTGGAGAATCTACAAATGAAACTCAATGTCCCTAACTGCGAGAAGGTTACGCACCTACCCGCAGCAAAGAAATGTCCTTCACGCAGAAAGCTATGCGCACAAAGTAATACGCGCAGAACACTTGGTTTATTCTCCAGATGTAAGGAGATTATTCCCGCCCAAAAAGAAACAGTAGCGTGTTTCAGAGATTTCTACTTTTTACTGTACACTGACAAAAGTGCCTGAAAAAGCACACTGTAACATGAAAAGTCAACTGTCAGCCACCCTACTCCCACCAACCACAGACCTGCATATCCTGTCCAAATCAAATCAAAATCTTTTATCCACTACTCCACTTTTAAATAAATAATAATAATTTCCATACTTTATCATCATTACACCTAGATATGAAAAGATTACAATCCCCTAAAGCAAGGGATTGTGTTCCCTTGAGTTTGCCTA
This sequence comes from Bidens hawaiensis, assembly GCF_021521415.1. Taxonomy (NCBI): domain Eukaryota; kingdom Viridiplantae; phylum Streptophyta; class Magnoliopsida; order Asterales; family Asteraceae; genus Bidens; species Bidens hawaiensis. The sequence goes on along the minus strand of NW_027494257.1, from coordinate 201,088 downwards.
TAAATATGTAACCTAAATTATCACCCAAAACACACTTCAAAGAACTGCAAACTTGCACTAATCCTCTCCCAAGCATCCGTTGTTTTCATTTCCGATCCTGTTACTAGGTAAGCCGAGAATATAACCTTGAGATCTACTTTTCAACCCTTATATTCTCCTATTTCTTGATCTTAATATATATACTTCTTGTTATTTAATCGTATTCTAGACCTTCAATTCCGAGGCCAACACCAAGAAAACCCGAATCTCGATTAATCCCTTAACAAGAACCACAGGTGAGTCTCACAGCCCCTATTTTCACTGTTTTCACTACTTTTAAACTGTTTTCGGGGCGAGGGACACGTACTTAAATAATGTTTTATCATGGTATACTTACAAGCTATGCAAGCGATTATGTGTTTAAATTATGTTTCATGATGAGCAATGCGAACGGTTATCTATGGTTTTCGATGTATGTGCGCTAGAATTCGAGTAAGTGATCACTTTACCATTGGAACTCTAAGGGTAGGGACTGCTGGTTTGATCCACCCACTCGTAGGGGTCGCACCTCTTTGCATGGACGAGTGCCTAGTATGGTCATGGGGCAGTACTATGGGATTGAGCCCGCTCGTAGGGGTCGCGCCTCTTTGCATGGACGAGCACCTTGTTTTCCGGCACAACGTCCGCGCGTAACCCGCGGGACGGTATTATTGATTAGCTCGTAGGGGTCGCACCTCTTTGCATGGACGAGCACGGTTTTTCAGAAATGTCCACGCGTAACCCGCGGGACGGCATTACATTATTTAACTCGTAGTGGCAGCGCCACTTTGCATGGACGAGCACAGTTCCCAGAAATGTTCGCGCGTAACCCGCGGAACGATTTTATCAGAATATGTTGATAGAACTATGTTTTACCAAGCATGTGTTTTAATGATGCTATCAGAATTATGTTTCAGAATGATTTTTATCAAGATTATGATGCAATACGATTTATCAAGTTACTAAAACTTGTGAACTCACTCAGTTTATACTGATTCAAATGTTTTTACGTGTCTTTCAGGAGATAACTAGGTAGCGCATGGAGTCACACTTAGAGCACCTCACGCTGAACATCTAAAACTAGCTTTTTGGAAGATTTTAGTTCTATCCCTTCGATGCGTGTGGTTGTTTCCGCCGCGCAAGGGGATATGGCGTGGAAATCTTCAATAGTTTTTATACTTGGATGTTTTTATGTAATTTTTAAACAATGTAATGTATTTGTATTAAACATTTCATGCGCAATGAAAATCTTACTCTGAATGTTTGCAATGGCCCGTGCTTAATTATCAATCCCCACTCGCGCGCGCCCGGCTTTTTCCGCCGTTCAAGGCCGGGTGTGACACCAAGCTAAGGAAGGGTGTATGCAGCATCCCTCCTTAACAAAGTTTCAAAGACATTGCAAAAATAACAAGCAAGCACAAAAAACAAGTAAATAAGATAAACTTTGAAACTAACATATAAAACATAAAAGGCACCATTACAGGGTGCTACATGCATCACAAACATAAGGAAATACTTGTTCATGCCAACAAAGGCTTACAAAACAAAAACACAAAGAAGCTTCACACACGAAGCTTAATAAAAACAAAGCTATTCATCAACAGTAGCATTTCCACCTTCGCCACCAGAATTTTTCGGTGCATCACCAAAGAGCTTGTCAACATCTCTATCAAAGTCATCATGGGAAGCTTCACCAGTGGCAAGAGAAGGATTAGGCTCAACTTCTCGCACAGGGGAGGGGTCCGCTCAACATCTTCAATTTGGGAAGGAGTAGCTTCAACTTCCTCTTCATCTTCGCCAGCTACCCGGTCAGCTGGATCTTACCCCTCAATGTTAGCTTCAACTTCTTCATGATCTCCATCGGATTTATCTTTCCCAATAATCTTAGTGACCATAGATTGGATAACCTGATGCGCCAGCTCCTTCTTAGACCTTCTAGCTCAATAGCTTGAAAACCTGAGAAAGGAAGGTCGTGACAACAAGCAACGGCTTCAAGGTAAGGCAAAGTCTTCATCTCAATTTCTCACACAGAAGCTACAAAATCAGTGGCAGCATGGTTGATAGCTTGAAAGTCCCTCAAGGGGACGACCAGCTCGACCACATCAAAACCGATGGATAGGCCATGGTGACGACCATGAGCAATGGCCCTTGTATAAACTTCACCATGGGCCGAATTAAACTCACCACTATGCAAGAGATTGGAAACGACATGAGGAATACCATGCTCAAACATAAAACATTTCTCATAAAAGAGATCATTAAACTGGGTCTGGAGATTAGCAATGGTAACAGAAGTAGCAAGCTTCTAATCAACAAGCTTTTGCTTATCACTCTTCAGCTTCTCATGATCAACAACCAACCTCTTCTTTTCCTCAAAAAGCTAGTTTCTCTGTTGACTAACCTTCTGACGTTGTTCATAAAGGTCTTTGGCATAAGCTTCTACCTCACTCCGCTCATCCTCAGTAGAATCTTTGGCAACAACAAGCTCATGAACTAAGCTTTGCTCATGAGCGGTCAAGGTCACAACCTTTTCATTTGCCTCAACCAAGGCACCTTTTAGCTTTGAGTTCTCTTCCTCAAAATTCTTGATTTCCACAGGGGCATAACTCCATCGTGCCATACCCTTGGGAACAAGGGCAAGCAAATAAGCCAAGTACTGAAAAACCCTGGTCATAAGCTCATTATCGCTTAAACCTTCAACAATCACCTTCTCAGCCGGAGGAATATAGTGAAAAAGAAGGTCCCAACAAATGGGCGCCCTCTTCAACGTATCACAATCACGTACCCCCCAAGATGGAATACCTTGGACTGGCTAGCAACACCTTTCCCTTTTAAGTTCTCCACTCCAAAAGTTTCAGTACTAGGAGGCTTCACACTAACATGTTTGTAGGTTCCCAGCCGGATCCACACAGGAGTATCTCGTAACACGAGGGTGCATAATCCCCTATGTATACGATACGAGTGCTAAGACGATGAACACGTTAATGATAAGCAAACAAACATGTATATAAGAGAATCTTGTTATATTGCAAGGGTAATAACCAAAGAACAAACACGAGACACACAAAGTCACCAAAAGCCAGCCATCAAAAGTTATATTGAAGTGAGCCGAAGTTACAATATTTATACCACGACAACTTCGCCCAACAGGCTAGGCGAAGTTGTCATAACTTCGCTCAATATAAGTTCGCTAAACATCAAAGTAAACCAAACAAGTTCAACAAGAACAAAGTAACGATTACAGACACAAATAAACACGAGATACTGAACTACTGGCATCATGCACCAACAGACTCCCCCTTGGCAGTAGCTTCATATCTCTATCATCTTTCACGTGTCTTGTAACCCGAAAAGCATGCACCCTCAGTCTTCAAGCATGAACTCCCTGTTTTACACAAACAGAGACCACCCTCTGGTACATCTTTGTTTCGTCTTTCCACGCAGGAATATAGAAAATCTTCTTATCATTTAGTACCTGCAAATCAGCTTGAGACAAGTTAACCAAGTGCATTGGATCATACACTCTCAGGATCTCCTGTTCATCTTCATCTTCCATCACGGCTTCAGCAGTCTGGCAGTCAACAAACCACCACTTGAGATCCTTCAACACTTCCTTGGGCATTAGCTTTATCGGAACTTCTTTCAATCAACGAATCTGCTTGTACCTCATCACCATCCAGGGCTTACCATCAGCCCGCATACCACGTTCTTTATCCTCCACTAACTTACCTTTCTGAGGCTTCAACAACTCAAAATTTTTCTCCTTAATACTTTCCTTCCACACAATCTTCCCTACCCACCTTGCAAAATTATCATCACTTCTGTTTATCAATCTCAACCGGGCTAAATCTTTTACCTCACACTCAGGCAAGGTGTTGAGCGATCTCAATGCCTTTTTAAAATACTGAACTCCATCATAATGCTTTATCACAAACAACTTCAACTGTTCATCATATAACAAGCAAACGATACCTTTCTTTGACTCAGGATAACCTTTGATATTGTAGCTTTTCTTGAACATTGTCGGTACCACCGGCTTCTTTGTCTTGAAGAACCATTGAGCACAGCCTTCATTCCATCTTGACTGCTCTTCCCACTCAGAATCACTAGTCACATTATCATCTTGACCCAACTTCACTTCATCAACACTTGGAATATCATGCTCAACATCATCATCAACTATCTCTCATTCCTCTAACTCACTTTCAATTTCTATCTGTTCCCCAATCTTTTCAATCTCACTAGCCGTCAACACATCATCTACTAACTCATCCTCATCATTACCCAACTCATCCTCATCGTCTACAACCACCACAGTCTCACCACCTGTATTGCCTGATGGACCAGCAGACTCCCCCTGAGATGTGGAAGTCCCAAGATTTTGTTCAGTTCTTGGCAACTTACCACCTGCATCTTTCAATGCATTGGGATCATCGTCTCTGTCTTGTCTCTTCTTTGTTCTCAGCTCATCACCCTTGCAACTCGTCTCCCCTTGAGATGCTAAGAACTGTTTAAGAGCATCAAAGAGTTTACTGTGTTCAATGAGAAGTGATGATTGAATCTGATTCTCAGCCACAAGCTGCTGAATAGCTTGTGTCTGAATGAGATTAATCCGCGACTGTTCAGCAACAACCCGTTCAAGAGCCGCAATCCGCTCAAAGTCAGACAGGGTAGCATCAAAGTCAAACCGCATATGAGATATATCTTGAGCATAAGGCGGTGGAATTCCCAAACTTGCTGGAATGTTAGATGTAGGCTGAATAGTAACCATGGGTGGTATAGAGACAGGTAACCCAGCAGTCGCTACCAGCGTGGATTCAACAAATCTAGAAACCACCTCTGATGGAGTAAGGGTTGGAGGTGGTAAAGAAACAATCTCAGGTGCTGAAAACTGGAACGTAGTTGGAGGGATACCAAATGATGACGATACGGTCACCAAAGGTACACTCGAGGAGACTGGTAAAGGAACTGCTGAAGAAGCATGTAACATAGACATACCCGATAACGATGGTGGAGCAAAATGAACAACACTTGAACTTTCTCCAGCCCTGGCCCTCTTTGATCTACGAGCAACACGATACAGCTCATCCTCATAATCTGACTCACTATCATCAGAGTCCTTCTTTCGTTTTCCATGAATTCTCTCTTGGCAACCAGAGCACGGTGTGCTTCCACAGCGTCATCGGTGGATGAATCAGATAAGGTTTCCTCTGAATCCTTCATGGAGGCAATAGACGGTCCCACGGATGGACCAACTGTGGAAGCGGGCACAACAGAGACCTCACCCACCGAGGCTTGAACTTCAGCTGTCGGATCAATTCTTTCCATATCAAAGAAACCTTGCCCTCCAAAGGAAATCTCAAGATCAACTTGTTCTTCAGGAGCTGCAACAGGATCAGCAGGAGGTGCTTGTTGTACCACGGGTGGTGGTTGAACCAAAGGAGGTGGTTGAACCAAAGGAGGTGGTTGAGGGATATCAGCCTGTTGCGGTGCTGGATCATTAAATTCATCTTTTGGAGGAGCAACATAATCAGGATTCACTAAATACCCAAACAATGCCTTGTGCCTTGGACGTACATCTTCCCTGCTACGTGCACTCGATGATTGACATTGAGCAAAAATTCTCTTAGAAACACTCTCCACATAAGAAATAGAACGTCATTATGGCAGATTAGGAGCTAAATGATTGAGAATCATCTATAAGAATCTTGGGTGCATCAAGAACATTTCCCGTGCCACTGCGCGTCGCTAACGATCGGTCTCATAGAATATCATTTGACTGAAACTATAAGACTTGTTGTAAGTCAACGCAGTCATCGCAGATTGCATCGTCGCACCCATACCATCTGTACCAGCTTTGCGACGGGACATGCACACAATCATCACGTGCATAAAAAACCACCACTGATCTACCAAAAACCCCTTTCTCCTCTGAGAGTCCCCTAACGGACCCGAATATCCCATGCGAAGAAACACACCATTTCTGAACATAGCTGGAAACTCAGTATGATCCTCAGTCGTTTCAACCCCGAACTGTAACGCTTCCCTGATCTGATTCGCCGAGAACTGTACCACTTGGTTATTGACAGTGGCACGCATAACTGGAGGTTCAACCCTACAGTCATATTCAACGGTTCTCCAAAAGTCTTCAATATTTGGCAGTGAAATTGGAAGAGTAGTAGTAATGGCATGAAAAATACGTGAGCGAATGAGAAACGTAATGATCTCACGAAAGTCATTAGTTCCATGACCATTTGGATCCAAGGTGATATACATGTTGTGACCCGGAAAGAACTGTCTCTTATCACCCCCTCCCTCATCACCACCAGTGCCACCAGCACCAGCCACAACAGCCATATCTGCAAAATAAACGAATGAAATCAGACTAGTATGGGAGCAGGTTACAACTTCGCTGATGGCGAAGTTGTGACACAAGTGAAGTATGTTATTCTTAGTTGAACTTATCTTCGCACATCTGCAATAACAACATAATATGCAAATAATCACAGGATGCATAGAAGCGAAGTTGTTAGAAGGGCGAAGTTAGGGTTAACTTCGCCAGGATTAACTTCGCAGCTCAATAGATTAATTCCAAGTCCTGATAATTGAATATAAGGACAATCAGACAACGATCGCATGTAAAGGACAGTGCGATTTAGTCTACGAACAGTCTTTTATCCTCAAACTAATACGTAAGCACTTTGTAATCGAGAGATTAGGGTACGTTAATAGAATGGATCAAAACATAACAGTGTGGATCAGAATCACAGCGAAACAAGATGAATTATGAGCCAATAAAGTCCAACGAACCTCGATTGATAACGAACAGAGTAATAAAAGAAGGTTTGAATCAAGTGATAAGTTCCCGAGGGTTTAGAGTATAAGAGTTTGACCAATATTGACCACCGTTCCCTCTTAAATAGTTTTGGAAAACCCCAGCGGCGAAGTTAGGTTAACTTCGCCCATCAGTCAACTTCGCCCATAGTCAAACCAAAGTCAACTTCGCCCATAGACACGTTAATGTCAGGTCCCCGATTTCAGCTGGATCTTACTTAATCATGTCATAACTCACACAAATAGATGTGTCGACAAGGGAGTTAATGACGGGTTGCTATATTTAGAAAGATTTCCGTTTGTTAAAGGCAGAATCAATAACAAACATACGATTTTTTAATTAATATTCAAAGGTAACCAACACAAACAAGATTCACTCAAAAGATTTCCATTTATATAATATTAATCATACAAACGATAATCTATTTAGGGTTTCTTGAAGGAAGGTTTATCCGTACGAATCCTAGGACGGCCGTCACTTTCAAGAAAATATTCTTTCTTATCTGAAAAGTGTAAAGTCTTAAATCCGTAGTTGGTCTGTAGGCGGCGTGCCCTAAAACATTCTATTTATAGGCCTGCCAACCTAGGACAATTGCCATTCCTTCTAGAAACCCCAAACATTAATACATATTCAAATTACATAATCATAAAATATTCTAAGTGTAAAACAAGTCTTCCGGATAGGCTTTGCATTAATCTTCATTCTCCGTGTAGGCTATGTACTCTGCCATCCTTCACAACTTGGTAACATAGAAGTGTGCCCGGGATCAGTTTCCAGGTAGACTTTACTTGAAGAGTATTTTACCAAGTAAAATACTCACCGGGTAGACTTCAGTCTTCTTGACTTTGTCAGACTTTACCCGACAAACCCTTACGAGCAACCTTGTTCTTCAATGGTCCATCTCAACTCCTTGTGTGACAATCGTCAATTTCATGTTAACTCCGTTAACTCAACTCCGTCAATTCAAACTTAAGATCACTAAATTTATAACGCACACTTCATTACATTTAAACTAGGGTTTAAATGACGCTTAACACTTACTACATGTGTAGTCTTTCGGGATTTGCACCGAAACGCAAACGAGTTGACGCAAACGATTGATGAATAAACAAAAAACGTCAAAACAGTAATTATGTGATAATTATGTGTTAGACTTATGTGTTACGTGATAACATGGTTATGAACATTAACTCAAGATGTAAACTAGTTAGTTAAGTTAGAAAAACAACAATTGATAGTGGAGGGACTTGAGTGTAACTTAGTATTCTATAAATATATCATTAACAACTAAACCCTAACTCTTATTTCTTTCTCCCTACTTCCGATCGGCCTCCTTCCTCTTTGCTCCCTTGGCTGCCGTCCACTATACACACACATAACACCAAGAAATCAAGCCTTTGATTGAAGAACTAGGTGCTAGGAATGTATAATTGATTATCCTATACATCCTTGTTACTTGATTTTGATGTTTAATGGGTTAATTGAAAACCCTAGCTGCCGATTTTTCATGTATGTAAGAAGTTAATATGTTTGTTGTTGATTGATGATGATTTGATAACTAGATTGAATGTTGTTGCATGTTAATTGTTGTGTCTATGGTTTGAGTTCAAACAAAAACCCTAATCATGTATGTAATGGGTAATTGATGTGCATGAATGGTGTTTATGGAGTCTAGAGTGTTATATGAATGCATGATAGTTCATAGGTTGTTAATATATTGAGTTTGGATGCAAACAGTTTCTGGACAGAATGGGTATATGATATTTAAGTGACTGTAACGAAGTGTAAACGTGAAAATTGGTTGAGATTATTGGTACTACAGTAAACTAGGTTGAGTCTAGTTTCTATAAAGTATAAACTTGTAATTTTTGGACAAGTAGAAGGTAACTTTTATGATTTTACAAAAATGTTGTGCAAAGCTGAGCTGTTAGACCTGCTGTTAGGTTGTTTTGTAAATGTTATATCTCATGAACTACGAGACCAATTGGGTTGGTTCCACTTCTGGAAGTTGACTTATTGAGTTAGTAACCTAACCCAAGTGGTCTTCCATTTATTGGATTTTTTGTTTAACGGGAATTGCAAATAACATCCTGTTGCGCATGAATTTGACTGTTATGAGTTTGCTGTAATGATTTGATGATTGTGAGAAAACTATGTGGAAAAAAAATATAATTAAATATGTTCTAGAAACCTAAGACATATGTGCTTCTGTGATGATTTTTGGTAAATTAATTGAGATGCTATGATCGGTGAAATAGTACAATCTTTCTAGTAGGATTTCTGTCTCGGTGAAACTAGCTGCTGAGTTGTGTAAAAATGCATGAAACATGATACTTGCTATATAATTGTTATGTTTTGACCAAAATACCCTTGCGGGGAATAATTGCTAATCGATTGCCATGATTTGACCAAATTGCCCTCATGGGGAATAATGGCTAGTTAATTGTTATTGGTTGACCAAAATGCCCTTACGGGGAATAATTGATAGTGATGTACTTTATGAATACATGACACGTATATGATTGCTTACACATGTAATGTGTCACAAAAACACTTGTTAAAGTCACACACGATTCACAAACGAAACACGAAACATGTTATGTGCATAGGTATTATGTGCCGGGTCTAGAGACTCGATAATATTCCGACACTTAGAAAAATCTCTTTGTTGTTTTAGAACGCTAGAGAGAGTTTTTCTGTGACGCGCATCTTGGTGATTTAATTTGGGAAATTCTTCGCAAACAGTGAGTTTCATTTTCCCCTCTTTAAACTGTTTTCAAACGCTTTTCACTTGGGGGAGATAACATACTCCACAACGCATTTAAGATATTGTTATAAATTATATATCACTTGTAAAGGCTAAGTGGCAAACGAAACATTTGAAGTCCTACACATCGAACCGGTTAATATTTTGAATAGCGAGTCACTGTTGAGTAGTACTACTGGGTTTGACAAACCCCACCCAACGCTAAACTCGACTGGAGGTCGAGCGGGTGTAATTTTGGCTAACACGTACCATGGTCTGGAGGACCTGGTGACAAGGCACTTACTAAACGAGTCAGCTTCGGTGTCGAACACTTAGTAATACTTGTTGTATAGACTAGCTACCTATCGATATATAATTTGACATAACACTATCTGGTAACGCTAAACGCCGTAACGTTGTTACGCAAAACGCTTAACGCAAAACGCTGTAACGCTGAACGCAAACGCTAAACGATTTATTTTTATATAACTTGTGAACTCACCAACCTTGTGTTGACACTTTTAGTATGTTATTCTCAGGTAGCTGAGGCGGGTGCGCGGTTTAGGAACATGCATTGATTGAAAACGCTTTTGTCCTGCAAACCTATTTTTAACGGTTATCTTTGGTTTTAAGTCGTCCTGCGTGACGCAACATTTAATTAAAGATTTTTACGCTTCCGCATTTAATTACTCGTAAACGTTTTCATGGTTTTGAAACTTTATTTTATGGTTTGATTATAACTGATGATTCCGATCCTGCCAGTTCACACCCTCTGACGGTAAAACTCCGTTAGTGGATTTTGAGGGTGTGACAAATTGGTATCAGAGTCATTGGTTATAGCGAACTAGAAGCTGCATGCATACTAGACTATAACCGCGACGACCCATTAGTTATAATGATACGCACTGCATAGGTTTGTGTAGTCTTGTAATCTTATCTCTTTACCTCTTTCACTCATACGCGCGCGCATACATGGCTTACCTGTAGGAAGGTCGACGCCACCCTCATCATCATCCGATTCGATGACGCATGCTCACGGGAAGGAACCGCAGTTACCTACCGCCTCACCACCCCGAGTAGTCCCGGAACTCGAAGCTCCCGCACCGAAGAGGTACCGCCTATCCGGAGGCATTTATGAAAACGACGTTAGCTGGGATTGGTACCCTAACATGATCAGACGTATGGTCTATCGCGAACAAGTTCCCCCGTTGCCTCACCCGAACCACCCTGCTTATCCCAACACCCTACCACCCATAACCGAACCTGTAGAGAGAGTTCTCGCAGCTGTTGTTTCATGCTTGGAGCGTGACGTGGGTTACATGCGCTATACGAAGGAGAACGTTTCCAGAATGTTAAAAGACGGAACCGAGACTAAGGAGGAGATTGCCCGCATGGCAGCAGCAATGAAGGAAATGCGAGAGGCTAGTGATCAACAAATGAAAGTTATGATGAAGATGCAAGCTGAGATGATAGACTTGCAAGGGCAACTCCAAGAAGCAAGGACCCGAACTGAGATAGCGTTGGAGCGTTGCGATGTCTTGCAAATGCAACTTGCTCAGAACGCAGCCGAGCCTGAGGCCGAGCCTGAGGCGGAGCCTGAGGCCGAACCTGAAGAAGATCCCGAAGAGGAGCCTGAGGAAGATCCCGAGGAAGATCCCGAGGAGGAACCCGAAGAAGAACCGGAGGAAGAACCGGCTGAGGAAGAGGCACACTCAGAGGTGTCCTCGGATGACGACATCTAGTGATGATGACACTTAGATGGAGGGGTTGTCTCCATCCGAACTATTATTTTTCAATGATTTTAAGGATTGATTGGAAATACTTTGTAGCGAATACAATGGTTTTAATCATGAATTTTTATTTAGATTAATATGTGGTTGTGATGTGATGTTGCTTCTTATTTCTTTCTTACCTATCTTTTTATTATATGTATGGTGTGTTGTATATGAAAGAAAAATTCATGTTTAACATTTTATACTATGATTCTAGGAAATGGCTGGAAGAAAACGCTGGACGAGGACGTGGTAACATCAGCTTGACTGCAGCTGAACTCCAAACTCTGCTGAACGACCATGTTGCGGCCGCTTTAGCCGCACACGTTCAGAACCAAGCTGGAGGTCCGAGTGGAACGTGTACCTTCAAGAACTACCTTGACTGCAAGCCCAGTACGTTTAAGGGCACTGAGGGAGCTATAGGCTTCCTGCGTTGGACTGAGAAGGCCGAGTCGGCCTTTGAGATGTGTAATTGTCCCCCTGCCAGTAGGGTCAAATTCGCTGCTGGAACACTTGAGGATTCTGCCCTCACTTGGTGGAATTCGAACGTCCAAATCCTTGGATTGGAACTGGCTAATGCGATGAACTGGGAGGAGTTCAAAAACATGATGCGAGAGGAGTATTGTCCGAGAGAAGAGATTTCAAAGCTGGAGTCGGAATTTTGGTCACTGAAGATGGTGGGTTCGGAAATCGAAGCCTACACTACTCGTTCCCACGAGTTGGCTGTGATGTGTCCGCGGATGGTGGATCCGCCGAGCAAGAGGATCGAAATGTACATTGATGGGTTAGCACCGCAGATTCAGGGCATGGTAACGTCTTCCAGACCAGCCACGATCCAACAAGCGATCCATTTAGCTCACAAACTGACGGATCAGGCTGTGACCCAAGGTGCGTTACCACCTAGGGGTTCGACCGTTAAAGCCCGTGACTACCAGAGTAATGACAATAACAGCAACAGCAACCCGAACAGCGGGAAGAGGAAGTTTGACAACACCAGATCTTCATCCTCGAACCTCCCACCGCAACAACACTACCGTAAGCCCGAATTCACTCGGAGCTTTAACACTCAGAATCACAACAACAACAACAACAACAACGGTAGCTGGCAGGTTTCGAGCGGATATGCTGGGAAATATCCAAAGTGCAACAGGTGCAACTATCATCATGTTGGCCAGTGTGACCGTGCCAAGTGTCAGAGATGCGGAAAGATGGGTCACCAAGCGAAAGAATGTAGAGGAGACCTTGCGGAAAAGGATGCTCCTAAGCCACCTATGACGACGAAGGGATGTTTTGAATGTGGGCAGGAAGGTCATTTCAGAAAAGATTGCCCCAAGCTGAAACAGAATGACAACAATGGAGGTAATGGAAGTGGCAGTAGTGGTGGAAGCAATGGCAAGGGAAGAGCGTTTGTGATTGGGTCGGGTCAAGCCCGCAATGATCCGCACGTGGTGACTGGTAAGTTCCCTGTAAACGATTGTTTTGCTTCTGTATTGTTTGACACTGGAGCTGATAGGAGTTTTGTGTCGAAAGCCTTTAGTCAACTCTTAGACATAACTCCAATTCCGTTAGATGCTAAGTTTCCTGTTGAATTAGCTGACGGTAAGACTATAGTAACGACTCATGTACTTGCGGGATGTAAGTTAAAACTGTCAGGTCATGTCTTTGATATCGACCTTATTCCTTTTACGCTTAGTAGTTTCGATGTCGTTGTCGGCATGGACTGGTTATCCGAGAACCGAGCGGAGATTATATGCCACGATAAGATAGTCCATATTACCACCCTTTCGGCGAGATCATTTCGGTCCGAGGCGAGAGAAGCGGCATGACCACCAGCGTCATTACCCTTATGATGGCGCAGAAGTATCTACGAAAGGGTCATCCGGCAATTTTGGCGCAGATTGTTGAGAAACCCGCGGAGGAGAAACGAATTGGAGATATACCTGTTGTGCGAGACTTCCCAAAAGTTTTCCCGGAGGATTTGCCCGGAATCCCTCCTATTCGTCAAGTCGAATTTCAAATCGAGTTGACACCCGGTGCAGCACCCATAGCACGAGCCCCGTATCGGCTCGCACCGGCAGAGCTTCAGGAATTGTCCACTCAGTTGCAAGATTTGTTGGATAAGGGTTTTATCCGACCTAGCTCATCGCCGTGGGGAGCCCCTGTCTTGTTTGTCCGAAAGAAAGACGGGACTTTCCGAATGTGCATCGACTACCGGGAATTGAACAAGGTGACGGTCAAGAACCGTTATCCTTTACCCCGAATAGATGATTTGTTTGACCGGCTTCAAGGATCGAGTTACTACTCGAAGATCGATCTGCGATCTGGTTATCACCAACTAAGAGTGCGCGAAGAAGATATCTCAAAGACGGCTTTCAGAACACGGTATGGTCACTATGAGTTTTCGGTTATGCCTTTTGGCCTAACCAACGCACCAGCTGTATTTATGGATCTCATGAATCGAGTATGCAAGGCGTACCTCGACAAGTTTGTGATTGTTTTCATCGATGATATTCTCGTCTACTCCAAGAACGAGACTGACCACGAAGAGCACTTAAGGGTAATTCTGGAACTATTGAAGAAGGAACAACTGTATGCTAAACTCTCGAAATGTGAATTTTGGCTTCGCGAGGTTCACTTTTTAGGACATGTGATCAACGAGAATGGTATCCATGTCGATCCCGGTAAGGTAGAGGCCATCAAAAACTGGGAAGCACCTAAGACTCCGACTGAGGTGCGACAATTCCTAGGACTGGCCGGCTACTACCGGCGTTTAATCGAGGGATTTTCAAAGATTGCTCAACCCCTCACCGCTTTGACTCACAAGGGCACTAAGTACAATTGGGGTGACGCGCAAGAATCCGCTTTTCAACTGTTGAAAACCAAGCTTTGTAGCGCCCCTATTTTAGCCCTCCCCGAGGGAACGGAAAATTTTGAGGTACACTGTGACGCATCTATACAAGGTCTCGGTTGTGTGCTGATGCAACTCGAAAAGGTTATAGCCCACGCCTCTCGACAACTGCGGGTTCACGAGAAGAACTACACGACCCACGATTTGGAACTCGGAGCTGTGGTGTTTGCTCTTAAGATATGGAGGCATTACTTGTACGGTACCAAGTTTACCATTTACACCGACCACAAGAGTCTCCAACATATCTACGATCAGAAGAAGTTGAACATGCGACAACGTCGTTGGGTCGAGCTGCTCAAAGATTATGATTGTGCCATCAAGTACCACCCTGGCAAGGCCAATGTAGTGGCCGACGCCCTCAGCAGAAAAGAAACAGATAAACCCAGACGGGTGAGAGCATTGCAACTCACGATTCATGCCAGCTTACCCGATCAGATTCGCGATGCGCAACTTGAAGCTTTGAAAGATGACAATCTTCCATCGGAACTCATGCGGGGCATGAACAAGCAACTTGAAACCAGATCGGACGGGGTCCGAAATTTTGAGAACCGGATTTGGGTTCCACGATACGGAGAGTTGAGAACTCTAGTGATGGACGAAGCTCACAAGTCCCGATATTCTATCCACCCTGGCTCAGATAAAATGTATCATGATTTAAAGGCACTTTACTGGTGGCCGAACGTGAAAGCCGACATTGCCACCTACGTGAGCAAATGCTTGACTTGTGCCAGAGTCAAGATAGAATACCAGAAACCATCTGGCCTACTGCAACAACCGGAACTCCCAATGTGGAAATGGGAACACATCTCAATGGATTTTATCACGGGTTTACCTAAGACACTGACGGGATGCGATACCATCTGGGTGATCGTTGACCGGTTGACTAAGTCTGCCCACTTCTTAGCGATTAAGGAATCGGACAAAATGGAAAGACTAACTCGTGTTTACATGAAAGAAGTGGTGTCTAGACACGGAGTGCCTGTCTCGATCATTTCCGATCGAGATTCTCGTTTCACTTCGCACTTTTGGAAGTCGCTGCAAAGCGCACTAGGCACCCGTCTTGATATGAACACAGCATACCATCCTCAGACGGATGGGCAAAGTGAACGAACTATTCAGACCCTGGAGAATATGTTGCGTGCATGCGTTTTGGATTTCGGAAAAAGTTGGGAACCCCACTTACCTTTGGTAGAGTTTTCGTATAATAACAGCTACCACGCAAGTATTAAGGCAGCGCCGTTTGAAGCGCTGTACGGACGGAAGTGTCGATCACCACTCTGCTGGGCAGAGGTGGGTGACAGCCAAATCACTGGTCCAGAACTGATACTCGAAACTTCGGAAAAGATTGTTCAAATCCGAAATCGCATGGCAGCAGCACGAGATCGCCAAAAGAGTTACGCCGACAAGCGCCGAAAACCTCTCGAATTTAAAGTGGACCATCAAGTGTTACTCAAAGTCTCACCTTGGAAAGGTGTGGTTCGCTTTGGGAAGCGAAACAAACTCAACCCACGGTATGTTGGTCCGTACCGGATAACTGAGCGCATTGGTCCGGTGGCGTACCGACTGGACCTACCAATAGAACTCAGTGGCGTACACGATGTATTCCACGTATCAAATTTGAAGAAATGCCTGTCCGATGAAACCCAAGTAGTTCCTTTGGAGGAACTGCAAGTTGATGAACAGTTACGTTTCATTGAGGAACCAGTCGAGGTTTTGGATTGGGAAACCAAAACGCTCAAGCACAGGAAAATTCCAATCGTTAAGGTTCGTTGGAACTCGAGACGTGGACCGGAGTTCACGTGGGAACGCGAGGATCAAATGATGAAAAAGTATCCTCACCTTTTTGAAGGGCTAACCAAACACAGAAAACAGCGAAACTCGGCAAACCGTCAGACATCACCGGAGGTATGAATTAAATTTCGGGACGAAATTTCTTTCTACTAGGGGATGATATGACAAACTGAAATTTTTTTTCTTACTCTTTCAGACTCTCATCACAACTTGACTCAAATTTTCGGGACGAAAATTCTTTAACATGGGAATGATGTGACAATCGTCAACTTCAGGTTAACTACGTTAACTCAACTCCGTCAATTCAAACTTAAGATCACTAAATCTATAACGCACACTTCATTACATTTAAACTAGGGTTTAAATGACGCTTAACACTTACTACATGTGTAGTCTTTCGGGATTTGCACCGAAACGCAAACGAGTTGACGCAAACGATTGATGAATAAACGAAAAACGTCAAAACAGTAATTATGTGATAATTATTTGTTAGACTTATGTGTTACGTGATAACATGGTTATGAACATTAACTCAAGATGTAAACTAGTTAGTTAAGTTAGAAAAACAACAATTGATAGTGGAGGGACTTGAGTGTAACTTAGTATTCTATAATTATATCATTAACAACTAAACCCTAACTCTTATTTCTTTCTCCCTACTTCCGATCGGCCTCCTTCCTCTTTGCTCCCTTGGCTGCCGTCCACTATACACACACATAACACCAAGAAATCAAGCCTTTGATTGAAGAACTAGGTGCTAGGAAGGTATAATTGATTATCCTATACATCCTTGTTACTTGATTTTGATGTTTAATGGGTTAATTGAAAACCCTAGCTGCCGATTTTTCATGTATGTATGAAGTTAATATGTTTGTTGTTGATTGATGATGATTTGATAACTAGATTGAATGTTGTTGCATGTTAATTGTTGTGTCTATGGTTTGAGTTCAAACAAAAACTCTAATCATGTATGTAATGGGTAATTGATGTGCATGAATGGTGTTTATGGAGTCTAGAGTGTTATATGAATGCATGATAGTTCATAGGTTGTTAATGTATTGAGTTTGGATGCAAACAGTTTCTGGACAGAATGGGTATATGATGTTTAAGTGACTGTAACAAAGTGTAAACGTGAAAATTGGTTGAGAATATTGGTACTACAGTAAACTAGGTTGAGTCTAGTTTCTATAAAGTATAAACTTGTAATTTTTGGACAAGTAGAAGTTAACTTTTATGATTTTACAAAAACGTTGTGCAAAGCTGAGCTGTTAGACCTGCTGTTAGGTTGTTTTGTAAATGTTATATCTCATGAACTACGAGACCAATTGGGTTGGTTCCCCTTCTGGAAGTTGACTTATTGAGTTAGTAACCTAACCCAAGTGGTCTTCCATTTATTGGATTTTTTGTTTAACGGGAATTGCAAATAACATTCTGTTGCGCATGAATTTGACTGTTATGAGTTTGCTGTAATGATTTGATGATTGTGAGAAAACTATGTGGAACAAAAATATAATTAAATATGTTCTAGAAACCTAAGACATATGTGCTTCTGTGATGATTTTTGGTAAATTAATTGAGATGCTATGATCGGTGAAATAGTACAATCTTTCTAGTAGGATTTCTGTCTCGGTGAAACTAGCTGCTGAGTTGTGTAAAAATGCATGAAACATGATACTTGCTATATAATTGTTATGTTTTGACCAAAATACCCTTGCGGGGAATAATTGCTAATCGATTGCCATGATTTGACCAAATTGCCCTCATGGGGAATAATGGCTAGTTAATTGTTATTGGTTGACCAAAATGCCCTTACGGGGAATAATTGATAGTGATGTACTTTATGAATACATGACACGTATATGATTGCTTACACATGTAATGTGTCACAAAAACACTTGTTAAAGTCATACATGATTCACAAACAAAACACAAAACATGTTATGTGCATAGGTATTATGTGCCGGGTCTAGAGACTCGATAATATTCCGACACTTAGAAAAATCTCTTTGTTGTTTTAGAACGCTAGAGAGAGTTTTTTTGTGACGCGCATCTTGGTGATTTAATTTGGGAAATTCTTCGCAAACAGTGAGTTTCACTTTCCCCTCTTTAAACTGTTTTCAAACGCTTTTCACTTGGGGGAGATAACATACTCCACAACGCATTTAAGATTTTGTTATAAATTATATATCACTTGTAAAGGCTAAGTGGCAAACGAAACATTTGAAGTCCTACACATCGAACCGGTTAATATTTTGAATAGCGAGTCACTGTTGAGTAGTACTACTGGGTTTGACAAACCCCACCCAACGCTAAACTCGACTGGAGGTCGAGCGGGTGTAATTTTGGCTAACACGTACCATGGTCTGGAGGACCTGGTGACAAGGCACTTACTAAACGAGTCAGCTTCGGTGTCGAACACTTAGTAATACTTGTTGTATAGACTAGCTACCTATCGATATATAATTTGACATAACACTATCTGGTAACGCTAAACGCCATAACGTTGTTACGCAAAACGCTTAACGCAAAACGCTGTAACGCTGTAACGCTGAACGCAAACGCTAAACGATTTATTTTTATATAACTTGTGAACTCACCAACCTTGTGTTGACACTTTTAGTATGTTATTCTCAGGTAGCCGAGGCGGGAGCGTTTAGGAACATGCATTGATTGAAAACGCTTTTGTCCTGCAAACTTATTTTTGACGGTTATCTTTGGTTTTAAGTCGTCCTGCGTGACGCAACTTTTAATTAAAGATTTTTACGCTTCCGCATTTAATTACTCATAAACGTTTTCATGGTTTTGAAACTTTATTTTATGGTTTGATTATAACTGATGATTCCGATCCTGCCAGTTCACACCCTCTGACGGTAAAACTCCGTTAGTGGATTTTGAGGGTGTGACACCTTGCTATGAAATAACTTATTAGCAAAGTGTACTCGATAGTACTATTCCTTGCTTGAGTTGAACCTTGCCCGATATTACTTAAGGATATTACATTAAATCATCAAGCTTTTTCGGACCACTATTATTAATGAATACCTTGCCCGGTCTTCCAATCACTTGGCTTCATGGACTTGGTTAGCCAACAGCTTACTCGGGAGTGAACTTTACTTGGCTATGAAGAACAGACTTGCTTGATAAAGTGAACCTTGCCCAGATTTACATAAACTAGTGAACCTTGCCCGGCAATGCACTAATTTGCAAACCCTGCTCGGATATCCACTAAAGAAGACTACTTGAAGATAACCTTGCCCGATAGACAAAATATAGTACCCGGCTAAGTAAAAGCTTGCTCGGAGGTCCAAGGTGTGCCCGGATCCATACTTAGCGAATTCTGAGGAGGTTGAGAAGATTCCAATCTTCCATATACTTCATTTTGGTAAAATCTTTGACTCAACAATCTCCCCCTAGATTGGAACACCTCAGCTGACCCAAAACATTTCTAAGGTTACTTACACTTAGTCAAAATACACATCAAATTAAAATCAAATTACATATTCAACAAAAACATAAACAGATTACATAATCAGAATTCTGTCCGAAGACATTACTTCACAAAGCCTAATCTATTAATCTTGTCTATTCCTTGCATTATGGGTGGCTTGTCTTCGGTTGACTATTTCTGATGCAACTTTCATTTTAAAGATATTAAGGATTCGGTAGTGAGTATGACTTTCTGGTATAACCAAATCCCTTATATCCATCAGATCCTCAACATGCAAATAAGTCAAGTCTTCATATTTCTTGATAATCCCCAGTATTTTTCTATGAGAGTTTCTCAGCAAGTAATGGTTATCATTTTCTTTGTATTCCACTTCAGTTATAATGCCATTTCTTTGTACTGTGTAGTTGGGGCATATCATTCTTCTTCCTAGGCTTATGCATGTGTTCATATTTGACAATGGATTCCTGCCTCTGACATTCATCATATAGTCTCTTTCAGCAATGTCCATTCTTCTCAATTTTTCTGTCCTTTTTGACCTGTGAAGTTGAATCATTCTCCGACTTCTCTTTTCTTTTAAGAACTTGAATCCTTTGTCAGCTTCGTCTTTCAAAAACTTTAACAGATCATTCATCTGCCTTCCAGCCATCTTGTTTCTATTTCTGTAGTCATACAAATTAAGAGTGGCCATTCTTTCCAGTTGCTCTTCAGTATATTCACGAAAGTCACTTCTGACAACAATTTCTCTCAGTTGCCTACTTTCCAAAATCACCTTCAGTGACTCAGTTACATAATCAAAGTAGATTTCTCTTGGAAGATCCACATCAGATTGTGGTCTTATTGTTCTTTGTTGTGCAGATCTACTTGATTCACTTCTTCCACCTTGTGGATGTCTTTTTGAAATTGTAGGCATGAATGGAATGGACTTCTTTGGTTTGCTAGGCTCCAAATTAAACGTTTTGATGTATATTGAAGTTACCATTTCATGTGGGAGATTAGCCAACTCAACAACATCCTGTCCTGCTTGTTCTTTGAGAGCTAGCAATATCCTAGCTATCCCAGAACTGTTTGACAGTCCTGCATGAACAAATCTTCCTTCAACAAAGCTTCTAGGGTTATCTCCCTCCCTCAAAGCTTTCTCCCAATCAGCCTTTTGTATGTAGAAAAGATCTTTCAAGTCTTGCTTCTCCAAGGCATTGAATGAGGCTTCATCCATCCCCCTTTGATTAATCATCATTCCCCTCAGAATGTTTATCATCTCTTCATTTTCCCAAGGGACAATGAGTTCATCTTCTGGTTCAGGTTTGACTTCTTGTGGGGTTGGGATCTCATCTGATCTGACTTGTTCTTTCATTTTTCTCCGTCAACGTCTGAATTCTTCTTTTCTTTGCTTGAGGTTCATCAGATGGTTCAAATTGTTTGGTAGACTTTTCAGTTTGTGCCCTTTTCAGTTTTTCCTTTCTCTTCAACTTGTTGTATTGATCCTGCACAGATTCTCTTGACAGGCTTTCTACAACATCAGGCTTTAACCCTCTCTCTAGTAAGTAACCACACATACCTCCATACTTTTTCTTCAAGGCTTCAATCTTTTCAAGCTCATCTTTTCTTTGACATATTTTTTTTACTTTCTCTCTTTCACTGTTGTAGAGTTCTTGAAGCTGGTCAAAGTTGAAGTGTGTCAAGTCCTTCTCTGAGTAGTTATGTTTTCATAGATATTCTCTGAACTTCTGACTATCTGTGTTCTTTTCTTCCATCTTTTTCTTGAAACCACCCTCTCCTTGTCAAGTCTCTTTTGCAACTGATCATCATCAAGATCAGCCGAAGTTTCAAAACTTATGCCATACCTTCTCAACTTTACAACCAATGGATGACTCCTTTTGGCTTCCCTGATACTTAACTCAATGTTGGCTCTCTGCTCATCAGTCATTTCATGTTGTGGAGACTCAACATTAACAGCCTTGGCATTCTTTCCTTGATCACCATCAGGATTATCATCATCATCCGAATCTTCAGACTCATCCTCATCTTCAGATAAATCATTTACAGCATCAATCTTAGGTTCATCAGAGGGTGGATGCTCTGGTTCACTTCTGATAGACACATCAGGAACACCTGGAATCTGTTGACCTGGTTACAGTGTTTGCAGTGGAATTGCCCTGATTGGACTACCATCATTATCATAATCATCAGGAGTCTCAATATAGCATTTATTCTTTTCATCCCATCTCCCTCTCTTTGTTTTCTGATCATCTTTTATGCCCTGATCAGTGGCTTTCGTCTTCCTTGGGTATTTCTTCTCAAATCTTTCCACTCTTTCATGTATTCTTGAGGCCTTAGCCAACATTTCTTCAACAGATTCTTCATTCTCCTTTTCAGGATTCCTTTCAGGCTCCTGTTAGTGTTCTTTTTCAAGTTGACTCTGTGGTTGAAACATGCTAACCACCATAGCCAACGAGCTTTCTACTTCCTCATCCCTTTTTAACTTAATCAAGGCATCAATTACTTCTTGATCAGCCACATCATCAAAGATTTCTTTTGCAAGTTTGGCTTGTTTGATCAAAGCTTCCTGTTCTGTCATTTCTTCAGAAGTCAGGGATTGGGCCAGAATTTCCCTATCCCTTGTTTCTCTCAGAATATTCTCTTGTTCTCTCATCTTTAAACAACACATCTTTTTCTGGATATACCTTCATAGGCTCTTCTTCTGTAACTTTTTCCTTGCCTTTATCCATTCTTTTAGTCACTTCTTCCTCATCATCATTAGATTGTCTATAATCATCAATCTCCTTTTCTAGTGCTTCTAACTCAGGGTCATACTCTACCCTCTTGGAGCTTTCTGGTTGTTTAGTTTGAGTGATAGGCTCCTCAGTAGCAGTATTCGCTTCATTCATCACTTCAGTCTCTACTCCAGTTTGAATGTCAGTTAAGACATCAGTAGTTATATCAGTAGCAGCTACATTCTCTTCATTGTAATCATAGTCCTGTTCTCCAACATCTGATCTATCACCTTCATACTCATCATCCTCAATTCTCCTTTCCTCACTACTCTCCTCTCCATCATTATAAACATTCATAATCAATTTCAAACTGTCTGCAGTCTCTACAACTGTTACAGTTTCAGTTTCAATATTTACGCCAGAGACTGTTGGCATACTTTCATTCTCCCCCTGTTTTGGGGCAGCTTAGGTCTTCTCAACCTCCTGCTCCAGGGATTTGATTCTCATTTCAGCTTGTACCAACTTCTCTATCAACATCACATTCTCCATTGTCACCTCCTCATTCCTTCTCTTCAGTTCAGCATTTTCTTTCAACAAAGTCAACAAGTCAGTGTCAGTAGGTGGTGATATAGGTGGTGATGTAGAAAATTGTTCATATTCAGGTTGTTCTGGGTTTATGGTGTGGGTTTGGAATATGGATAGTAGTGGTGATTGTATATGAGGTGGGTTTGGAATAAAAGGACTTGAGTGAATTGGGCTGGATGTTGGTGGTGTTTGTGGTGTTGGGGATACAAGTGTTGATGTTTCAGGTTGGCTTATGGTTAGGGTTTGTGGTGTGGATTGAATGGTTTGATGTGGTGGAGTTTGTGGTGGTGATGGTATAATGGGTTGGTCTGGTTGCTCTGGTTGCTCCCCCTGATCGTATGTACCAACAATCATGGCTCCTCCAGGTCCTCCATCATCATTGTCATCACCTCCATCAGATTCATCACTTTCACTTCCAGCAACATCTTCTCCTCCTTCCTCCTCTGAGCTTAACTCAGGCACTGGCATCACATTCAAGTCATAGTCCAACAACCATGGCAAGATCTCAAATGGGACATTTGAGTTATACATATTAGCAACACCCGGATTTCTGATTCTTCTGTATGTGTCAAGATTCTGCAGTAGGTGTGTTATGCCAACAGTGGGTAGATCTTGTAATTCACTGTTGAAGATTATCTGTAGGAACCTTGGATATTGTAAGAATCTGTTCTTCTCGGCCTTCTTCAAGTTTCCTACTAATCCTTCAAATATCATCTTTGAAAAGTTTAAGGGTAGATCATACATAATTCCAACAGTGGCATTTGCCAAATCATGACTCATCAAAGTCCATGATCCTTTTCTTGGGGCAAACCCATGTATCACATGATGGATAAGAAACCTATACAACATAGGGAACATCCCCTTTTGAAACTGTCCATCATGTATAGTTCCTTAATAACCCATCGTCTGCTCAAATATCCTCATCAAGTGAGGTGTGTTGAAGTTTATTGAGTTATGATCATCATCATTCAACCGCAAGCATCTTCTTATCATTCTTTCAGTTATGTGTATTTCTTGACTTGCAACAGTTGCTTCGATTCTCTTTCCATTGATGTCTTCAACAAGTTCTGCAAATCTCCAGAAATCCAGTGAATGACTTCTGTAGATGACAGGACATTCAGTGAAAGCAAAGCTGACATTCGATCGAGCCATCCATGTAATCATACTTGCCACCGGCTCATTGTCAGGTGTGACTTGTAATAGTGCACGCATGTTGTGTTTTGGCTCGAAGGCATATTCGGGTTGATCTTCTGCCATATCTGAACAACATAATTAAACATATTCAAAGTGAAGTTAGTCATAAAGCTCACAACTTTAAGTAATTTCAAGTTATAAAAATGAAGAAGAAAGAGAGTAAAATCATCAAGAACCTGTTCTTCGACAAGTTTATAACCTAAACACAAAAACAGAGTATTAGTAATCAGATACATAATCAAATCTCATTATAGTCTAATCGTGATCGGAAAACACATTATTATTGCTTACCAAGTCGGAATTAGAGGGCTAATTCAAGTTAGGGTTTGGATTAAAGATGAATGCGATAAGTCGGTTTAGGTTTCTTTGCGAGTAAGCAGTTGCAGTGGAAGGAGAGAGAGAGAGGGAAAAGTAATGTTAAAAAATATTTCTAACTCCCTCTTATATACCTTTTGAAAGTGGGTTTTAAATGGCTTTTGTCGTTTAATGAATTATTAGTTGTCAAACAGTAACATTATACACTTGATATATTAAAAACATTTATCTTTTAAGTTAAGCAAACCTTACTCGGAAAAGTAAATCTTTGCAAAGTCTACTCGGTATGTTTCCACTTAAATAAAGCTTACCCGATAAAAATATCAAACCTTGCTTGGTCAAGCTAAGTAATTTAAAGTCAAGACACTATGAAGAAAGCTTACCCAAAATACTAGATTTCTTGAGAAATTAATCACAAGGCAAATAATCAAGTATGAAATATCAAATAATCATTCTTACTAGGAATCAATTAAGATTCCCGTGTAAATTTCTTAAATTCAAATCAAATAACTCAATCTAGCCTAAACCCATTCAGAATAAGAAACATATTCAATCAAGCATACTTGGATGCACATTGTGCCCGAGCAACCTTCACAATGTTTTGTCGTGCCCGAACAACCTTCTTATGCAAAGTATATCCGAATAACCTTCCTATAGTACAAAGTGTGCCCGGAAAAGGACTTCTAGCAGACAGTGTACTCGGAAAGTTAAGTTTTTGAAATTACCAAGTATATTGAGGAAACAGAAGTGTATCCGAAATATAAAGTGTGCCCGGAAAACAAAGTTTGCTCGGAAACACTTGTAATCTCAAACGAAATCATAAACACAAATATCACAGAGCATGCTAGGAATGAAATTAAAACACATAAACATTTAAGTGTGCTATAGTCTCAAATTTCAAAAAAAAAAAGCTTGCCCGAATACCCTATGTTAGCACTAAGCTTGCTAGGATACACATATTCAATCATCAGGTATGCCCCTACCCGAGGGATTTCAACATGTCAAACCATACCCAAAAATGACAAACTTAAATAATAATATCTAAGTGTGCCTGGAAAGGTTAACAAACCTTTCCTAACAACATATTCACACAAATCACAAAGCTTACTCAGTGTACTAATCCTAAGTTCACAAAGTTTGCTTGAACTAACAATCAGCATATAGAATGCAAAGCTTGCCCGAAAAAAGAATTTCTTGTTAAAAGCTAGCTATAACACATAATCATCTCAAGACTTCAAGCTTGCTCGGGAAATGAGTACAACAGTGTACTCTCCCCGGAAAGTGTAAACACTTCAAAGCATGCCCAAAAGTTATAAACTTAGTCAAAAATGACTAAGCTTGCCCGGAAAGGTCATAAAGCAATCAAACCTTACCCGAACTAACATATTCAACTGTTTTGTGCCCGGAAAGGTTATAAAACATCAAACCTTACCCGAACTAACATATTCAACCTATTAGGCAAAATGCAACACTTTTTGACTTAAACCACTTTGTCAGAATATATTTTTCATTAGAGATCATAGTTTAAGAGCAAATGGTGCATTTAGAGATTAAATTTCAGTTGTATTTCATTTCAAAACAATTTGTTCCATTTTTTGAAAAGATCTCAAGAATGGGATCATATTGACTAAGTAACTTTCTCAACACTTCATTCTCAGCATTATTATGACAGCTTAGATAGGTTAACAGCAGGTATAAACTTAGCATGAGTTTCATCTCTTTAGTGATATGATTAGGGTTCATTTAGTAGCATAATGCATTAATGGTCAACATTGTGCTATGATGCCTCATATATCTTCTCAAAGCTTATTTGGCTTTCCCCATATCACCCAAATTTGACTCCAACCTCCTATATTTGGTCAAAAAAAATTGTTTTTGTATGACAGAACTTATTGGATCTTTTTGGATTTTTGATTTTCAAACATATATAGAGGTTGAACGTTGGACTTACTGCTAAATAACATGCCTTTCATTCAAGATGAGACAGATTTTGTCAACATCTTTGTAGTTCTTAGTTGTAACCCTCTTGTTTGATAAAATATTTAAAACACTTATCAACTTTTGGTTGATTTATTCATTCTTCCCCTTGTTTTTGATATTTTCTCAAATTTTCTAACACATGTTCTTTGTCATATTTAAAGATGTTTCATTTTTGGTTGACCAAATAACAACAGGCTTGTGTATGACTTGGTAATCACTTTTCTGCCTATCATTTGGAGAGATTTTTCTTGAGACATGCAAAGACAACTATGTATCTCCACATAAAGATTAGCATATTCATTATGTTTAGATCACCTTAGATTTTACATCATCATGAGAAAGCAACCATACATGTTAATGACTATACTAAGGCCCTTTCAGCCTATTAAATCCATATGATAGGCTAAGTAGTCAATGTACTATCATTTCCCAAATAACATATTCAATCGCCCCAATTACTCTTAGCTTCTAGGTTAATGGCTATCCTGGCAGTCTACATGTAGTCTGTAGGACCAAACACATACATATGCATATGTCCCTTAGACTTAATGGCATAGTTTTAAGTGAAAGAACAAATTACAATTGCCCCAAATGCTTTCAGCCTTTGGATTAATGGCTATCATTTCAATATACAAGTAGATGATAGGACCAAACATATACAAGTACATGTTCCTTAGACTTGTGCAAATGACATAATTTTCAGCAAAAGTAATTTCTTTTGAGATTTTTCATTAAAAAAAATCCTTCTTTTAAGCTTCTATAAAGCTTGAACTGAATAATCTTATCATATCTCTACACCATTAATTAACTTGCTCATGTTTTGACCAAAATAAAGTATTTATGCAAAATTCATTAGAAAATTTCATTTTATCATTTAATTTTGACATAAGACTCATTTTGACACAACCAGTTGTAACACATAATCAAATCTTAATCAAACATGATATCATCAAGACAAGTAGACAGTAATAACATTCAAAGTCTATTCTATCTTAATAACAATAGAAGATCAGATAAAACACATATTCAAGCAATTAAGCAGTGATGTCAGATAAGCTTTTATTAATAAGTAATTTCATAACAAGAACACTCAATCTAACATCACAAATGCACATCAACTGATAAGCATGCACACATTTTAAACAAATCAATCATGTTAAACTTTGCAGACAAAATCAGTTAAAGCACATAACAGTTAACATATCAAGCATCATAATCAAGCATATTCACTTAACATTCATTATGTGTGACCTCTAACAGAATAATCAGTTAGCATAGAGGCACACAACTAGGCACACATCCTTAATCAGATTTCATCAGAGTTGATCATTCCCAGGGCTTTCAGAAGAAAGTTGAACCTGGTTCTATCAAGTGGCTTGGTGAATAGGTCAGCCAAATTGTCACTTGTATCAACTCCTTGCATTTCAATCAAACCTTTTTCACTGTAATCTCTTATGAAGTGATGTCTGATTTCAATGTGCTTAGTTTTAGAATGTTGAACTGGATTCTTAATAGTAAAATATCCAGCAGTGTTGTCAATAAGAATAGGGGTGTTCAGAAAATTCAAACCATAGTCCAGCATCTGATTTTGAATCCATAGAACTTGTGCACAGCAGGCAGATATAGCAACATATTCAGCTTCTACAGTAGAGATTGAGACAGTAGTTTGCTTCTTACATTGCCATGACACTAGCCTTTCACCCAAAAATTGACATCCTCCTGAGGTTGACTTTCTACTCATGTTACAGCCATCATAATCACTGTCTGTATATGCAATCAGATCAAAAGATTGGTTCTTTGGATACCAAATTCGTAAGTCTGGTCTTCCCTTCAAATATCTGAATATTCTTTTAACAGCATTCATGTGGGAGACTTTTGGACTTGATTGGAATCTTTCACACACACATACAACAAACATGATATCTGGTCTTGTTGCAGTCAAATACATCAGAGATCCAATTTTGGCTCTATATTCATGTTCATCCACAGGCTCCCCCTTTTCATCTGCAATCATCTTTTCTTTGGTGTCCATTGGAGTTGAAGCTGTTTTGTATTCATTACAGTTGAACTTGTTCAAGATGTCTTGCACATATTTATTTTGGTGAATGAAGATCCCTTCAGCTTTCTGTTGAACTTGTAATCCAAAAAAGAAGTTCATTTCTCCCATAGAGCTCATGCTGTATTTGGACTTCATAACCCCTTCAAACTCCATGCACATTTGTTCATTTGTAGATCCAAAGATGATGTCATCCACATACACTTGTAACACAAGCAAGTCTGATCCCTTTCTTTTGTAGAAGAGTGTCTTGTCAATGGCCCTTCTTTTAAAACCATTTTCAAGAAGATGATTTGAAAGCTCATTATACCATGCTCTAGGAGCCTGATGCAATCCATAAAGGGCTTTGTGTAGCTTATACACTCTGTTTGGATACATTGGATCCTCAAAACCTGGAGGTTGAGCTACATACACCTCTTCATCAATCTTTCCATTTAGAAATGCAGACTTAACATCAAGCTAGAACACTTTAATGTTCTTTGAGGCAGCATATGCAAGAAAGATCCTGATAGCTTCAAGTCTTGTAACAGGTGCAAAGACTTCCTCAAAATCTATTCCTTCTTCTTGAAGACATCCCAGTGCCACAAGTCTAGCTTTGTTCTTAATCACCAAACCCCTTTCATCCCTTTTATTTCTAAAAAACCCATTTGGTTCCTATTGCATATCTGTCTCTTGGCTTATCAACAAGATCCCACACATGTAGGTCTCTAAACTGTGCCAGTTCCTCTTGCATTGCTTCCACCCAACTATTGTCTTTTAGTGCTTGAGCAATGTTCTTTGGCTCTATTTGGGATAGAAAGCAGGAGTAAAGACAGATGTTTGCAATTTCAGAATGACTTCTTGTAACTCTTTCATGCAAATCCCCAATGATGTTTTCAGAAGGATGATTCTTTTCCACATAAGGAGTTTGTACAATCATATCTGTAGACAAATTTGTGTCAAGATTTGTTTCATTGAGATCTGGTTCTTCAATGATCAAATCAGTTTCTGCATCATGAAATTCTGGTGCTTCATCATTATGTTGTCCTGAAGTAGATGCACCATTGTTTTCTAAATTCAGTCTTTGAAATAGATCTTGAAATCTTGCAGTAGATGCAGCTACTTCTTCACTTGCTTGGTTGCTTGTGTCTCCCTCATTCTGAACTTGATCATTCTGTACATCCTGATTGTCTTGATTTATCTCAGTATGATCATGTTCAGGACTGTGATTGTTTTCTTGATTATCTTCTTGAACTTGTTCAACAATGTCACATGAGGAATTCTTTATAAAAGTATATTCCTTTTCTTTTCTAGCAACCTTCTTCCATAATTCTTCCAAGTCCAATGTTTTCTTCTTTTTCTCATCAACTACACTGGTCTTGTAGAATGAGTCATCAAAGTCTTCAGGATAAATCTTGAAGGACCTTATAAACTTCTCATGATCAAACAGCCATGCTGCACCATCAACTGTATTGAATTGATTCTCATTAAAGATGATGTCATATGATTCTATAACACTCAAATGGTCTTTCACATATACTTTGTAAGCTTTTGAGTGTGTAGAATATCCAACAAAGAAACAATCTAAAGATTTTGTTTGAAACTTGTTCAAATAATCCCTAGTGTTCAGAAGAAAACATTTGCATCCAAAGGGCTTGAAAAACTTGATATAAGGCTTTCTGTTGTGAAATATTTCATATGGAGTTTTGTTATGTCTTTTGTTGACAAGTACCCTGTTCTGAACATAGCAGGCTGTATTTATGGCTTCAGCCTAAAAAGTGACAGGTAAATTAGCATCTGCCAACATGGTTCTTGCAGCTTCAATCAAGGTTCTATTTCTTCTTTTTGCAAAACCATTTTGTTCAGGAGTTCTAGGAGCTGATAATTGTTGAAGTATTCCCTTTTCTGTACAAAATTCTTGCATAACCCCATTCTTGAACTCAGTACCATTGTCACTTCTCATCATTTTAACTTTCTTATTCAATTTATTCTCAATCATTGTTACACAACCCTTAATCAACTCTGCAGTCTCATCCTTGGTACTTAGGAAATAAACCCAAGTATATCTTGAAAGTCATCAATGATCACAAGACAATATCTTTTCTTCCCTATACTTGGCACACACACAGGACCAAAGAGATCCATGTGAAGTAATTCAAGTACTTGATCAATTGAGTTGATGAGCTTTGGCTTATGAGTAGATTTGTGTTGTTTTCCCTTTTGGCATAAATTACAATGATCTTCCAATTTGAACTCTCTTGTAGGTAAGCCTATGACATGCTCACCTTTGACAAGTCTATTCATGTTTTTAAGTTCACATGACACAGTTTCCTATGCCACAATTTTGATTCATTTTCAGTGGCTTTGGAAACAATAAATGCACCTCCTCTTGAAACAGCTTCTTTCATATTCAATTCATACAAGTTGCCATTTCTTGGTGCCATCATCATAATCATTTCAGGTGGAATCACAAACTCAGGTTTTAGAATGAAAAAGTGTGACTCATCAAAACTGACTTTGTATCCCTTATCATACATTTGTGATATACTCAGTAGATTGTACTGAAGACCTTCAACATGAAACACATGATCAAATGAAACTTTTCCATTTTTTAAGATTCCTTTTCCAACAATCTATCCACCATTTTCATCACTCCCAAATGCTACAGGACCTTCAAATTTTTCTTCATAATTGACAAGTGACCTTTTGTCACAAGTCATGTGCCTAGAACAACCACTATCCATATACCTTATGTCATTCAGAGGAGTGGACTGTTCCTGCACATAAGAAAAAGTTTTGATTAGTTGAGTGATGAAGTGCAAGCTGTATCAACTTGCAGCTCATTAGATTCAGTTTCAGACACAGCTTGGTAAGTGAGTGTTGTTGGTTCAGGATCTTCATGAGTGAGTTCTATATTGTCTGAATTGTCTGTTTCATAACCACACTCTCTTGGGGTTTTAACAAATGATGTTGAGCTTAGACAGTCTTCTGATGCAGTGAGACACTCATTCACTACATAGTCTTTCTTTTCAGAGTAGTCTCTCACATCAGTAATTCTCTCAACTTTGGTTTCAGCCTTAGGTTTCCAAAGGAATCCTTCAGGTTCAAATCCATGTTTCATCAGAAACTTTTCATCACCAGTGAGTTATGTTGGTTTCTTTCTAGGATATGCATCTTTTCTTCTTGTCTTCTCACTGCT
Organism: Bidens hawaiensis; assembly: GCF_021521415.1. NCBI lineage: Eukaryota > Viridiplantae > Streptophyta > Magnoliopsida > Asterales > Asteraceae > Bidens > Bidens hawaiensis. The sequence continues at coordinate 169,551 of NW_027494257.1, read as the reverse complement.
TGATGATCCTTGAGAACTATCAGATTTGACAGATTGAGTATCCTTTTTAGGGATTGTTCTCAAGGGTTGAGAGTCCTTTTTGACATTTCTCTCATACTTCATAGGTGATTTACCCCTTTGAACAGGCTTAGCCACATGTTTCTTGGCTTTTATTGAATGCCTTTGGCTCTCATTCTTCAAAACTTCCTCTTCACAAACCTTTCCCATACCCAAGTATTTTTCATACTTCATTTTGTAGGCTACAAAATCTTGTCCATACTTTGTTTCATCTGGGATATGAAAAGGCTTAAATTTGAGTCTTTCATTACAAGAGTCTGTATGATGACCATATTCATCACATTTTTTGCACCAAACATTTCCTTTATATTTTTCATGATCAGCCCCTTTCTTGAACCTTTCACTTGGTCTTGGTGGATCAAACTCCAATTGTTTTTTTAGTTTTTAACTGTCAAAATCAATTGAGAAGGGAACAAATGCAGCTATCCTTATGTCACTTCTTTCCACTTTTCCCTTAACAAGGACAATTTCCCTTAAGCTCAAAGGTTCCTCCTCTATGCTTTCCCTTTGTCTTGATTTCCTCTTTTCATATTCCTCTATTGTTTCTACTTCTCCAATGTCAAAGTCTTTAATGCTTGAGAAAATAGGATAAACAGGGATAAAGTTTTCAACTTCCACAATTTCTTTTACCTTATTTTTGTTGTTCTTCTTTATCCTTTCCAATACTTCTTTGCTTGGAGGCTTTACAGCATTGTAATTTACTTTATTCTTTTCACATATATCAAATGAAACATGTTCTCTTTTTATTTTATCATTCTGTTTCTTCATTCTTGGTGTGACTGGTGGATACTTTGAAAGTTTATCAACTGATTCTGGTTTCTTGTATTTTCTTCCTCTTTCAGTAGCTTTGATTTCCTCATCAGTGATTTGATCAGTTAAATCACTCAAGTCATCTTGATTCAAATCATTTAAATCAAAGTCATCTTCAGAGACTTGAACTCCAATTGACTTTTCATCTTTCAAATCTTTCTTCACAATAAACTCTCCTTCTTCACTCACCTCAACATTCTTATACAAATCCACAAGTTCTTCTTTGTCTTGAAAAACATTTTTGAATTGTTGTATATAAGCATTTCTTTTCTCTTTATCAACTTTTGGCATAAAGTTGTTATTGAAAGGTGGTGGTACTGCTTTGTACTTGTCTTCTTCCTTAACTTGGTTTAGAATTCCACAAATATTTCCAGTGGAGACCAAGTTCTTCAAGAATTCATTATCAGCTTGCAGATTTGTGTTCTGCACATTTTCTTCTATAATCATTTTCTTCAACCCATCTATTTCAGTTGTGAACCTTTTCTGTGCTCTGTAACTGTTTACACAGTCTTCTTCCAAACTTTTCATTCTTTCTTCACTCACTAGTTCACTTGCCTCATATGCATTAATGATACTTTGTTTCTTAAAACACTCACTTTCCAGCTTGCCTACTTTCATTTTTAGTTCATTGATAACTTCAGTTAAATCAATAGTATGAGCAGAATGTACCTGAGATGATGATCCAGTTTCTTTCTCAATTATAGCCATGAATGCCACATTTGCTTTCTTGATATTATCTGCAATGTCCTCTTCATGATTGCTCCAATCAAAATTTCCTTCATGTTGTGTAGTCACTGCCACATTTCCTTGATTTCTGATCTGGTTTTGGTTGGTTGGAACAGTGTTGTTTGAAATATTTTGAAGGTTTTGGTTGTTGTTTCTCTGAAAACCTTGATTCTTAGGTACTCCTTGATCATGATTGTTCATTTGAGGTTGGAAGTTGTTGAAGTTAGGATTATAGTTGTTGTTGGGAGTGTTGTTAAAGTTGGTGTTGGGTCTCTGCTGATATTGAGGCTGCTGTTGATATTGAGACTGCTGATTTCTTGGTTGGTTCTGAAATTGGTTCACTTGGAAGTTTCTTGGCATATTACATTCTCTTGCAAAATGACCAGGCTGTTGACAGTTATAGCAAACGGCCTTTGACTTGTCAAAACCAATTCTTTCATTTGGCCTTGATATGAGTGACCTACCAGTCCTGTTATACAACCTTTTGCTTCTGAGAGCCAACATAGCTGCTTGCCACTTCAAATCCATATCCTCCAAGTCATCTGCATCTATTTGCTCAAGATCATCTTGTACTACATTTGTGTGAATTAAATTCTTTGCAACAAATGCATTATATGACTCAGTAAACATTGAAAGCAATGCCTGTTTATCACTACTTTGACCATTTCCACCACTAGTGTGAGGAACATTCCCACTTGCCATAGAGGCAGAATCAGTGTCATAAATCAGCTGCACATTGAATCTTTGTTGGTTTCCATGATTACTTGTGCTACCACCAACAAATGATTTTGGAGTATCAAAATTAAGTTCAACAGGTTCTTTAATGATAGGAATCTGCTGTTGATTCTTGGTAGTCAAATTACCCATAGGTGCAATCAATGCATTTGAAACATTGAAGCAGGGTCTTTCCTCCTTAATCATCTCATTCTCTATCATCTCTATCTCTGCAGCTTGAAGAAAGCACACTACATCATCCAATTTCAAGTCATTGAAGTTGTGCTTCTGAAGGATGAATTTGCAGGCAGTGTACCATTCCTTTGGCATAGAGTTGAGCAGCTTGGTATTAAGGTCAAAGTCAGTCATGACATAGTCTGTGGTTCTGAGATCATTCACTATTGATAAGAACCTCTCCAGAATAGACTTCAGCCTTTCTCCTTCTTTATACTTAAATCTTTCTAGCTGCTGCTTCAATCTCTGCTTCTTGATGTTTTTAAGCTCAAAATTTCCCTCAAACATTTCAAGTATTGCATCATACATTGCCTTGGCATTGGGATGATGTGCAACCTTGGTAAGTATTTCCCAAGACAGACCTAGCTTCAACATAGCTAAAGCCTTGTCATCTACTTTTCTCATCCTTTCTCTCACATCAGCAGTTGCTGCCGGATTTGCACCTTCTTCAACTTCCCCTTGTGGACCATTCTTGATGGAATTCCACATATCAACATCATTGTAGCATACGGCTGCTTCAAACAAGACCTTCCATTTAGTTAAATTTTCTTGTCCATACAGTCTAGGAATCTTGTTAGTAGACATTTCTTGTTCTTCGTAACCAGACATTTTAAGAAATCAAAAGTAGTTTATTTGTAAAAACAGAGTTCGAAAAATAATCAGATCTGAAAACCGGTTGTTCAGATCTCAGTTGTCTGATACGATTAGAACAAGATTTATATGTAAAAATTAAAACTTTAAATAAAGTAAGGAAGAGAAAACATCAAATGATTGTAGATCTGGAAGAAAAATGAAGAACAGAGCTGTTGACGTCACTTTTCAATGTAACAGTGGTCTGCTTACGTCATTCTTCTTCAAATCTTCAATCAGCAACGATCTTTCAAAAATAGCAGCAACAAGCTCTGATACCACTTGTCAGGTCCTCGATTTCAGCTAGATCTTACTTAATCATGTCATAACTCACACAAATAGATGTGTCGACAAGGGAGTTAATGACGGATTGCTATATTTAGAAAGATTTCCGTTTGTTAAAGGCGGAATCAATAACAAACATACGATTTTTTAATTAATATTCAAAGGTAACCAACACAAACAAGATTCACTCAAAAGAATTCCATTTATATAATATTAATCATACAAACGATAATCTATTTAGGGTTTCTTGAAGGAAGGTTTATCCGTACGAATCCTAGGACGGCCGTCACTTTCAAGAAAATATTCTTTCTTATCTGAAAAGTGTAAAGGCTCAAATCCGTAGTTGGTCTGTAGGCGGCGTACCCTAAAACATTCTATTTATAGGCCTGCCGACCTAGGACAGTTTCCATTCCTTCTAGAAACCCCAAACATTAATACATATTCACATTACATAATCACAAAATATTCTAAGTGTAAAACAAGTCTTCCGGATAGACTTTGCATTAATCTTCATTCTCCTAGTAGGCTATGTACTCTGCCATCCTTCACAACTTGGTAACATAGAAGTGTGCCCGGGATCAGTTTCCGGGTAGACTTTACTTGAAGAGTATTTTACCAAGTAAAATACTCACCGGGTAGACTTCAGTCTTCTTGACTTTGTCAGACTTTGCCCGACAAACCCTTACGAGCAACCTAGTTCTTCAATGGTCCATCTCAACTCCTTGCTATGAAATAACTTATTAGCAAAGTGTACTCGACAGTACTGTTCCTTGCTTGAGTTGAACCTTGCCCGATATTACTTAAGGATATTACATTAAATCATCAAGCTTGTTCGGACCACTATTATTAATGAATACCTTGCCCGGTCTTCCAATCACTTGGCTTCATGGACTTGGTTAGCCAACAACTTACTCGGGAGTGAACTTTACTTGGCTATGAAGAACAGACTTGCTTGATAAAGTGAACCTTGCCCAGATTTACATAAACTAGTGAACCTTGCCCGGCAATGCACTAATTTGCAAACCCTGCTCGGATATCCACTAAAGAAGACTACTTGAAGATAACCTTGCCCGATAGACAAAATATAGTACCTGGCTAAGTAAAAGCTTGCTCGGAGGTCCAAGGTGTGCCCGGATCCATACTTAGCGAATTTTGAGGAGGTTGAGAAGATTTCAATCTTCCATATACTTCATTTTGGTTAAATCTTTGACTCAACAATCTCCCCCTAGATTGGAACACCTCAGCTGACCCAAAACATTTCTAAGGTTACTTACACTTAGTCAAAATACACATCAAATAAATTACATATTCAACAAAACATAAACATATTACATAATCAGAATTCTGTCCGAAGACATTACTTCACAAAGCCTAATCTATTAATCTTGTCTCTTCCTTGCATTATGGGTGGCTTGACTTCGGTTGACTATTTCTGATGAGGCTTTCATTTTAAAGATATTAAGGATTCGGTAGTGAGTATGACTTTCTGGTATAACCAAATCCCTTATATCCATCAGATCCTCAACATGCAAATAAGTCAAGTCTTCATCTTTCTTGATAATCCCCAGTATTTTTCTATGAGAGTTTCTCAGCAAGTAATGGTCATCATTTTCTTTGTATTCCACTTCAGTTATAATGCAATTTCTTTGTACTGTGTAGTTGGGGCGTATCATTCTTCTTCCTAGGCTTATGCATGTGTTCATATTTGACAATGGATTCCTGCCTCTGACATTCATCATATAGTCTCTTTCAGCAATGTCCATTCTTCTCAATTTTTCTGTCCTTTTTGACCTGTGAAGTTGAATCATTCTCCGACTTCTCTTTTCTTTTAAGAACTTGAATCCTTTGTCAGCCTCGTCTTTCAAAAACTTTGACAGATCATTCATCTGCCTTCCAGCCATCTTGTTTCTATTTCTGTAGTCATACAAATTAAGAGTGGCCATTCTTTCCAGTTGCTCTTCAGTATATTCACGAAAGTCACTTCTGACAACAATTTCTCTCAGTTGCATAATTTCCATAATCACCTTCAGTGACTCAGTTACATAATCAAAGTAGATTTCTCTTGGAAGATCCACATCAGATTGTGGTTTTATTGTTCTTTGTTGTGCAGATCTACTTGATTCACCTCTTCCACCTTGTGGATGTCTTTTTGAAATTGGAGGCCTGAATGGAATGGACTTCTTTGGTTTGCTAGGCTCCAAATTAAACGTTTTGATGTATATTGAAGTTACCATTTCAGGTGGGAGATTAGCCAACTCAACAACATCCTGTCCTGCTTGTTCTTTGAGAGCTAGCAATATCCTAGCTATCCCAGGACTGTTTGACAGTCCTGCAGGAACAAATCTTCCTTCAACAAAGCTTCTAGGGTTATCTCCCTCCCTCAAAGCTTTCTCCCAATTAGCCTTTTGTATGTAGAAAAGATCTTTCAAGTCTTGCTTCTCCAAGGCATTGAATGAGGCTTCATCCATCCCCCTTTGATTAATCATTATTCCCCTCAGAATGTTTATCATCTCTTCATTTTCCTAAGGGACAATGAGTTCATCTTCTGGTTCAGGTTTGACTTCTTGTGGGGTTGGGATATCATCTGATCTAACTTGTTCTTTCATTTTCTCCCTCAACATCTGAATTCTTCTTTTCTTTTCTTGAGGTTCATCAGATGGTTTAGATTGTTTGGTAGACTTTTCAGGTTGTGCCCTTTTCAGTTTTTCCTTTCTCTTCAACTTGTTGTATTGATCCTGCACAGATTCTCTTGACAGGCTTTCTACAACATCATGCTTTAACCCTCTCTCTAGTAAGTAACCACACATACCTCCATACTTTTTCTTCAAGGCTTCAATCTTTTCAAGCTCATCATTTTCTTTGACATATTTTTCTTTTACTTTCTCTGTTTCACTGTTGTAGAGTTCTTGAAGCTGGTCAAAGTTGAAGTGTGTAAAGTCCTTCTCTGAGTAGTTATGTTTTCTTAGATATTCTCTGAACTTCTGACTATCTCTATTCTTTTCTTCCATCTTTTTCTTGAAACCATCCCTCTCCTTGTCAAGTCTCTTTTGCAACTGATCATCATCAAGATCAGCTGAAGTTTCAAAACTTATGCCATACCTTCTCAACTTTACAACCAATGGATGACTCCTTTTGGCTTCCCTCATACTTAACTCAATGTTGGCTCTCTGCTCATCAGTCATTTCAAGTTGTGGAGACTCAACATTAACAGCCTTGGCATTCTTTCCTTGATCACCATCAGGATTATCATCATCATCCGAATCTTCAGACTCATCCTCCTCTTCAGATAAATCATTTACAGCATCAATCTTAGGTTCATCAGAGGGTGGATGCTCTGGTTCACTTCTGATAGACACATCAGGAACACCTGGAATCTGTTGACCTGGTTGCAGTGTTTGTAGTGGAATTTCCCTGATTGGACTACCATCATTATCATCATCATCAGGAGTCTCAATATAGCATTTATTCTTTTCATCCCATCTCCCTCTCTTTGTTTTCTGATCATCTTTTATGCCCTGATCAGTGGCTTTCGTCTTCCTTGGGTATTTCTTCTCAAATCTTTCCACTCTTTCATGTATTCTTGAGGCCTTAGCCAACATTTCTTCAACAGATTCTTCATTCTCCTTTTCAGGATTCCTTTCAGGCTCCTGTTGGTGTTCTTTTTCAGGTTGACTCTGTGGTTGAAACATGCTAACCACCATAGCCAACGAGCTTTCTACTTCCTCATCCCTTTTTAACTTACTCAAGGCATCAATTACTTCTTGATCAGCCACATCATCAAAGATTTCTTTTGCAAGTTTGGCTTGTTTGATCAAGGCTTCCTGTTCTGTCATTTCTTCAGAAGTCAGGGATTGGGCTAGAATTTCCCTATCCCTTGTTTCTCTTAGAATATTCTCTTGTTCTCTTAAGGCAGCATCAGCAGCAATAGCATCATCTTTAAACAACACATCTTTTTCTGGATATACCTTCATAGGCTCTTCTTCTGTAACTTTTTCCTTGCCTTTATCCATTCTTTTAGTCACTTCTTCCTCATCATCATTAGATTGTCTATAATCATCAATCTCCTTTTCAAGTGCTTCTAACTCAGGGTCATACTCTACCCTCTTGGAGCTTTCTGGTTGTTCAGTTTGAGTGATAGGCTCCTCAGTAGCAGTATTCGCTTCATTCATCACGTCAGTCTCTACTCCAGTTTGAATGTCAGTTAAGACATCAGTAGTTATATCAGTAGCAGCTACATTCTCTTCAACATTTGTCTTATCAATTCCATCCTCTGTCTCAACATTCTCTTCATCCCTTTTCACATTTACTATTTCATCATTGTAATCATAGTCCTGTTCTCCAACATCTGATCTATCACCTGCATATTCATCATCCTCAATTCTCCTTTCCTCACTACTCTCCTCTCCATCATCATAAACATTCATAATCAATTTCAAACTGTCTGCAGTCTCTACAACTGTTACAGTTTCAGTTTCAATATTAACACCAGAGACAGTTGGTATACTTTCATTCTCCCCCTGTTTTGGGGCAGCTGAGGTCTTCTCAACCTCCTACTCCAGGGATTTGATTCTCATTTCAGCTTGTACCAACTTCTCTATCAACATCACATTCTCCATTGTCACCTCCTCATTCCTTCTCTTTAGTTCAGCATTTTCTTTCAACAAGGTCAACAAGTCAGTGTCAGTAGGTGGTGTTGTAGGTGGTGATGTAGAAAATTGTTCATATTCAGGTTGTTCTGGGTTTGTGGTGTGGGTTTGGAATATGGATAGTGGTGGTGATTGTATATGAGGTGGGCTTGGAAAAAAAGGATTTGAGTGAATTGGGCTGGATGTTGGTGGTATTTGTGGTGTTGGGGATACAAGTGTTGATGTTTCAGGTTGGCTTATGGTTAGGGTTTGTGGTGTGGATTGAGTGGTTTGATGTGGTGGAGTTTGTGGTGGTGATGGTATAATGGGTTGGTCTGGTTGCTCTGGTTGCTCCCCCTGATCTTATGTACCAACAATCATGGCTCCTCCAGGTCCTCCATCATCATTGTCATCACCTCCATCAGATTCATCACTTTCACTTCCGGCAACATCTTCTCCTCCTTCCTCCTTTGAGCTTAACTCAGGCACTGGCATCATATTCAATTCATGGTCCAACAACCATGGCAAGATCTCAAATGGGACATTTGAGTTATACATATTAGCAACACCCGGATTTCTGATTCTTCTGCATGTGTCAGGATTCTGCAGTAGGTGTGTAATGCCAACAGTGGGTAGATCTTGTAATTCACTGTTGAAGATTATCTGTAGGAACCTTGGATATTGTAAGAATCTGTTCTTCTCGGCCTTCCTTAAGTTTCCTACTAATCCTTCAAATATCATCTTTGAAAAGTTGAAGGGTAGATCATACATAATCCAACAGTGGCATTTGCCAAATCATGACTCATCAAAGTCCATGATCCTTTCCTTGGGGAAAACCCATGTATCACATGATGGATAAGAAACCTATACAACATAGGGAACATCCCTTTTTGAAACTGTCCATCATGTATAGTTCCTTGATAACCCATCGTCTGCTCAAATATCCTCATCAAGTTAGGTGTGTTGAAGTTTATTGAGTTATGATCATCATCATTCAACCGCAAGCATCTTCTTATCATTCTTTCAGTTATGTGTATTTCTTGACTTGCAACAGTTGCTTCGATTCTCTTTCCATTTATGTCTTCAACAAGTTCTGCAGATCTCCAGAAATCCAGTGAATGATTTCTGTAGATGACAGGACATTCAGTGAAAGCAAAGCTGACATTCGATCGAGCCATCCATGTAATCATCCTTGCCACCGGCTCGTTGTCAGGTGTGACTTGTAATAGTGCACACATGTTGTGCTTTGGCTCGAAGGCATATTCGGGTTGATCTTCTGCCATATCTGAACAACATAATTAAACATATTCAAAGTGAAGTTAGTCATAAAGCTCACAACTTTAAGTAATTTCAAGTTATAAAAATGAAGAAGAAAGAGAGTAAAATCATCAAGAACATGTTATTTGACAAGTTTATAACCTAAACACAAAAACAGAGTATTAGTAATCACATACATAATCAAATCCCGAATCTGGATCACTGCAGAAACATAACACTATCTTCGCGGGAATCAGAACACTTACGGGCTCGTGTATGACTGGGTAATCACTTTTCTGCCTATCATTCGAAAAGATGTATGTGGAGACATGCACAGCTCAAAATGACTCTCCACAGTAAATCGAGTAGATTTACTTTGTATCACTTCTACTTTTACGAAACATAGAAAGTTACCATAACATACAATGACTGTTCTAGAGTCTTTTAGGCCTAATTACTTCACCGGTTAGGCACACAAAATCAGTTTATCTATCACTTTCCAAGGTTGGATCAATTTTCATTTTAACACCAATATTGAAACTTCTTGCAAAGTTATAGACTGAAAAATTATATCATTTCCCTAAAAAAAAATTTATTCAGACGTCCCGATTAAGTCAAAGTCTTTCGGTGAACGGCTATCCTGAAGATCCAGTGGATCAGCCGGACCGACCACATACGAATATCTGTCCCTCTGATTAAGTATGAACGACTAATTTTAAGCGAAAGAATAAAAAACCCATCATAAACCGCCCCGGTCGCTTTCAGTCATCTGGCTAATGGCTATCCTTATAGTCTACACGTAGATGTAAGGACCAAACATATTCATGGAATATATCCTTCAAACTTGAGCAACTGACATAATTGTAAGCGATAATGATGATGTAACACGAGGGTGCGGAATCCCCTATGTATACGATACGATTGCTAAGACGATGAACACGTTAATGATAAACAAACAAACACGTATATAAGAGAATACTTGTTATATTGCAAGGGTAATAACCAAAGAACAAACACGAGACACACAGAGTCACCAAAAGCCAGCCGTCAAAAGTTATGTTGAAGTGGGCCGAAGTTACAATATTTATACCACGACAACTTCGCCCAACAAGCTAGGCGAAGTTGTCATAACTTCGCTCAATACAAGTTCGCTAAACATCAAAGTAAACCAAACAAGTTCAACAAGAACAAAGTAACGATTACAGACACAAATAAACACAAGATACTGAACTACTGGCATCATGCACCAACAAGGTTATTTATTACCCTTCACCTTATTACCAATAGGCTCCTTGTTCTTCTCCTCCGTCTTCTCAGCAGTTGCAGGGATAGGCCTCTTAGCAGCAGCTTGAGAAACCTTCTTAAAAGCATAGGGATTGGAAGGCACCTTCAGCGGTGATAGAGAAGGACTTCTGGAAAGCTTCTCCACACCTGCAGGAGGAAAGCCGATGATAAAAGCAACGAGAGAAACATCATCATCCAATTCAACAGGGTCAACAACATTGGAGCTTGGAGCAGATGTTCTTTTGAATCTCTAGCTACTCCGAGTAGGAGTAGAAGCAACCTTCCTAACGTTACCTTTGGGAGGAAGGCCAGAAGAGGTGGAGGTAGGTACATGATCACAAGACTGACAGAACTCCTTAGTATTTTCAACAACGTTGAGATGACATGGGGCAACCTTAACAGACACAAAAGTAGCAACGGAAAAATCTCCTAGTGAAAGAAACTCCATAGCACTAATCTCTGCAAATAGGGAAGGTGAAGGTCAAACCTAAATAGCAAAAGAAGCTTAAAAACAAACATGGCATACCTTTATCATCCATAAAGATCTTGGGTTCAGTGTGAGGATTGGGCCACTTGGTACTCAGGCTTAGGTAGACTAGAAACTCCTCCGGTAAAGTTCGAAGTTGCAACACACAGATTGAAGGTTCTTGAGGAAGGTATGACAAGCTCTTCGAACTTCGGCTCATGAGTGTTCAAAGTAAGATCATGCTTAATCCACACTGGAGGAAAAGATAAAATAGAATATGATATAAAAAAGAACTTATCTTTCCATGGAGAAGTAAGGCCAACGGTACTCGAAATTAACCCAGTCTCGCATCTGGTCTTCTCCACAGTAAACCAGTTCCCATTCTTCGCAAGCTGAAAAATAGCCAATACATGGGCAAGAAAGTTTCATAACCCAAAGAACAACACACAATCTCGAAATACATAACTCTTGCTACACCAATGGTAGCCAATTGTTTAAGGGAAACATCATGATACTTTAAAACACTCTGAAAAAACTTCGAAAAAGGATATTAAAGGTTTGATTGATCAAAGTATCGAGTGTAAAGAGCATTTTTACCTTTCAGACGGCTCGAAATGAGAGTAGAAGGGTTAGGCAGTTCAAGCTTCAACTCAGCCCCAATCCCGAAGTCCAAACATAATTGATCAAGTTCTACCTGATTTAATTTTGAAAATTGGGTAGCCATGTCACATTTGGAACCCGGGGTAGGAAAAACAAGGATGGAAGACGGTTACTTTGGAAAAAAGGAGAAGAAATTAGGGATCGTTGGATTAAAAGGGGAAGCTACAATGGAGGAATAAGGGGGAAAATAAAGATGAAGTGTGATTAATGGTAATTTTACAACTTATAAGATGATTTTTGAAATTCAAATTCCAAAAGATATGGACAGGTAAAGGTCAGGACTGAACTAGCCACAACTGTAACCGTCAGCCGTCTAATGACTTCCTGACACGGGGGTCTAATCGGTCAAATGCAGCAGACACCAGCCATCAAAACTGATAAAAATAATAATAACCTACAGGTCACTACAAAGTTTCCAGCTTCCACCCTGATATTTCACAACGAAATGATGAGGTTGTTTAGCTTCCAAATTCTTAACCAGAAGTCAAGAAACATTTTTCATCTCTTGGGCTTCCCCATAATAAAGCCTAACACAACAAAATGGGTAATGCTTGGGTCTATGAAGAGGCATGCCGCTGAGCCCAAACACATTAAACACCTAGGGGGAAACATAAAGAAAAAGAGTTGAGTCAAAAGCTTTCATCATTGCAATCTGAATACTTCTAAATGGGGGCTGATGACGTGGGTACCCTTACCCACCCATAAGCTTAACAATAGAAAAGCATCTCGCAAGCTAAGAAGCTTAGGAATAAAAGAGTAGCAAGCATAAGTTGTCATATGGAGAAGCTTGACACTTGCCCAACAAGATTTCTAAGTTGACCAAGAAGCTCATGCTACAGTAATGACTTAAAAAGTCATAACTGACCAAAAGATGACGCATGCCATAAAGTAAAAGTAACTACAAGAAAAAATAAAAGTTGAGCGCAGGTTACACGGAAATTACATATGTCCAGTCTGTGTGAGCTGAAAGGAGAGCTGACATTTTATACTTAAGAAGCTTCAGCTTCACCAGAGAAGCTTCGAACTGCCTATAAATATGACACTCCACCAAAGGTATCATTCATTCTCATTCACTCTATTTTCTCTAGATTCTCTCTTCATATTTATCAACCTAAATACCATATTACTTATTCTCACGCCGGAGGTTGATCGCAAGAGACCCCCTCCTGCGGTGAGACTAACCGGTTGTGTTTTCTTTGATTCTTTGTAGGATAGGAAGCTTCGATAGGATCATACTCTTGAACTGCCATACTATCATTGTTTGCTATACTCGTTGTAACAATAGTGTAATTGTGAAATAGATTACTATAATCAATCATGCATGTTTATACTCATTATTTAATTTGTGATTGTAGTCTCTAAAATTACTTTCATACAAAAAGAAGCCCTACAAAATTTTCACCTCATATTTAAAGCTATTATCTAGTTTGGAATTAGATTGGTCGCTAATAATCGATTTATGTCTAGGTTGATACTAAGCCGCAATTAAATTCCATTGCAATGATATTCGGTTAGAATCCCCTGAGTTTATGTTTATTTAATTGTTTTTTTCGTCTAAGCTTAAATGCCTAGCAGCACCGTATTCACTTACCACTAATAATTATTAAAGTTTATAAAAATATATATGTTTTTAATTCATCATCTCTCATCACCATACCTCAGGTCTCTCTACCTCACCACCGTACATCCATACCAATTTCTACAATCACAATGTTGGATCCTTCTCTTTCGTCTTCAAAGTGTCTCCTTATTATAATTGATTGCAGACTTCTATCAGCATATTGACTGAATACCATATGTTTTTTATGCTTAGCAAGAGTTGGTACACGGAGAATTGTTGAGGATGGTTCCGTGTACAAGGGCAAAAGAGGTGTAATTCATGTTGGTGGCTATTTGAAAGTTTACTGGCGTATTTGATATCTATAGGCAACTATCAAATAAATAATCTAAACTTTCATCTCCAAATTAAATCCACCAAGAGTTAGGGCATTTTTTTAACAATATTACCGGTATTGTCGGCGAGACCACGACGTTGAACAAAAGAAGCGGTTGGAAAAGCCGATATGGAATATTAAAAATGCAGAAAGCTTGTTGCTTGAAGATCCGCCGGAGTTGCCGTTGAACCTTTAATCAAAGTATGGTCGTTCATGGTAGTGTATTTTATAGGAGATGATGAAAATGAATTAAAAATAAAATATTTTTTATTTTAATAATTATTAACATGCTATTGTGTACATAAAATGGAGGGATTTAATGTGAAAAAACAAAATTGAAGGACTTATGTGAGAAAATATAGAAAGTAAGTTGGTTTTTAGTACTTCCCTACTTTCTATGTAAGGCCCCAAACCCGGACGCTCTATTTTAGCGTTAGATTTACTCATAAGCTCAGTGTAACACAACTGAAGCACATGCAATTTGCAACTAAAACTAAAACTTTTTACATTTAATTTCATTCTCTAAACCAAACTTCAATATGGGTAGCTTTGTATGCACTTCAAGCTCACCACGACTATCTACAATACCTACATGCATACTAAAAGTTAGTTATACGCTGAGTGAGTTCTACCTTTGCTTTCTTTACATAAATGTATCTTTCTACAAAATAACTCACGACACAATCGAATCCGAAGATAATTATGTCATTCTTTACTTACCTGCACATCCTTGTTCTTTCATGCCTTACCTTGCATCAATTTAACATGTACATACAATCGCATGCACTTAATATTTGTAGCATTCGTTAGTTTTCATACCCGAAACTCGACACATTTGAATTTTTATTATTATTAACTAGTGTTTTACCCGGCGCGTTGCGCCGGGCAGATTGGTGAAACTCGAACGTTGGTAAACCCAAGCATTCTAAATCTTGGCTTTGTGGCGGTATGTCTACACGAATTCGGTCAGTTTTGGTTATATGCGTTATGGCATCGAAACTAAAACAAAAAATAATTTAAAAACTGAGGTGGACCAATAGGGTGGTGTCGGTCAGTAAATGTGACAACTGCCAAATTTCAGGTTAACTTCGTTAACTAAACACAGTTAAATCTTGTTGACTATGTCTGTAAACTCAGTTAGTTCTGTTAACTATGTTAATGAACTCTTATACATGTGGGGTCATGTATATAAACTCTTGTACATGTGGTGTCATGTATGCGTACATTTAAGTTAATGTGTCATTGGTGACTTAAACAAGAATAAGTGGCTAATTATAACTAGAATAATAAACTTGTCATACATGTTATGATAAACGTGTTATGTAGCATGTACTGTATATGATAAGTATAATGTGCTATGTGATTAATATGTTATATTATGCTTGATATATAATTATGTGATTTGTAAGTAAGCTAGGTGATTAAACAAGTTACATTATATGTCATGTTACATGTTGGTTAATTATATGGAACCTTAGATTATAATACATAGAAAATGTTTATAAATTATGTAACATGTCACATATGGATTAATAAAAATAACTTAAGGTGTTATTATTCCATTAAATCATTAGTAAAGGATTTTTAATAACAAGGAGGTTACAAACTATTGGAGTTCAAAGCCTTTCTCTTTCCCTTCTCTCTCTCTTTGGCCGTGAACCACACACCCACACACACACTTTCATTTTGTTTTGCAAACCCTCTCTTTCAATATCATTTTCATACACAAAAGGTTTGGTGATTATTGGGAAGCAAGGGAAGTAAACATTTGGATCAATCAAGAGGGTAGGTATTTATGTTTTGTTGTATACATATGAACCTTGTATCCAAATGATTTGGATCATAAAAGGGGATGATCAAAGTTTGATGAGTCAAAAGAATTTGTATGTGTTTTGGTCTAGTATTTTGAGTCTTTTATAAATATAATTGTTTTTACTTTACTTATGAAATCAAATGGATAATATTAAGACATGAAATTTGATTGAGTAAGAATGATCTTTGATGATTTAGAATCATAGGGATGTAAAAAACCATGGTTTTAGTGGATTGTGGTTTGAATCTGCTTGCTGGCAGACTTTGTGTCTTGGATTGTATGGTGAATAACTTGATGATACGTTTGTGTTTTTGGTCTATTTTTGATTCTATGAACATGTATTGTGAATATAGTTTTCAGAAAGTCGGGAATCTTAATTTTTGGATTTTGTTTGAGTACTTTTTATTAATTTATAAAATCATGATGCAAATCTGATTTAGAGGTAAAGTTTCTGAGTTGTGTTATAAATTGCATAACTTTATGTTGAAAATAGATATGGATATAATTCTACTTCTGGAATGTTGTAAATTGAAATAGAAATCTAGTCCAATTGGTCTTGCATCAATTGGACAAGTATGGAATTTTTGGCAAATATTTGTTTACTGATGTGTTGAAATAGAGTTAAAAGTTAGATTGATGTAGTGTGTGAAATAATCTGTATGTTTTGGTAAGTTATAAAATTATGAGAAAAATATATGTTATACATAATACATGTGAGTATATGTGTGATTTATTTGGTAATTTAATTCCAAGTTTTGATTGATTAGAAAAATCGGTTTTTGAATGATTGAAATGTGTTAAGGGTGATCAATATATTGATTAGTTAAAATGGTTATAAATTGTAGTATATTGACTATGCTAATTGGAATTTTGACTTTGTGAGTCAACTTGGAACTATTTGACTAAGTGGTTAGTCTTACTTGTGAAATGTTGAAAGTATTAGGAGTTGGACTTAGTCATAGAATTTCATGAAAAGTGGCTAAGTGCATATTACTTGATTGTTGTTAATGTTATGACTAGGAACATAATAAAAACATTCTAAGTCTAACGAATTGGTCAAAAGTCATCAACGTGCCGTCGGTCCACATTTTGGTCAAAGGTCAACATTTTGGTCAACCAGTCAACAAAACTCAATTTTTAGTCTTCGGTCATCGAGACTTGGACTTTTTAGTCAACGGTCAACAACTTGGAATTTTTGGTCAAAAGTCAAACGAAAAGTCAAACTTTAGTCAAAGTCAACAAAAGTCAAACTTTAGTCAAAGTCAACAAAAAAGTCAAACTTTGGTCAAACTTCAAATAAACAAGAGAATTGTTTTGATACTAAGGATTCTAGGAATCGCTTAGCAAATACTTATAGTGCTTGTGTGATTTAGGCACTAGAACAACATTGATTTAAGAAGTTGACTTTCAATTTGAACCGCATTCGAGGTGAGTTTCACTACCCCGCTTTTTACTTACTCCTTTTGGGGGGAAAGCATGCAACATACAAACTTTTTGGATAATTGTAGACTTTTTAATACCTCATGGGTACATAGTGCACTTAAACTTATACTGAAGTCCCCCATGCACATTGGACCGTTAGCAATTGTATATTGGTTGGGTAATGAAAGGTAGTACTGACAAACCCCCTCGGGGCTCTCGGTTAAGGGAGTCACCGGGCGTCTCATTTACTAGAAACACACTAGTCTTTTATTAGACTCCGTGGGTGGCAACAAACTAACAAGTCAGCCTCGGTCACAATGGAACTCACACTAATGTAACATGATTGCTAACGTAATTAACTAGCGGTATTACTAATGCATACATTATCCGTACAATATCTATGCTTTACTACTACACTGTTTACTTACTAAATGGTTGGTTGACAAACTTGTTTTTAAACTCAAACTTTGAACTCACCAACCGTCGTGTTGACCCGTTTTAGCATGTCTTTCTCAGGTCGCTGATAGTGCAAGGATAGGAGTTGCATTCATGATCACCAATAGACATTGCATCTTAAGTTGGAATCTTTTATTTAATAACGTTATGGCTTGCGCATGTTTTGGGTGCCTTATACTATTTGGTTTTGTTTAGGGATGTTTTTCCGTTATGTTACGCTTCCGCATATTAAAACATTAAGACATTAACTCTGAATGGTTTTCCCCAAAATATGGGGCAATAAAGTATTTTAAAATATTTAGACGTTGTTTGTTGTAACTAATGATTGAGATCCTGGTTTGTCACGCGCCTCGCGGTAAAACCCCGCATATGGAAATTGAGGGTGTGACAGATTGGTATCAGAGCCATTAGTTATAGTGAACCAGGTTGCATTCTAGTTAGTGATAAGTGAACTAGGTTGCATTCCTAACTATGACTGTACTTGTTAAGATAGTTGCAACACACACATATTAGGTACTTATTCGTGCACCCGCCTATGTTGCAGTATGTCATCATCCAACCCCGATCGTGCTCATGGAAAGGAACCCGTCACCGAAAGCGACGAACCATTGTCACCAACTCATCCTTCATCGCCTTTGTTAGTAGGGAAGAAGAGGCACCGTACCGAATTACCGGAGGGAGCAACGTCTTTAGGTGAATCATCTCTCGAACGCTCGCTTAGGAAACAGATGACATGGGACTGGTACCCGAACTATGTTTCTAGTCTCGTCTTGAAGGAGCATGTCCCACCTATGCCTATTTTTACTAACCCTTCGTTACCTAATGATCCAACTGCTGAGCCTACTCTTCCTATACTTCCGTGTCATGAATTGCAAGTTATGGCTGCTGTGGTGTCTTCGTCGGAACGCCAGCGTAGTAAAATGGAAGAAAACAGTTTAGGGATATATTACTTGAGGAAAGGCTTAGATATAGCTAAGATCAGGATTTCAGAACTGACAGATAGGAATAGGCAACTTGGGGAATACCATCGTGGGATGGTACGAGCTTTTCACAAGGTGAGAACTGAGGTTGCTGAACTGGTTGGTAGAGTGCAGCATTTGACAGGTCATCTGGGTCTAGCAGTTGATCGAATTAGAGAGTTGGAGGAGCAGCACGATCCTGAAGAGGATCCTGAGGAGGACCCTGAAGAGGAACCAGAGGAGGACCCTGAAGAAGGGCCAGCTGATAGTGCCGGGTCTAGGGTGACTCACTGATGATGGAAGGATTTTTTTCATGCTTAGTTTTCATAAACCTAGATGGGGAGGTGAGTTTCACTACCCCACTTTTTACTTACTCCTTTTGGGGGGAAAGCATGCAACATACAAACTTTTTGGATAATTGTAGACTTTTTAATACCTCATGGGTACATAGTGCACTTAAACTTATACTGAAGTCCCCTATGCACATTGGACCGTTAGCAATTGTATATTGGTTGGGTAATGAAAGGTAGTACTGACAAACCCCCTCGGGGCTCTCGGTTAAGGGAGTCACCGGGCGTCTCATTTACTAGAAACACACTAGTCTTTTATTAGACTCCGTGGGTGGCAACAAACTAACAAGTCAGCCTCGGTCACAATGGAACTCACACTAATGTAACATGATTGCTAACGTAATTAACTAGCGGTATTACTAATGCATACATTATCCGTACAATATCTATGCTTTACTACTACACTGTTTACTTACTAAATGGTTGGTTGACAAACTTGTTTTTAAACTCAAACTGTGAACTCACCAACCGTCGTGTTGACCCGTTTTAGCATGTCTTTCTCAGGTCGCTGATAGTGCAAAGATAGGAGTTGCATTCATGATCACCAATAGACATTGCATCTTAAGTTGGAATCTTTTATTTAATAACGTTATGGCTTGCGCATGTTTTGGGCGCCTTATACTATTTTGTTTTGTTTAGGGATGTTTTTCCGTTATGTTACGCTTCCGCATATTAAAACATTAAGACATTAACTCTGAATGGTTTTCCCAAAATATGGGGCAATAAAGTATTTTAAAATATTTAGACGTTGTTTGTTGTAACTAATGATTGAGATCCTGGTTTGTCACGCGCCTCGCGGTAAAACCCCGCATGTGGAAATTGAGGGTGTGACAGTAAACCTTTGACTTTGGTAAAATTCAAGTTTTATCGATCCCGGGCGTTGTGGCAATGAGTCTAAACAAATTTGGTTGGTCTTCGTCACGTTCATTGCGATACCGGAACTAAAAAAACCAAAACAAAAATAAAAACAAAATTGGTATCTAGTCAATTTTCGTTATTGTACCGATACTAAAACAAAAGTGCGGTGATTGTACGCAAATTCGGTCGGTTTCACTTAACATCACAACTATCCAGTCGATACTAAAACAAAAGTGCGGTGATTGTACGCAAATTCGATTGGTTTCACTTAACAACACAACTATCCAGTCAACACCAGAGTTAATATTGAAAGACAAACCATTCTATGTACCATACACAAAATCATAAATAACACAATTTAAAAAAACCGTCATTCGTTGCATGACAAACCATTCTACCATAGTACCATACTCAAAAACATAAAATAACACAATAAAAAAAAACCATTATTTTACACCATGATGGACTCGAACCCTGGATCCATCATGGTACAAAAGACAGAAACACCTTACCTTACCAACAAAGCCATCCCACCAACACCAATACATGGCTAAGTATCAAATAGATTACTACATATATAAAAACAAAAATAGGTCATTTTGTGGCACCAAAATTCTCTTTTATAATAATTAGATAATCGGATGTATGTTATTTATTACAATCGATAACTCATTATTTTGGTTGTTCTTTCATCATTTATTTCATTACACCACTCGTATTTGATTCGTTAGTTTAGTAAAATATTATAACTATAAAATATATGTAAATCCAGGAGCCACTCTGATAACGAATTTGTGGCCGAAAACATAATTGGCCGTCCACCCTCAATTCATCACCAATTATGTATTTAATTTACGCTTTTTGATCGTTTTTAATCAATAAATGTTAGCCCTAAACCAATTTAAGCCAACAACAACGAATTAACCCGATTTGAATTCCTATTTCGGTTTGGGGAAGGACAAGAAACTGAGCTTTTTTATAAATTTTAATTATCATCCCTACAAAGGTTAGACACAGGTGCATGTTTCGTTAACTCATTTAATCGGCCTGGGATGCATGTTCGAGTCCTCCATACCCGATTTTTGATATTTTTTAATCTTCTTTTAACAAGTTTTGATTAGTATTAATCATATATAACATTAGATAAATGTTATCTTAATGCATCAGATCCATGCTATGGTCATTTTTATTTATTTATAACTCATAATACATTATAAATATCCTTTATATAAATCAAATATAATAATAAAATATTTTACTACTCTCGCTTAATGAACCGAACTATATTAGATGTTTAATCAAATTTTCGTTTAACTTCCCATTGACATATATAAATATATTATGATGTGTATGATATTTATCAACAATTAATATTTATTTTATTTATTCAAAAATCAAACCAAAATGCAAATAATAATAATAAAAAAATAATATCAATAGTATTAACCCTAAAAGACTCCAAATCTTTTCTTTTAAAAAACGACTCATATGTCGTGTTTCATTATTTTATTTGTTTATATTCTCTAGTTTACCTATACTATTCACAAATTTTATGATAATTAAACTAATAATAATTTAATTGCAATATTACTTAAAACCCTACCGAATCCCAAATCCGTCGTAATTCTTGTTATTATTTTGTCATAACTAATTTATGTTATCATTAACAAATAAGAACTTTTGTTGAGGTATCCCGAGAAGCTCGACCGCTTTTATAGTAATTTTTTCACCATCTCATCACTTGTTCCACTCGTTAAGGTGAGTCTAGTTTTACCCAAGTATACTGTATTTACATTTACATTACTTATGTTTTTGACCGCATGAACCCTTTTTATCTTTTACACACTTTGGGGGTAGCATGTGTACTGTATTTACATTTACATTACTTATGTTTTTGACCGCATCTATTCAAACACAATTCATTATATGTTTATGTGTGATGATTGCATGATATATGACGATGCGCTATGTTCTTAAGTGTTTATTTTATGCTCGGTGGTTGGTATATTATAATCATCTATTCTCATCTAGTATGATCATACATTTACCCAAGTACATTGATTTTGTATCAATAGGAACGGGTCCCCATCTATTTAGTTGTTTACATTTTCATAAGATTTGTAATGCTCATCATTTACAAATGAATTGTGATTTACCTATATATATATATATATATAAACTTATGTATTCTAACCAACATTCGTGTTGATAAACTCTATTTTTATACATGCTACATGTACAAGTAATTGACAATGTTCAAGATCGAATAAATTAGTTTTACCTTAGAGTATTATTCAAAATTCAAAAACATGATGTATTTGTTTCTTATTATTGAATTTGTGTACTTGTTTAATATTAATGAAATTAAATAATTATTGTCACTTTAATTAGTGTCTTTTGAGCTACTGTCCAACCAATACGTTACGCCCCGGCATGTTCCACTGCCTTTAGTCTGGGTGTGATAATATTCATACAAAAAACATGATTTCATATTCATTGAAGGAACGTCTATCCATGTCCATAAAAGGAGCGTATGGCCATATCTATATTCATGTCCATAAAAGAAACGTTTGTCAATATCCATCAAAGGAACACATATACCTATCCATAAAAGGAAGGCCTATTCTTATCCAAAAAAGGAATGCATATTCGTAACCATTATAGGAACGTATATCTATAATTATAAAAGGAACGTATATGCTCTAATCATGTAATGTTAATGCGTATCTATAGAAAGAACAATAAACATGTAATCATTTAAGGAAAGCTTAACACATAATCATAATCATTTAAGAAATAATACCACGTAACCATTCAAGGAACACTAACACACAATCAATAGAAGGAACACATGTCCATTGAATAAGCATTCACATACCACTCATGACATTCATGAAGAGGACATGTATAAGGTACACCGACCTCCCTAACGTCCACATCATGACATGTTTACATTCTTCGTATCTACTTAACGTATAAGGAGTTAAGTATATTACATCCTTAAACCGCTTACATTTCCGTCTTAATATTTATATCTTAACTTTCTTGTAAACGAGTCTTTTCATCAATAACTTTCTTCATGAGTATGCATAGATCCCCAAACATTTAAAAAGGAAAAAGGGGTCTAAAACTCACCTAGATCCTGTTGCATTCTGAATTTTAGTAATTTCCTTCCTTAACCGAGCATGGCTAACTGTTTAAGTATTTCGAAATTGCATAATGCTTTTTCAAAAATTGAAAAAATTAGTAAAAATTGAGAAAATAATTCTTAAATTGCAAAAATTTGCAAAAAAAAAAAATGTAAGAATTTACCTTTTTTATGTTACGGTTTTTATAAAAGAATGCCAATTCTTTTATAAAAAATTTGAAAAAAAAAATAGGTGATATTAAAAATTGACATGTTAATGTTTTTTATTTATTTTGACCGTTTAAGTATTCTATATATTGATAAAGGGACACCGACTAAAGTTGAAATTTTGTCATTATCTAGCCATTTTCTTTTTATCATAATATAATTAATATGTTCCTAAGTTTTTTGTATGGAAGGGATTAATAATTCATCTATTAAATATTTTAATATAACCTAAGTATTTTTTTCAGTTTTTTTCTAAAAGAATTGGTGGTTTCTTATAATAAATAGTAACTTAAAAAAAGATGATTTCTTACTAAAATAAATAAATAAAAAGTACACATTTTGAGATTTTTTTTTTCACTTTTTTGCAATTTAAACAATATTTTTCTCAACTTCTACTAGTTTTTTTTTGTTTTTTCTAACTATTATGCAATGTTGAAATATTTAAAAATAAAAACACATAGACAACCTGCTATCCAGGTAAAAATCGTCCTGGAGTTTTAAAGATAATTTTGACAGTGAGGCATAACCTCGGAATAAGTGTGTATTTTTTGTGTACAAGAATAATATTAAAGCATTAAACAATATTTAAGGTACTGCAATCAATAATATAATGAAATAAATAGATGGAAGAAATTTTTGGAAATTATATAAGTAAATTACACATATGATGTAAATTACACTTGAGATGACGACAAAATTCCCGTATAAATAAATAGGTTCACACAACAAACGAATCACATAACTTATGAATATAATAATAGGTGAGGCTTGAAATCAATATTATAAAATTGATAAGGTGAGGTAAGAGTACAATGAGAATGAGGTGAGTTTTGGGGAATTTGGGTAGCCATGTATTAAAACATCAAAATAAAATTTGTACATGTGACTCCTATTAGATAACTATGTATAACACATGTTCATAGTCCCAATTTCTGAAAACAAAATGATCGTAGGAAATCTGTCATAGGTAGTTCATGATACAAACACGGTACTATTTGATAACCATTCACATCAACACGTATATGGTCCCGGTAACTAACCGGTCATAGACCACTTGAATTTGCGATAATAAATTGTGTAAAAATAAGTTTGTGTAATAACTGACATAATAGAAATAGATGGGAAATTTAATTCAAACATATATAACCACAAATTTTCATTCATAACAAAATTTGAAATTTAGTGAAGTCATTACATTATATTTAAATGAAAAGAACTAAATAAAATAAATGTCTCTTGCGTTGCATGTCTTCTTGAAGGGTGAGGTTTAGAATTGGAAACCGTTGATGTAACACATTTGTCCTTGAGTACCTCGAGTAACTTGGTTAACTTGAGGTTGGTTGGTTAGGATTTGGTTGGCTTGAATTGGTTGAATGAGTTGGGCTTGAATTGCTAGAACGGGTTGTGCTTGGATCGACTGAAGTTGATTCACTTGGGCTTGGTTGAATTGGGCTTGGGTGACTTTGGTTGGATAGACTTGGGCTTGGTAAGCTTGATATTGAGTGGCTTGGGTTGGGTAGGATTGAATTTGGTTCATGTGTGCGAGTTTTGGACATGCATTATGAAAACGGCTTAGATCTCCACAATTGTAACAAGCTCTAACAGTTGAGGATGCTTGAGAAAACAGTTGAGCATAACATAAAGTTTAGGGTTGGGTAACGGGGGAGGTAAATGGTTAAATCATGGGTTGGTTGAGCTCACGGCTTGTGGTAAAGAGGTTCCCAGATTGATCGCAATTGGTGCATTGACGACACTTGAGATTAGGCAAATGGTGAAATTTACACGTATTACATAATTGGGGGGTCATGTGTAGGGCTTCTTGGTGGGTTGGGCTTGTTGAGCTTGCGATTGGTCAAATACATAGTTTTGGGAATTGGACTTTCTTTTATTGTTGCGGTAGTGGGGAGAGTTGTTCTTGTTGTGCTTGAAGGATTCGAGCTTAGAGGATTCGGTTTTGGATTCTAGTGGCCTTAGGTGCAAGCTTATCACTGGGCATCTTGAAATTCTTCTGTATTAAGGTCCCGTGCAACAACTCGGGTTTTTCCATTTATTTCATAAGTATCTAGTATCCGACCCATTTTCGTTTTCGGGTAATATTAATCAATAAAATTTCGCATTTATCGACTAATTAAGATTTTATTATTGTTTACTATATTTGTTTACTTAACCATAACAACTATGATTTATATACATTTTTACCTCCTAACACAAGTTTTAACCCTCTTTGTATCCACATTTAAATTATAGGGACCAATCTGCAAAATGTGATTAAATATTTATTTTGATTCAGGACCCAGCAACCCAGAACCAAACCGGTTAACCCATACCCATAACCCGTATACCCATAGTGCTTCTTGAGCCTTAATCCATAGATCATATTGAAATTGATCTTTTTAGATTGTTTATACGCGTATTTCGAACTAACCCAACATGATTAATTAGGAAACCATGATCAATAATATACGTATTGTCATATACCACAAACCGTCATTAACAAATTATGGATATACGACTTAGAACCCATAATAAATCAATTAATCTTGTCTGAAGCTTCTTATTCATCTCGCGAATCAAACCCCCATACTTAATTGTATTATCGTAGCCTGTTTATACCGTCTTTGATTTTGTTCTTAGCCATCGGAGTTCTGCTCATCATTCGTCATCATATCAAGATTGTTTGAGGTAATTAAGCTATGTAACATGTTCTTTGATCATTATACAACGTTAACCCTAACTTTAATTGAACAACATAACACGGATTGATCAATTGTAGATCTAGGGTTCTTGATTGATTATAGGCTTAAAAGTGTTAATGTATAATAAAAATTTGTTTCATTCTTAAACCAACTGTCACGCTGGCACAGCTGGTGTGTGCTAAATATTCGTGAACCGGCCATCTGGCACGAGTTCGAGTTCCGGCCGGCCGTTTAGGCTTTTTATTTTTAAATCTTGACCATTTTTATTGTTATTTCAATTAAACTATAATTAATAATAAACATAAATAAATGTTATTTTATTAAACCGGCACTATTAAGTTACATTCTTGACAATTAATCCCGCTACAAGTTTTCTATGTATGTGTGTGTGTGTGTATATATAAAAATATATATGTGTGTATATATATATGTATTATAGGTAAATCTTGAAAATAATAAACCAGTATTATTTTATTAAAACCCGACACTTTTCATTCACGTTTCCTTATCGTTGAACGTTTTACAAACTTTTATCTTTATTATATATGTATTATTTTTTTTTAACAAAAGTATAATAAATGTATTATAATGGTTAAATACATTTTCACCGTTAATTGTCGTTAAAAGATTCAAAGTAAACTATTTATTTATATTATAACTTATCACATATTTTTAATTATTTTAAATGACTATTAGTTTATTGGCACTTTATTTATTTAAATATTATATTACAATTATTTAAACAGTTATTTACTTATATTATTTATTTAATATGATACATATTATATTTAATTAGTTACGCATTATTATCATTAAAATAAATCATTTATATATATATATATATATATATATATATTAATAAACATTTATTATTATATTATATCTCAGATCATATGATTATTATATTCAGTTTAACGATATTTTATAAATAATAAAAGTAATGTTTCTTATGATTTAATGATAGATAATCATACTGTTTTTACACTAATAATAACAATATAAATCCATTCGATCAATCAATAATATTATCCCAAACATAACTCAAATCACCTCGAAATCCTAAATTCATTATTCGTGTTTTATTATTTATAATTAACTCATAATATTATATTATTTAATTAGAAATCCTTGACGGTAAATCCCGAATGGGTTCATCATTCTCACATCATCATCATTGTAATTTCGTTCCTCTAATCAAGTGAGTAATCACTCCCTTCTTTTTACTTATTTAAAACCTTTTGGGGACATATGCGTATTACAGTACTTTCTTATTATTATTATTATCCACATTAGCAATTATTATCCTCGTGTGTATATCAATTTATGCCTAACTTGCTATTTTCTTACTTGCTTTATTTTTACCGCATTCGGAGAGGTCCATCATAATAGTATGATAATACGACCGTCGTAGCGGCCGGCGTCCAATTGCATAACAATGGTTTCACCGACAACTCATTCTTGGTAACCAATGCCCGATTCACATGGCAACGATTTAGCCCTTTCTTTATTATTTGTTTGAATTGTGTACATTCTATGGTTTAATTGTTATCTCACAAGAACAGTTTGCGTTTTCCTTTAAATATTATATTGTATCTCAATTAACTGGTGTTTTACTCACTCAACCATGTGTTGACAAAATTATTTCTATTTTATACGTATATGCAGGTTATCGTTTGAACTTGTTGCAAGATTTGGTGAAGAATTTAGAATTTGCTTATGTTAGAAGAAACGTATTCAAGACAATAAATTGGCGCCGTTGCCGGGGACACGGTTTGAAGCGTTTTAAGAACGACTCGAGTTAGGACTTGCCTTATTTACTATTTGTTTTCTTAATTGTTTTGTTGGTTAGTTTAAAATAGTTTAGTTAATTAATATTTCTTTTATTTATTTTAATAGTTGTATGCGACGTACTCGATCTCTAGGACCACTAGAAGTTGAAGGATTTCCCGAACCAGAGAGAGAGCTTCTTGAGAGACGTCGTACAAAACCGTCTTCTAGTTCATCTACATCCATCGGTAATACATTCTCTTCTCCTACTTTATCTGAACCCATCGTTAGGGATAGGATTATGGCCGACGCACCACCGAGGAGGACAGTCGCAGACCGGGCCCGTCCGGTCGATGCTGGCGCGAGATCCAGCATTGCTCCACCAGCTATAAGAGTTCAAACGACCTGGCGGATTCCATCGAACGTTTCGAACACCATTTCCCATTCTGCTCAATTTCACGGGTTGCTCCACGAAAACCCGCATTCACATCTCACACTCATCGCACGTATTTGCGACACGTTTAATCTTGCCAACGTATCCGAAGATGCCATCAAACTCCGCATCTTTCCGTTCTCACTCGTTGATCAGGCGAGTCTGTGGCTTGAGTCCCTCCCACAGGGATCCATTTCTACTTGGGCCGCCATGCAGACCCAGTTCCTGGAAAAATACGATCCTCCGGCTAAGGCCGCTCGTTTGTGTAACCAGATTCATTCTTTCCAGATGGAGGACACTGAGAGTTTCTACGAGGCGTGGGAGAGATTCAAAAACCTACTTGCTTTATGTCCGAACCACGGCTTGCAGGACTGGGCAGTTGTTGAAAAGTTCTATAACGGAGTGACTTACGCGACTCAGAATATGCTTGACACTGCTGCAGGAGGCAACTTATTGACGACAAAGGATACCGATGAGTGCATTGCCTTATTTAACAGTTTAGCCATGAGTGGATACCAGCGATCACCTTCTAAGAGCACCAAAACCGTCGACGCGTTATCACGCGGCATACATTCAGTCGACACGAACACCGCCCTCGCGGCACAGGTTGAGGCGTTAGCGAAGATTGTGAAGGACCTGCAGGTAAAAAGTAAGTTATGCGAGATCTGCAAAGGGGGACACGATACCGTTCAATGCCCCGTAGGTTTCCAGGAGGAGGTTGTAGACTATGTTAACCATCCGAACCGAAACCCTAATTCTTTTAATTCTTATAATTCGGGTTGGAGAGGTAACCAAAATCCTGACTGGAGGAACGGAAATCATTCCGGCTTCCAGCCGCGTCAGAGTCTATCTCAGGATTCCGGTGAAGGAGCGAGTGGTGGGGAGAAGAAGCCCACGCTGGAGGAGATGATGGCACAGCAGACTCAGATGCTGTCGCAGCTTATGACTCGAGAGGATTCCCGTTACAAAAAGACTCAAGAGAAATTTCGGGAACACGAGTCATTCATGAGAAATCATGGGGCGTCAATTCAAAATCTTGAGAGGCAGATGGGAGAGATAGCGAATCGTCTGAATGAGAGGCCGCCAGGTACACTTCCGAGTAACACTGAGCAGAATCCGAAGGCCTTCGCGAAGGCGGTGACGACGAGGAGCGGTGCAGGGGCACGTAGTAAGCCAGTGAATCAGGGGCCTGCGGTAGATGTAGAGGAGCAGGTAGACGAGGAGATTCTGATGGAGTTTCCACAGGCCAAGGTGCATCAGAGGCGAAGCCCAGGAAGTACAGCACAGGCCGAGGACCAGCCATTACCCAGCACACCAACGAGAGTCAACAAACCTAGACTCCCATTTCCCGGGAGAGTCCGCAGGGATAGAGATGAGGAGCAGAACACTAAATTTCTTGATCTCCTGAAGCAACTTCACCTTAACATTCCATTCCTTGAGGCACTCACGCAAATGCCCAAATACGCAAAGTTTCTTAAGGATATTCTATCAAACAAAGAGAAGTTAGCCGAAGTCTCTTCCATTCCTCTAAGTGTTGGTTGCTCTGCAGTCTTGCAGAGAAAGTTACCCGAAAAGATGTCCGATCCTGGGAGTTTCATAATTCCCTGCATCTTAAGTGATAATACAGTCGTCCATGCGCTGGCAGATCTTGGTGCCAGTATTAATCTCATGCCGTATTCTGTATATCGCAAGTTGGGACTAGGCGAACCGAGGCCTACCCGTATGAGTATCCAGCTTGCTGATCGTTCTGTGAAATACCCCCGAGGGGTGGTCGAGAACATGCTTGTTCGTGTCGACAAGTTCATCTTCCTGGTGGACTTTGTCATCCTGGACATGAACGATGACGATAGTGTCCCACTCATATTGGGCCGACCATTCCTTGCCACTGCACAGGCATTGATTGATGTCTGCGAGGGAAAATTAATCTTAAGAGTTGGGGATGAGAACGTCACCTTCGACGTTCGACAGTCACTGAAACACCCCAAGTCTGCTGATGACTCCTTATACTTCATTGATACCATCATGGAGCATGTCGGGGAGTTTTTCAGCGAAATTTGTGGAGGATCTGCCTCCGACACCCAGATTCTCGATAGGGAGATTCCGGAGATTGAAATGGTTGCCGTAACCAATCAGTCCTTAAATGACGACACCGAGTCGCATACCCCTGAATCTAGCGTGTCTGCTGAGATCGTACGAGACGATCCGATGGACCGACCTTCAGTCGAGACTCCTCCTTCTTCCTTAGAGCTTAGGGATCTGCCTGCCCATCTTGAGTACGCATTTTTAGATGGAGAGGGGAAGCTTCCAGTTATCATTGCATCTGCTTTGACGGAGGTCGAGAAGGAGAAGTTGTTGAGGGTGCTAAGAGAGCACAAAGAGGCAATTGCATGGAAGATTATCGACATCAAGGGTATCAACCCTTCGTTTTGTACTCATAAAATCCTCATGGAGGAAAATTTCAAAACTGTCATCCAGCCGCAACGGCGGCTCAATCCGAAAATGCAAGAGGTCGTAAAGAAGGAGATCATTAAACTCCTTGATGCGGGGATCATTTTCCCTATTTCTGATAGTGCTTGGGTGAGTCCAGTCCAAGTGGTTCCTAAAAAGGGTGGTATGACTGTCGTCACCAACGAGAGGAACGAGCTTATTCCCACGAGAACTGTGACGGGATGGCGAGTCTGCATCGACTATCACCGACTGAATGATGCAACCAGGAAAGACCACTTTCCTTTACCCCTCATTGATCAAATGTTGGAGCGTTTAGCGGGTCAGCAGTACTACTGCTTCTTGGATGGTTTCTCCGGGTATTTCCAGATTCCCATAGCTCCCGAAGACCAGGAGAAAACCACTTTCACCTGCCCTTACGGTACGTTTGCCTACAAACGTATGCCGTTCGGACTGTGTAACGCTCCAGCCACATTCCAGAGGTGTATGGTGGCTATTTTCCATGATATGATCGAGGACTCCATGGAGGTATTCATGGACGATTTTTCCGTATTTGGGAGTTCCTTCGATCATTGTTTATCTAATCTTGAGAGGATGATGTCCCGTTGCGTTGATACCAACCTAGTCCTTAACTGGGAGAAGTGTCATTTTATGGTTCGTGAGGTCATTGTTCTGGGTCATCGGATCTCGAGTGCGGGGATAGAGGTTGACAAAGCGAAGGTCGAGACCATTTCTAATCTTCCCCCACCCACCTCTGTGAGATCCATTCGTAGTTTTCTAGGTCATGCCAGGTTCTACCACCGGTTCATTAAAGATTTCTCTAAAATCGCGAGACCCATGACCAAACTTTTGGAGAAGGATGCTCCATTTGTTTTTTCCGAGCAGTGTATCGAGGCGTTTGATCTTCTAAAAGACAAACTCGTTAACGCCCCGATCATGGTTGCTCCCGATTGGTCGTCACCATTCGAGTTGATGTGTGACACGAGCGACTTCGCAGTCGGAGCAGTTCTTGGACAACGGAAGGATAAATATTTCCATCCGATCTACTATGCGAGCCGGACCTTAAACGGCGCACATGAAAGCTATACCACCACCGAAAAGGAGCTTTTAGCTGTGGTGTTCGCTTTCGAAAAATTTAGGTCCTATCTGGTTTTGTCCAAAATGATTGTTTATACGGATCATGCTGCTATTCGTTATCTCTTCAGCAAGCAGGATGCCAAACCTCGTCTTATCTGTTGGATCCTGTTGCTTCAAGAGTTTGATATTGAGATCCGTGATAAAAAGGGGGCCGAGAATGTTGCGGCCGATCATCTTTCACGTCTAGAAGGTGCTGAGTTAGGAGATTCGGGGGGCAGGATCAACGACCGTTTTCCGACGGAAGTCTCATGTTCGTTAAGGCACAGGAGGAGGGTTTTCCATGGTTCGCTGACTTCGCAAACTATCTTGCTGATGGATACCTCCCGAAGATGTCATACCAGCAAAAGAAGAAATTCTTTGCTGATGTTAAGTTCTACCTATGGGACGACCCGTGTCTTTTCCGTGTTGGTGCTGATCAGTTAATTAGGAGATGTGTAGATGCAAAGGAGGGATGGCAGATTTTGAGCCATTGTCATGTGGGACCGACAGGAGGTCACCACGGTGCGAGTTCGACAGCGAAGAAGGTATTTGATTCTGGATTCTATTAGCCTTCTATTTTCAAAGACACACATGAGTTTGTTAAAAATTATGACCGATGTCAACGTGTTGGTAATATCTCATCCAGGAATGAGATGCCTCAAAATGCGATTCAGGTATGCGAGGTTTTTGACATTTGGGGTATCGATTTTATGGGCCCGTTCCCGTCGTCTAGAGGGAACAAGTACATTCTTGTGGCTGTTGATTACGTTTCCAAGTGGGTCGAGGCCAAAGCATTGCCCACTAACGACGCCCGAGTTGTAGTGAGATTTTTAAAAGGTTTGTTTTCCCGTTTTGGAGTCCCGAAGGCCTTGATCAGTGATCGAGGTACTCACTTCTGCAATGCGCAGATGGAGAAGGCGTTGCAGCGCTATGGGGTCACCCACCGGCTTGCGACCGCCTACCACCCACAGACCAGTGGGCAAGTAGAAGTGAGTAATCGGGGAATCAAATGTATTCTCGAGAAAACGGTTGGTTCAAGTGGTCGGGATTGGTCCGACAAATTAGATGACGCTCTGTGGGCCTTCCGTACAGCCTACAAGACTCCGACTGGTTCCACGCCATTTCGGATGATTTATGGGAAGGCATGTCATCTTCCTGTTGAATTGGAACACCGCGCTTAATGGGCCCTTCAGAGGGTTAATCTTGATTTATCCGTCGCTGAGAGTACACGTTTCCATCAGTTGCACGAGTTGGAGGAGCTCCAGGATCAGGCATATGCATAATCATTTCGGTATAAGGAGCGGACGAAGGAACTGCATGATAGAAAGCTGAAGGGTAATAAGCAGTTCAAGTGTGGGGATAAGGTTTTATTGTATAATTCACGGTTGAGGTTATTCCCGGGAAAGTTGAAATCCCGATGGTCGGGACCGTTCACAGTCACTGAGGTTTTCCCATATGGCACCATTGAGATACAAGATCGAAGCGGGAAGTTTAAGGTGAACGGCCATAGACTGAAGCACTACATTGGAGAGCCGATAACTGATCAGACAGTCGAGGTGTTCTACCTTGACTCATTCACCGAGGATTAGTCGTGATGGATGCATCACTCGGAAGACAGCCCGAGTTGTAGAGTTTGTATTATGATTCTCTTTATTATCTGTTTTTATTTGTTTTATTTTTAGTTATATTTATAAAAACATAAAAATACAAAAAAAAAAGAAAAGAAAAATATAAATATTTAATAAAAATCAATCAAAAAAAAATTAAATTAAATTCAAAAACATAAAAATATGTTTATTTCTTATGTTTTTGTTTTCTGTTTTGTACGCCGCTACATGCGAGCAAGTTTGAGTTGTTACAGGTATTATTATGCGCATGGTAGCTCTGATGGCGTTTTGGAACTGGTTCACCCGTGGTTACGGCCGCGAATGAAATGCTATACGGTCGTTCGTTTGAGTCATACACAGCTGATGAAGAATTTGCATCTAAACAAGGGGAGTAACCCGTTCTCTATTTTTAATTTCTGTTCTTTAAAGTTTTTAATTTTATGCTTTACGTTTTATTTTTATTTTACTTCTTTACCTTGTGCTCATCGAGGACGATTTCGTTCTAAGTGTGGGGATGGGAATTTATTTTACTTAGTTGTAGAAAAAAATTAAAAAAAATAAAAAATAAAAAGTTCTCATTTGTTTTTCGTTTTCGTACGTTGTTCAAGTTTGTTAAAAAAATAAAAAAAATAAAAAAAAAATGTCCCTTGTTTTTAGTTTCTTTTGCGTTAAAGTCGGAGATGATGATTTTATTCGGAAATCGGGTTTTCAAACTACTAATAATATGAGATAAATAAAAAAAAACGCACTTAACTTGGGATGTGTCGGTAGGCTCAGCCTTGAAAATGAAAGGGCAAATTTGATAAAACGGTTAAACGGAAATCTTTTGTGGGTTAAGCGTTTTATCCGTGGAAAATAAGCAATGAAAGGTCGGGCCATACTCAAGCCTCAAATTTTGGTATGAAAAATTGGAAATATCATGAGTTTTTAAAAATCTGAATACGTTATCATATGATGCTTGGGTAGGTTTAACGTTAGAGTATGTCGTGTAGCCTGTGATATAAATCTTA
Source organism: Bidens hawaiensis (assembly GCF_021521415.1). Taxonomy (NCBI): domain Eukaryota; kingdom Viridiplantae; phylum Streptophyta; class Magnoliopsida; order Asterales; family Asteraceae; genus Bidens; species Bidens hawaiensis. The sequence goes on along the minus strand of NW_027494257.1, from coordinate 135,582 downwards.
AAATTATAGTTTAGTGTTTTACACCTCATCGGCGTATGGTTTTATAACCTTAAATCCTGTATTGATGGAATGCTTCGGGTCCGGAGACCATGGGTCTGTATGCAATCTATTTAGCTGGGTATTCACAATTCCTAAGTGGGGTTGTGAATATTTAAAATAAAGCCAAAGAGCAAACCCTTATAAGTCTATAAACATGATCACAAAAAGTACGAAAGTACAAATAAACTACAGACTTGATCATCCACGCTGTTAGTCATGTGGGGTCCCCTTGCTCGCGTCTCATTACCATTAAGAAACAGACCACAAGGGACACGCTACATGTAAGCCCTACAGATAAAATTTTGCATACTCACCTATGGTTATGGATTTGGGGTATTGCTTGATAACGGGGGTATGTCATGTTGTGGGGAGCACTGGCTATAAATAATTGAACCTTAATCATATCTAATGGCTGCTTGGTAGACTTTGATGCTTAAGCTTAGGTGGATAAACAATACCCTTGATCGTCTTAACTATTCATAAATATTGAGCAACAAAGTTTTAATTCTACTAACTTTGAGGTTTAAGTCAAGTTGGGGTGGTCTGGTCTGGTAAAAGCAGAAAATAAGCGGGTCTTAATTGTGTAAACCACTAAGTAATATTATTGTCGGATCTTATTTGTCTCGGTAAAGATTAAGGCATGGGTTTAGGTGGACAACAATATCGATGATCGCGGTTTTTGCGTTTTTCTGAGCTTTAAAATCTAACCTATATGTTTGATTTGACTTTTATTTTCCGATTCTGATCCAACTGCAGTAAAATCTTTTTCAGGGACGAAAATTCTTAAGTGTGGGGATGTTTGATGTGTTGAATAACACACATATATTTCCTTACAATTTTATAATGTTTTAATGATTTAATATCAAATTTATGTAAGTTTAGGGGGTTAAGTGCAAAGTTTTACAAAATTGAAATGTTTTGTGTATGTTATGGAAAGATGTGGAAAAAAAGGCAAGAAAAAGAGAACTTGGAGGGTTTAAGTGTCAAAGTTTCAAAGTTTAATCAAGGCCCGACCCAAGCCCACATCTTAAAAGCCTAATAACAAGGATAATCAGCCATTATCTCATCACTAATCCCGAAATCAAGAAAAAAATAATACCCAAAAACCCTAACTAGGGCAGTCCGATCGGACAGGCTACCGCCGGCCAAAAAAGAAGAAAAAAGGGAAGAAAGGAGGCTGTTGAGGGGCTGTTGGCGGATGGAGAAGGAAGAGGAGTCTTGGGGCTGCTGCTAGGGGCTTCAAACAAGCATAAATCTCAGCCATACTCTTAAGTAATCATCTATAAACTTTACTTTTTGTTCAAGAACCCTAACTCTATTGATTTGGTCTTTTGATTTGAATTGTTTAGCAATTGATTGATAGTTTGACTTATAATTGATTGTGTTTGGATCTTGAATGAGTTTTATAATGTTTATGATGATGTTTGTGATGTTTTTCTTAAGTATGTATGGCTGTCCAAAAGTGATGAGTAGCTAAACTTGTTTGTTCTACCTAGGATAGATGATTGTTGAGTAGTTTTGACTTGTTTAATGGATTGTTAATGTTTAAGACTTAAATTATTGATGTAAAGTTTAACTAAACCATAAATTAGATTGTGTGTGATGGCTGTGTTTTATTTGTTATTGCTTATAATCCTCTTGCATTAGTTAATTGAATTGGTTTTGATTAATTGATTGCTTGTTAAACTCTTTACTTGGTGTTTTGGGTTTATTTGCGGGAAGTACAACCGTAGGGATAAGTGGGTAATATATAATCTAAAATCAGTTAAAATACACCTTCTTTGAGATCGAGAGGTGATAAGAAGTAATATTGTCTCGTTGCTTTTACTTGTTAGAATTAAGACCGCGCGAGAGCTGGTTTTTGTCTTGTCAAGTTTGAGTGTTTATGTGCAATTAGTTGGTTTAATTTGGGTTAAGTTAAATTGTTCCTATATCCTTGGTTGCGTAGTATTCGTTTCCATTAGGCTAGTGTGTCGGTGAGACCGAGAGGTGAGTCGGTATTTGAACACGTTAATAATTGTTTTTCCGGTTTATTCTTTAAAATCAACTAAAATAATTTAGAGATTGTTAGAGAGACTGAGAGGTAATTTGACTTTCTTAAAACAAGTTTTGGTTGTGTCATCTTTTATAACCGGTGTCGTGAATATTTTCAATCCATTGTCTTGTTATTTCTGTCAACATGATTCATTCCTAGGTAGACGTTTTTACATATTGAATTTAAATCAAAGTTTTCTAAAAGTGTTTTGTCAAACGTTTTCGTTTAGTTAAATTAATTTAAGTAGTTAAATAAAATCTTAAAAATTAAATAAATATTATTTTGGTAAGTCTTGGTTAGAGTTGTCTTAATCATAAACGTTTTCACGTGTCTTTGAGTTCGACATCCAGACTTCCTTGATGCTATACTATTTATGATCGGTACACTTGCCGGTTTTGTGTGGTTTCTATAGGATTTTCGTTTTTATAAATTTAAAGCTTAATTGTGATTTGTTCTTTATTTATATTATACATTTTCACACATCATAAATCAAGAGTTGGTTAGATCAGAAATGTTAATTTTCTTGTTGCCTTATTTTTAATATATGTATTTTGTATTTGATTTATTTGTTTATTTAAATAAATTAAATAGATATTGTCATATTTTAATTTTCATGATAGTACCTTGTGAGTTGTGAGCAATCAGTTCGCGCCCCGGCATTTTCGCCTTAGGTTGGGGTGTGACATCCCGACCTTAACGTGGTTTTCGGTGGGGGTGCTGGCTAGAGTGATGGCGTCATGAAGGAATTTTGGGTCACGGCTTAGAACGGAATCTTGGATTTTTATAGCAACCCGAGATGTATTTATCAATGGCCCACTCCAAAGAAGTGACCAAATGTGGGATGAGAAGGATCAATTCATGGAATCGATTATTGTAAGCGGTATTATCACCACATTCTTGCCTTGAATTCCAAAACTCCTCTTCCAACTTCCGGAGCTCATATTTTGGGCAGATGCTTTTGAGCATGAGTTTCTTGAGATCGTCCCACGGCAAAGACATGGCAACCTTAGCCCCAAGAGCATACTTTTTACCAATCCACCAAGTGAGGGCACTCTATTTGAAGGTGCTTGAGGTATAGGTGGTCCTTTTGTCTTCTACACATGCACAATGGAGAAACACACTTTTCATAAGTTCGAACCATTTAAGGAGGGTGGTAGCACCCTCATCTCTAACATAATCGGTTGGGTTTGCACTTGTGAATCGCTTGAAGGAGCAAGTAGTTGGGTTTTCATTCATGGGGGTGGCAGCGGCGTTCACGGTTTGAAGCTGAGAGATGATTGTTGGGAGGGATTCCACGAGTCCCTTAACAATGCGGGATGACATGCTATGACCATAGTTGTTGGTGTGACGGTTATGGGTGATGAGGCGGGAAGAAGACATGCTACAAGGACGAAACGTGAAAATTTATTAGGTTTTGGGATAATTGTATAACTACGCGAAATTTTAAGTTTTGTGAAAATTCATGAGGGTACAAAATAAAAATGCATTAACCATAACTTGGAGTATTGATGAAATTGATAATTAAATGAAACAGTAAAACTTAAATAGTAGGTTGAGACGTACGTGAATCATCATGAGTTTTTCCCAACAAAATGAGAAAATAATCATTCATACCAAAATCAAAAAATTTTAAAAAAAATCTCATTGTTGAAATATCCATGTATCACCATGGCTTAATTTTTCAACAGCATATTTAAAATTGTTTAAAATCGAGATGGGATCTTTGAGATGAATGGTTGGGGTATCCATGTATCACCATGGCTTTTCCCACCCATTCTTTCAACTAAAATATCATAAGGAAGAACCGAGTTTAACTACGTATCCCCGTGAATTCGGTTACGATTTAAGGGTGTGATCGTCACATAACCAGGTTTGATACAATGAGGGTAGTAGATTCAGTGTGATATGCTTTGGCTTAATAATTTCCACCCTCACTGAACACTCCAGGAAGGCAATCGGGTCTCGCGGTTGATTGAGATTTATTTGTCACACGAATCATCCTCAAGGAAAGGGGGATAAAAATGTGAGATTTCTAAAGGAATTTCTCGATTAAAAATCGTCCTGGAGTTTTAAAAATAATTTTGAGAGTGAGGCATAGCCTTAGAATAAGTGTGTGATTTTGTGTACAAGAATAATATTAAATCATTAAACAGTTTTTAAGCTCTAGGCATGCTACTAAGGGACCCTATGTTTGCTACTAGGTCGTTCAAGGGGCAAACACGTAAAGGCATATCACGTATAGGGACCCTAAGCATGCTACTAGGTCGTTAAATCTAACCACCTATCTTATAGCCTTCGGCTCTGATACCAATATGTCACACCCTAACCAAAGGCGGCGGAACATGTTGGGGCGTAACGTATTGTATTAATTGGACAGTAGCTCAAAAGACACTAATTAAAGTGACAATAATTATTTAATGTAATTAACATTAAACAAGTACACAAACTCAATAATAAGAAGCAAATACATCATGATTTTTTTGTATCTTGAATAATACCCTAAGCTAAAATTAATTCTTCGATCTTGAACAATGTCAATTACTTGTACCTGTTGCATGTATAAAAATAGAGTTTGTCAACACGAATGTTCGTGGTAATGCATAAGTTTTAGTTGGGATATATATAGATAAAAACCATAATTTATATGTTAATGATGAGCATTACAATTCTTATGAAAATTTAAACAATTAAGTAGATGTGGATCCGTTCCTATTAATACAAAATCAATGTACTTGGGTAAATGTATGATCATACTAGATGAGGATGAGATACCAACCGCCAAACATAAAATAAACATTTAAGCATATAGAACATAATCATAGAGCATGCAATAATCACACATAAACATATATTGAATTGTGGTTTGAATAGATGTAGAAATAAAACATGAGTAACATTGAATAAGGTATACATGCTACCCCCCAAAATATAAAAGATGGAAAAAGGGGTATGTAAACTCACATTGGATTTTGGGTTGAAAGATTGAGATCTTGGTTAAGCGTGTGAATGTCCTAACGTGTAACCCCTAAATGAAAGTAATAGAGCTAGTTTTAGTTTGTTATTGATGTATAATTAACTAAGGATTATAATCACAAGATGATATGATAACTTGTACTTGAAAAGGGAAAAGAAGGATGAACACAGAATTAGGACAACTTGCTGTCACAATATAGATAAATTATTAAAAATATGAAAAATTCCCAAAAATTATAAAAACAAACTCCAGTCAACTAACTCAATGTGTTAGGAACAACTTTCATTTAGAAAGTTTGGTCATATTCGGACCCGAGATTGGCTAAAATAGCCTGTCTTCTAAAAGGGTACAGATCTGCGCAGTAATTTCACTTTGACCACTATGGAGTCATAAAACTGAATTTTAATGAACATAAAACGTTATTAGAACGAGAACTCAATGTGTGTAGTCATAGGCTTTGGTCTTGCACCATTTAAATTTGTGATGATAAAGTTATGGCTCAACCTTTGTTTGCCAAGAATCATGTAAATTCTAAATCGTTATAATTATTAATGTCCTTTACATTTTGAAATGGTTTTTTTATGGGAATAGATTATAAGCCATTGATGGGGTAATGAATAAATCATATAAAGAATATGTATCATCAAACCCTTATGGCTATTGTATAAAATAAAATCTAAATAAAACATAAAGTTACAAGGAATGTAAGAACTTTGTTAATGTGTGACCATTGAAAATCATCTTACAACCTTTAGTTATTTGTCTCCTCCACAACACACACCATGGTATATAGATTATGTGGGATCCTTGACATGAATATATAATGGCTAATTTGCAACCATGTTAATGTAGAGGATGACAAGAATAAATGAAATCTTAAAGATAGTACAACTAGTGTTACACAACAACTTGATTACCTTAATTTTTTACAACATAGTAACAATAAGAAAAATGAAGAAGATTGAGACGAGAGAGGAAGAAAGGAGAACATAAATTTTTCTTTGAATTTCAAAGAAGAATAATAATTGTACAAAAGAAAAGGAGGGGATGATTGTCTCATATAAATAACAAGATTTGGAGGGACTAACTTACGAAAGTTTGTTTTTGTATAAGTTGTAAAAGTTGGAGAAGGGGAAAGGGGGTAGGTTGAACGGTTTTTGGGTCCTTTTGGGTTGTATTATATTGTATTTTTAAGATATCCGAAGAAACATTTGCTACAATAATTAATTAGATATAGTACTTAGGCTAGTTCATGTTTAAAGGTCCATGTAACAATTTATTGTGTTATAAAATTAAATAAACACACTTATTAGTTATAACTTATTATGTATAGGCAAAATACACATACATAACTTATTAGGGACTTCAAATATCGAGTTAGGTTATACGAGTTTCCAAACGCTTTAAATACGTAACACCAATATAAGTAACGATGTGAGGTAACAATTTTCGATTCATTAAAAAAACTTGCGAATATGTTTGCATAGTAAATATGATATAACTTAGTATCAATGACCAATAACATGATTAAAACATAGACACCCAACATTTCATTGATTATAAATGTTTAAAATCACATTGAAAATAAAAACGGGTCGGGTTTAGATTTGGGTTTGAAAATTAACGAATGTTACAAGTTTCATAATCAAATTCATAGATACACAATTAATGTTATTATATGTTCTTCTTTATATCACATAATTGATCAACATGTTCGATAATGAGTATTACAATAGTTGTGCCAATACTCTTTCTGGGTATTGAAGGATCACTAGTACTTCTACTTTTTTTTAAGCTTTGCGATAATAATTTGAATAAAATCACAAATAGTCAAAGCCTACTTGGTTCGATTTGTGTTTAAGATGATTTCAACATTAAGATACTTTGCCATTGTTAACCATTCAGGAAACAGATTACAAACATGTCGTTAAATAGAACTATTTAATCTCATTGATACCACATGTTATACCAAACACCATAGACAACTAATCGACTCCTATAACAACTTGATTCACTTTATTGTTGCTACCGGAAAAAATATCAAGTGTATTATTAGTGTTACTAAAAATGTGTCATTTAAGCAATTATTCGTTTTATGTTACACGTATCTTAAAAATAAATTTCCATTATAAGTAAAATTCCCATTATAAGTAGTTCCGTCATTTAAAATGGTGGAACAAAACTTTCATGTCACCGGACAAGAGCTGATAACACATGTATAACTTTTAAGATCTCTCATTTAAAATGACGGATCACCTAGAGAGTATAAACACAAAAAAATTATCTCCTAACCCCCCCCCCCCCCCCAACAACACACACAATTTCTTCCCATTAAGTAAAAAAAATCTAAAAACTCGAGTTGATTGTTGTCGAGCTCATGAACTCATATAAAGGGTTGAACCGAATTCGAGCTAAAGGTGGATCGCGCATATAAAAAGTCAAGTTAGATTTGTTTGAGTTTATTGGCTCAGCATACTCATTGGCTAGTATGATTTGAGATTGTTGTTAACTTGTTATTTAAGACTTTTTATTATAGAAAAATAAACGAAATTATCCAAGCTAAGAAAACAATCAACCTGTCAAGTCGCGAGCCGACTCGAGTTAGAAATAGGGGCAGAGCTACCTTTGTGGGTTTGGGTTCGCAGAACTCTTTTTATTTTCGATTTATATATAACCTATAATAACGTATTAACGAGCGAACCATTCTTTTTTACTATCAAATGCATTAACATTTTAAAAAATATTAAAACCCACTAGCTTGAAGATTCATCCTCCAATCGGAACCAATTTTATTAAAACAATGTGGTGTATTGTCTGGTTCTATCGAACTCATACGAGAATTTCTTGTAGTCTCTCAAGCCGAAGCAATAGACAAGTATCACCGACATTGGCACGTTGTTGGAGGTTAAAGATTCATTTTCGTTATGGAAGAGGGTGACAGTGGTGCAATGAGTTCCGGCGGACTTGGAGGGGTAGAAAGCGCATCAATGGGTTAGAGATAATGAACGGTGGATTTAAAGAAGGGTACGGTGGGGTTTAGAGTGGTGGAGGATTCGGTTAGGTTGTAAATGGATATACAGGTGTGGGTGATTTGGGCGAAATGGTATTCTAGTAATATAAGAAAATCTTGCATAAAAAGTTTGTATCTTATGATCTATAAAAGGAGCACTAATATTGTCTCACAAACAAAAATTTGTCAAATAGTAATAAACTCAAGCATCGAAAGATACCAAACTATTAAGAAAAAATTCTCCGCTTCATCACTTGTTAGAAACAAGTCAAATACAAGCTTAAGTGTGTGTACTAAAAGAAATAAAAAAACAAATTGAATCAAATGAAAGCAGAAGAACCTAGGGGTCATGTGCCCCCTAACCATGGTGCATTGCCCACATATTGAACGTAGCACTTGTCTTTGGGTGCTTGTTTTATGGTGTACGGGAACATTTTGTGGGCCCATCATTACGAAAGCCCAAGTCTGAGTACCAATTGTGTAAGGTTTGTACTGTTGAATAATGAGTCCAATGGAAGTCGATATGGGTCCAAAAAGGCGCTTATCATCTTTAATGGGGGTTCCTTATGGGCCCGAAATCATCTTTAATGGTAGGGGTGTACAAGGACCAGACCGGATGAGAGTTTGTCCGTGTCCATTTGTTAAATTTTAGACGGACAAACAGATGGTTTATGAACACTCTACTGAACGAAAATTCATGTCCGTGTCCGTCCATTAAGAAATTGAGTTTGTCTGTGTTCGTCCGTTAAAATTGTAAACAAACATTAACGGACAATAATTGACAAACATACTAATGGACAAACGAACATGTGTAACATTAATGGACAATTGACACTAATGGACAAACATAAACAATCACGTATTAATTCCAAACATAAATCCAAACAACTTCACCTACACATTTTGAATTACATCATATAATATCTAAATACACTTAACATATATTAAATATTAACATAAAGTGGATCACTATAAGAAATATCAGACATATGTAACAAAAGTGTGTTTAATAACACTAGAAATTACATAATTAAATTACAATACTGGATAGTTGTAAACACTTAAAATACCGGATGGCGTTACCGGACGGATATTACTGGGCGTATTCGGACGAACGTTACCAGACATTCGCGAACACTATCGAACGGACTTGGCCCTTGTCCGTGTTCTTCCGTGAAGTTTACCGAACAAAACTTTTTTGTCCACATTCAGTTCTTTTATTAAATGGATGAACATAAACGAACTTATGATGACCGTCCGGTTCATTTAGAGCCCTATTTAATGGTTCTTATATTTCCTCCTCATTTTTAGGTTCATTAAAATTATAATATTTTCAAAAGTATTTACCAAAAAACTGCTTACGTAACACAGTAAACTAAGAGTTAAGATTGAGAAGGAAAATAAAGACAAATTCTCACAACATGGTTTGTCTTATATTTGCTAGACAAATTCTCACAGCGGGTTGACAGTTTGATTGTCCCATTTTAACGATTTGAGTGTATTTTGCATTTTTGTAGTTACTAGTTTGTATTTAAATTTTAACATTAAAGAGTAAACGAACACGTTAGCGAGCGTTCACGAACACCATTGAACGAGCATGGTCTCTGTTCATGTTCATTCATTAGAGCATTCTCATCCAATCCATCAAATTTTGTGAGTGAAGTTTTTATAATATAGGGAGTGGTTTAGGTGTTGTGAATGAATGCGAAAGAAAATGTTGTGATTTTTCTCTATATTTGAAAAGATATTGTAGCACCCTATAATTTTTTTAATAATTGTTTAAGTGGTTCTGAGTAGAAAGAGGGAAAACGTAATGATAAAGTTATATAAAAGTATTATGTAATTGAACATGAGAGGGAAAGTTAAGTGATTTTTAGTGTAGTTTTAGATTTAGAGATATGAGACTTAAGTTTAACAGATTCCTTGTTCATATATTAATGAACAAACATAAACGGACTTCCTATCGAACAGTCACCGAATATTCGTTTTGTTTAGAACCCTAATAAAGACTACTCGATGATACATATACATAATTGCGTATGGTCGACCGACTGACCGACATATGTACCATGTATGTTTGCACAAGTGATTGGAAACTATATTTAGCAAAACACGTGTACCACGTGTGTTTGGTTGTTCGTTGTATAGGGATGTACGGGGGCTTCAAAGGCTCATTTGTGGGTCCTAGATGTAGCCCAATATTACATAGGCCCAAGACCGTTACAATAATGAGAAATATAGCACCAATCGTGCATTGTTTTACAAAAGGTGTGCACTAATGACTAATGGGTTCAATGAAGGTTCCATATGGACCCAAAAGTGTTTATCTAGTGTGAGACATGAGTTAAGGAGTGGTCGGTTTAATTAGAGGTTCTTTATTGGCCCAAAACCATTGTTTATTTCTCTCTTTATTTTAACGCATTATAAAAATGGCATAAAAGAACTTGGCATGTGTTGTAGCCTTATTCTTCTGAATGTTTTGAAACTAGCCTAATAGCGTATATTATGAGAGAGGGATGCAGGGAGAAAGAGTATTTTATTAATCAGGTGTGTCAAGGTCTTTCAAAAATTCTCCATCTAAAAGCTTGACAGTTTCTCTCGATGAATATGAACTTTTAAAGTTGAAATGTTGATAAATGACTACTTTTTAAAACTTATATCCTTCTTTATCAGGATATCTCTTGATTTGTACTATGCTCAATCCGAATATTTTAGTCCATACGTAATAAGCATAACTCCATGCATTTTTCAATCCATCATGGATTTTTTTTCATCTTGATAAATTATGCATGAGCATTCACTTTATGAACGATTTGATATCTAATATTATGTGTTAGATAAATAATAAAACCATGAGGTTGTTTGGGTTTACTACATTCCTTGAAATGATTATGACAATGCATTGAAGAAAAAATATAATCTATATTAGGTATTAATAACTACAATAATATATATTTATGACATTGAAGTATTGAAAACGTTACTTTTATAAAGTATTAAAAAAATTGTTGTTTTATGTAGTGGTAAACCTAAGACTTGAAACCTTATCATTTATATGTAACGAATGCAATCGCGATTTCTGTTAGTGATATAACTATAACGGTTAGATGCTTATGACAATATGCAAACACCATCACTCTTGTCGTCTTCCACTATTTCGTGAGATTTTCAACTTGTATGAATTAAATCAAATGGAAGGTACATTTACAGATGATACTCAAATGAAAAGTTGATAAGCAAATAGTTCTTGACTTGAAATATCACTCTTGTTATCTTCCATAATTTCAAATAACAATTTCAGCTTTCGGGAAATTTCCAAACAAACAATTTCAACTAAATCTTTCAATTTCTTAGTTAACTATGTTCAACTAAAAATATTACTCCCAACATATTTTGGTTAAATAACTTGAGTTGTTTATATGTTTTGTGAAAACTGGATTTTAGAAAAGATATATGCTACTTACGGGTTTATGGGCTGGATGGCTGATGCTACTTATGGGCTTTTCTTCGGTTCCATTCCATTTGTTGAAGGTGTTCATAAGGTTCGTTATGCCGGTGTGCTTATTCTTGTTATTTTATGAGTATTAAATGGTGTTCATCGCGATGCCGATAATATTTGAAGTTAACTTTCTTGACAAATTAAATAAATGTCATTTTAAATATGTTATTTTATTGTATTATAAGCTATATGATTTTTGTTGTTTTAGTTCCGGTACATAACAAACGCCGACCAAATTCATGTCTAATCGCCGTTGCAATGCACATGGTTATTGATCGAATAAACGTCGGTTTAGATATGATTTTTATGTATCATAAGCTAACCAATGTCACCGAATTTATGTCACTTTAATCACAACTTGTACGTGAGAAGATAATATTGTTTGATTAGTGTATTCAAAAAACAAACTGACAAAAAGTTCTTCAGCAAAGTTTATATAAACATCAGTTTAAGGGGATTGTTGAGTCTCGAATTTGAGACCAAAGCTTACCGAATTAAAGATCACAATATGCTTGATGTGACAGGTCTGAATATGATGTTGATATGGGTCTAAGATTATAAAAGACGTTGGGTCTGCAGATGATACAAGATATCGATAACATTAGTCTAAGGGAGAGATTGTTGGATCTAAAATTGTAGCCAAGGCCGGCTCCGAGAATTGAAAAAAAAAATTGGGCTGAAGGCGAAAAATAATTTGGGCCTTGTATAAAAACAGGATTATGTTGGTTTAAACAATTTAATTTTGAAATTAGCTTCCAGGGTTATAATTTATGATTTGGCTTGTATAAAAAAAACTATTGTATAATAAAATAGGCTTAAACATGTCTCCAATGAGACTATAACTCCCAACCTTTTGGTTGAAAGTCACTCTTATTTGCCACTGGACCAAGTTAGTTGTTGTGCAATTGAGTCTAAACATTAAATATACATATCGTTTTCCATAAAAATACATATAATATTTTTCACAAAAATAAAACATTCAGGTCTAACGAGTAGTCGAGCCTATGGCCGTCGAAAACTCTGCCATGGGCCACGGCCTGCCTTGATTATAGCGTAATGTTATTGATAATTTGATATTATCAAGCCACATCAATATGCCAACTAGAGGTTCACAAACTAATGAGTTAACCGATTTCAAACTGGAAACTTAAGCGGTTAGTAACCAGGCACCACTAACCGGTTTTTACTCGGTTCTAACTGCCGGTTAAAAACCAGTTTATATTATTGATTTTCGAAACGGTTAACCGAACCTAGCTGGTTAGCCGATTTTTTTATTTTATTTTATAAAAAACGGTTTTTTTTTTCGGTTATACCGGGTAGGGTTATTTTTTTGTCTCAAAACCGGTTAGTACCCGACCCGATTAACCGGTCTAACTGGTTATTTCCCGTCAAATAATTAACCAGTTAGAAAATTAACCGGTTATCAGTTAACCGGAATGTGCACCTCTAATGCCAGCAACAAGATGCCAACGTTAAAAGTCAAATGCAAAGGTTCAGACGACGGTGTGAAGTAGGAGCTAATGGTTTATACGACGACAATATTCCGGTCACATATTTAAATACTTTGTCATTACAATTGACAAATATGGTGGAGTATATGTTTTAGTCAAACTTGAAGACTTTAAATAGAAAGTTGTAGAATCTCTAAAACTATGTCAAGTCAATATACTGACTAATTAGTTTTTTTTTTTTTCTCAATTTCATCAATTATATTTTAATTAACAAATGACTTCTAAGTTATCTAATTTTCGTTCACTTTATTTTTTCTAAGTTATTTAATTTTCATTCAGTTTTATTTTTCTATGGTTACTTTTGTTTGTAATCTTTAAATGACACTGAATATAAAGGTGTGTAGTTTTCTTTTCACTGCATTCCCGTTCAATAAATTTGTTTGAAATTGAGTCGTATTAAAAAAAGAGTACCTGTATACCAAAAGTCTATACAAGTGTCGATACCATAGCGGTACTTGATCCAAACTAATTTCAACCAAATAATATCGATATCAATATTCTCAGAATGGGTATCTATATTCGTTATTATAGTTTTCATACCTGCGTTTACCTTTTTTACTCCACATTCCTTTATAAATCATATTTAAAAGAGAGTTGTATTCAATATAGTAAGCTTTATTGGACTTGGTGCTAATATTCGTTGTTATGATTTTCAAGGCTTTATTTAAAATTTATTTTCTCGACATGTTTTTGTTGAAAAAGGAGTTATATTCTATATAATTTTTTCTATGGTGTCACAGCCCATACAAGTGAATCCAACTGAACATGAGTGCCTGTACCATCGGTTTCAGTGTCGGTGTTATAAAAACGATTCACATTCATTTTTACTATTTCCAATTGATGTAAATCACACGTCGATATCCTTGTGGGTATATCACGACTTTAGCTTTGGGTTTCTCATCCTGTTGCTGTTGCGAGAGCGTGTACCGTAATGAATCGAGCCAATACCGACCAAATTCCCGATGCATTGCGCAAGAGAATCCCACTAATTACTAGCTAGATACTAAATTATTCCGGATTTATACAAATCCGGACATATAATAACTTGCAGGCACAGTAAGTCCAGAAAAGTAATATACAAGCCCATTAGAAGTGAGTTGACTCACTAGCGGATTAATGTTCCATAAAAGGAAATCAACTTACAATAGTCACAAATTAACATTGATGACTGCAAAACATCTGATTTATTTTTGCAAATTTTTGCAGTAAAAGTTTAGCGCAACCGGAAGATGTTCATCACGGTCCACACGATAATAAATATTAAAACAAAAACAAGCTAGTAAAACCCACAATGACAATATAAGTAATGATCTAACCGTTGGTTTTTGCCGGTGAACCCTTGGTGTCAGGTGACTCGTCATATGCTATTGAGATCAACTCGGATCTAAATTTATCTTTTTCATCAGTATTTACAGCCTTGGTGACATTTTTAATATCAGTTTTAGGAAGCTCGGGTGAAGTTGTATCAGTATCCGGTAGAGAATAAGCTAGCGCGATTAACGACTCTCTTGTTGAGTCCACAGAAACTTCACTTACACCTTCTCTTTTAGCCATATAACACCTAGTCCTGTTGATATATATTACGATAAGAGTCGAGCCAAAATAATAAAAATATACACACCAATTTAACCATGGTTTAGCTAACCAAGGTGCACCAAACTCAAGATTTGTGTCACATATGAAGAGAGCGAAGATCCAACTTGAGATATTAAGCATCTTTAACTATTATGACACATAGTTTCAAGCCACTTGGTGCAATAACATAGTTGACTAATAACACATTACTATTAACAACTTCACACAAATAGACACATTCATGACCTAGAAAACCCTTAAGAAACGCTCACAAGCCTGACCAATATCCAGTGGGACAAGATAGAGCACAGCTTATGCAGCCAATAACGAATAGACTATTTGACGGTCCGTTAAAGGTAACAGAGACTATGAAAGCAGTTATTTGTTTTGCTCAAGTCTGATTTACTTGACGTGTCAAAGTCAACATAATATCAAGAGTCAACCACAAACATTGACAACAAAACATGCAATTGCATATAGTTAAGGTGAGAAATACAAGTTAAATTATACTTCAGCTTCATCATTACTTAATTTGTGCCGGTACCAAAAAAAAGTTTTTGCATTCCACAAGCAATTATTTCAAGTTCACTCATTATTAGTGTGCTAAATAAAGATGACCAAGTACTTAAGTTAAGTGTCATGCATTAAAACGATTATGCCTATCTTAAAATCAATTATTTAAGCATACATATCACTGCTTAATTGAAATAGTCACAAAAACTAAAACATTACAAAAATAAATTAAAGTACTTTAACAGATCAATTAGCAGGTTTACTTTTAAGAACCATTGACCCGTTAAAGATCAAACACAATCCAAATTTACCAATTTATCGGTCAACGGTCAAATTTGCCACGTCTAAACGCCTCACAGTCTACCCTTCCAGCTTACCAGGACAAATATTCCCATTGCAAAAAGCGTTTTCTCTTCCATCCTGCAGACTCGCACGAGTCACCATCCTCCACTCCATCATTGACCAAATCCTTAACTTGGTGCCGCCACACGAATCCGTTTCCGTACCCGTACCAATAACCACTTTTAACTGTAGAAAAGAAACTCAATTTACCTCTACTAAACCCTACAATAACCACTACCTCTAGATCTTACCAAAACGTCTACGTTTCAATCCATATCAAACCAAAAGCTAAAATTAACAAAATCATACTATCAATTAACCGATCTTAATACCTAAAACAAACCAGTTCAATCCACACAACATTAACACAATTAAAACCCCTAACTACAAAATTACCTTCAATAAACTCAAACCCAAATCAGTTTCAATCATCAATTCATCAAAATCAGTTCAAAAAAAAACAATAATCACTAATCAAACAGACAAACCCAGATCAAAAAACTTGTAAACAGATCATTATAATCTTGAAGTTAAATAATATTAAGAAAAGTTAGGGTTTTGGATGATACCTTGTGTGTGTGTTTTTGTAGACTTTTGCTGGGGGTGTGCTGATGCCTTTTTTGGAAACGATGATGACCGGCAAAGTGTTGAATATATACCGACTTTTGGTTGGATAACATTTTAATTATTTTCTTGTAATAAACTTCATTTAATTAATATAATATTATTGTTATTATTTTATTAATAGTTTTGGTTTCGACTAAAGAACTCTTTGGTTCATGTGTCGGTGATAAAGTGGTAAAGGAAATATTTGGTGTTTTATTTAGTTCGGTGGCATCGAGTGATGATATTAGACTAAGTGAGTACGTGACACTCACTAGTTATATCCTTCACTGAACAGGTTTTATCTCACTGTATTGTCGTGCCTTCGGATGAGGGTTTACGGGCGTTGGCCTTAGGTGAGGATTTTTCTCCGGATCAAAGAGCGAGTGTATTCCGATGTGGTGAATTTAGTTAGTAGCTCATTTGAAAGATTAGTCGGTCGTTAAAAACAATATAATTAAATTTCGATAAGTTATAATCAATTTGAAATTACTAAAATTATCATTTGAAATATGTCTGTCAGTTGTGATTTTTATTACTGAAATAAAACAACAACAACAACAAACGTACCACTAAATCCCACCAATAGCAAAAGTTATTAGTAGGGTCTGTGAAAGGTGTGATGTAGACAAACCTTACCTCTATCCATGAGGATAGAGAGGCTGCTTCTAAAGAGACTCCCGGCTCCAAAGCATGCAACATACATATACACATATACAAATACAAAACATATAGTGATAAAGTGGCGTAGGCAAATACCAACCCATATGAAATCATAGAATCCAAATAGACATACCAACAAAAGAACAAGCATAAACAAAATCCCCTAAAATGTAGAAGAGACTACGTCCATACGCTAAAGGTAAGTTTTAAAAGCGGCAATCTCTATGGCTCCTTAACCTTAAGCATACGTCTCCATGAAACCCTATCGTGGACCATGTTCTCAGAGAGGTGTAACTCTAGAAAATTCTGTCTAATCCGCTCATCCCAAGTTAATTTGGGTCTGCCTCCACTCTTCCTTCCTTCTACATTGAGGGTTTTCACTGCTCTGACTGCGATGTTACCTATCTTCTCTTCACATGTCCATATCATCTCAGTCTCCCCTCTTTTATTTTTTTCACATATACTAACAACTCCTAGTTGTTCCCTAAAAATCTCATTTGTTATTCGGTCCAACCTTGTGTGCCCACACATCCACCTCAGTATCCTCATATCCGCCACCTCCATCTTACGCGCTTGTGTTTTCTTGATAGCCCAACAGTATGTCCCATATAACAAAGCAGGAATAACCGCGATCCTGTAAAATTTCCCTTTTAATTTAGCTGGGAACCTCCTATTACACAAAACCCTCGTAGCTGCTCTCCACCTAGACCAGCCCGCCTGAATGCCATGGGGTTACGTCATTGTCCATCTCCCCAACTCTTTGTACAAACGATCCTAAGTATTTGAACTTAGTAGTTTGTGGAACCACTTGACCCTCTATGGTGATTTGAGAGTCCTCGTCGTCTCCAGCACCACTGAAATCACAATATATATATTTTATTACTGAAATCTCATGTATATACCACAAAATATATATTTTTGATAAATAAATAATATTAAATACAATGTGAATGAGAGAGAAGAGAGGGTTAGTTTTATGGTAGAACACACTAAACATATTTCTTTAGGTGAAGGAAAGAGAAAGAGAGCGGGGATGAATTGTGAATAAGATGTGGATACATGGAGACTTCAGACCATTTACTTGTATTGTGTGAGATAGCTAAATCAATTTGGTTGCAGATTTTTATTTGAAATCATATTCAAATACTGTTAGATGTGAGCTCAGTTAGAGAAATGTATAGTTCGGAGAAAACCAAGCTTATTTTTTTTTTAAAAAGGAGGCGTTGCATACGGTTATTATGGTCACAATATAGACTATTTGGAGGTGCGGAAAGAAAGAGATCTTCGAAGGTAGGAAGCACTAGGATAAAAGAATAGTGGGGATTATAAAGGAAGAGACAGACATTCTTGACTGTACATAGGTAAGTCACCTAAGATGCATTCATACTTCTAGTAGGGGGCGGTCATTAATGTTACGTATAATTGTATATGTAAAACGTTCATTGTTGTGTTTGGTCTCTGTTGACCAACTTTGGTCACAACACAGTTTTTCGGTAATAAAAGTATAGTCGTTCAAAAATAAGAGAAGGAAAGGGAACAAAAGATGGTGGGTTTCGACTAATTTAAAGGTTGTGAGCATTCATTTAGCTCAACTTGTTTTTTAATTCTTTTTTGCTGGACGACCAATTTGGATCACTGACAACCACTTGATATTTCTGATTGCTATAAGAATTATTAGTTGGACTAGATTTTAAGACTTGTTATTCCGGATTTTCTTAAACCATATGCTATAAAGTATATAATAACATATTTTTCATTGTTTTTTTACTTTGAGATCATTACCATATTTCTTATCTACATCTTATTATACTATTAAAACAAGCAAGAGTTTTCACATGACATCATTCTAGGGTATCCATCTAGATGTCAAGTAGATGACACATGTTTCCTATCTTAATAATGTCAACTACCCCATTCATATTATATGAACCTTAACATTAAAAACCCTAATAAACATTTTTGTTTTCCTCTCTCTCTTACGATTTAGGCAATTTTCCCTACAATTCCTTCTCCTTCTTTCTCTTCGGCCCTCTCAATAGCGTTCATGGTAATTCCTGACCTAAATATTCATTCAGGGTTATTGCTTCATGAATCGTCTCTTCCAATAATCATTGTCATTGGTTCCATATTTCCTAACCCTAATCAAAAGCTCCGTTGATTCCTATTTATCAATACCTGCAAAATTGATTATTGTCTAATCAACACCCATCGCCATTTTCAAATTTGAATCCCATGTAATACCATCTCTGATTTTTTGAGATTTCTTAAAGTACCTAGTATTTCATTTGTATTTCTAAATTATTTGAAATCCAATTGAGTTTTTAATTAACGTTCGTCTTCAATACTCTCATATCTCATTTATTAATTCTAATCTCAATATCAATGACCAATCACTATTGTTTGATTTATGTGATTATGATCCTATTTCATGGTTTGTGTTCATCGTTTAAAGATTTCAATTATTTAGTCAATTAGTTATTTGCACATTGTATCAATTAGATTAAATTAAATGTAATCTTATTTCAAATTAATTACTTAGTCAACTATTTTGTAAATTTTCTAAATATAAATCCTTAATTAAGTTTTCCATAAATTAAGTTTTACATAACATTTTTATAATCAACTGTATTTTGAACTTTCCATCATTGAAAATTTTTAAAAATCAATATATAATTTGAATCATGTATTGATGATATGTATTATACATCCTCAAATTAACTCATTCGGTTTTCAGCTATATAATATCACTTTTACTAATACATTTCACGCTGCAAATCAGTACAAACATTCTCTTAACCTTCATTTACATCCAAGGTTTGTAATTCTTTTTCTTGAAAGTACAATGTAATTCCTTTTGTTATATATAGAGAGAGAGAAAAAGAAAATGATTCAAATAAAAAACAATTGTTTTATGAGAAGTGTGAGAGGACTTTAAAATAAAATACACCACCTAAATAGGACACTATATCATGTAAATAGGAAACTATACAACTTTTAGAAACTACCAATCTCAAACGCTAGATCCTAGATCCAAAGGTCTACATCTATTCTTATGATTCTCACAAAATTATTGTTTTTTACGTTAACCCTACCCTATATATATATATATATATATATATATATATATATATATATTTGATATATCAATGTTGTTAATGTAAACACTCTCATCATTTCTCAAACAGGACAAATGAAGATTCATTAACTTACATCTCAAGTATTTCAAGTGGGTTTGCTCTCAAGATTTATACAAATTAAATAGTTTTAAGTTTGATACATTAGATTTTTTGTGCATTAAATAGATTTCTGCACATTCATATACTGTGATTCTGACTCAATTTAGCTATTACTAAGATATCCAATGTGGAAGAGGACAAATAACCTTTTATGAGGATACTTGACCTACATTTGTTATGTGGCGCTCTATTTACTTTTTTTTGTTTACTACTAATATGGCAGATGTTAATCTTATCATTGTAGGATGTTATTCTATATCAATTTTTTGTGCATCAGTTGAATTTTATTCATTTTGAAGTTTCTTATTTGCTTTAAAATCAATTTTGTATGCATCAGTTGAATATTATTTGTTTTGAATTTTCTTATTTGTTTTAAAATTTAGAGAGAGGCTATGGATTTGAATAAATTTGCACGTGAAAGCTTGCAACTTTCAATTTTTTATATTTTAATCATTTATAATTATGTCTAAATATCAAAATTAATGTCTAAATTAACCCCATTTTAATATTTCAAAAATCAAAAAACTTTTCATACTATTCAACCTTTTAAATTTGTCAAATTTGCCAAATTAATTTAATAACATATTTAAACCATATTAAATATTTTATTTGACAAATTCTCAACAAACTTTTAAAGTTTTCGATACTCTCCATTCTCAACAAGTTTATATTTGACCATTTTATAGTTACGTCTTAATGCCAAAATTAATGTCTAAAATAAACCCTGAATTTTAATATTTCAAAATTAGGTTTGTGGCCCGTGTATCACACGAATAGAAATTAATAAATTCGTCAGGTAAAGGTAAACATATATGATTGTTTATTAGAATAAATATAAAATTATGATTTTATGTGTAAAAATGATTTTAAGTAAATATTATGTTTTTTTGTAATTAGAATAAATTGGATGTGCACTGATTGCGGTGCGAGCATATAATGTATATATGTGTGAACCATTGGGTAGGCAAAAGTGAAATTGCACTAATTTTGACGTTATTTTACTAATCTCATGAAAATAACTTAAAACTGGCGGAAGGTTAATCAGACATCATGTGGTGGCGTTGATAGCCGAAAGACAAGGGTACATGTGCCAATCAGCCGGTGTCTCGATGATTGAGTGTTATGTGCCTTATGTCCAAAGCTTGATGCAAAACTACTATCGAGCCGGGGGTCTCAGAAGCAGCCTCTCTATTCCTAAATGGTAGAGGTAAGACTTTCTACATCTTACCCTCCTCAGACCCTACCATGATTTGTTATTGGTGGGATATACTGAGTACGATGATGATGATGATGATGACGACGACGACGACGACGATGATGATGAAAATAAATCGGATGAATAGAAAGTTATGAGAATTGCAGGTTCACAATTTAACAATTTAATGTATTTGCTAGTAAATTTATTATTATGTGTATAAGATTAGAATATTACATAATCGTTAGACGTAAAAATTTGTATTAACACTTAAAATATAATATTGAAAAACATTAAGTTAAAAATAAATGTTACGTCTATGTTATTAGCATGCTAATTATGAACGAAATTTGAATGAAATTACAAATAAAGAAGGGTGCTGCTAAACGTACCCTCACTTACACCATTTTTACTAAACACACACCATTTTTACTAAGCCCAAGGTTCAGTTTGCGGATGAGCCTGTTATCTTTGGGGCGGGCCGTAGTAAACAGGAGACGATTCCGGCTCCTACTTGGAAGCCCATTTCAACTTCGGGGGCTGGCCCATCAAAGTGTCCGATGGCCGTTGACTCAAATCATATGGAGAGTGCTTCACAAAAGAAGATTGAGGATCAAACCAAACCGCATGAGCTTAAGGTTAGTAACAAATTTTCAAACCTTGATCAAGACAACTATGTTGAGGATGATTATGAAATATTTAAAAGGGATGTGGATTCTGAGTCAGATGGAACGACCCGTTATATGACAAATGACAGTTTAAGGAGCAAAAGGAAGAACATGCATAGGAGAAAGCCACAATATCATTGATTGTAGTGTTTCTTAGTTTGTTTGGTTTATGTTTCTTATGTTTCTAGTTTGTTTTACTTTGGTTTGTGGTCTCCTCCCGTCCAGGGTTTTATGTCCAGGATAGGGGAAATGCACTTGTTTGTAACCACTTTTTTGTTTAAGTAAATTTTACCAAGGGCAACGCCCTTTTACCAAAAAAACCCGAACCCTAAACCCGAAACCCGAAACCCTAAACCTTAAACCCGAACCCGAAACCCTAAACCCGAAAACCTAAACCCTAAACCCTTCGGGCTTAGTATTATGTTTTCATTTTGTGGTCAACCTCCTCCATGGTAAATATCCAGGAGGGGGAAGATGCACTAGTTTGTATTTTTCTTTTTTCTTTTCAGTAAATTTTACCAAGGTCAATGCCCTTTTACAAAAAAAAAACCCTAAACCTGAACCCTAAACCCGAAATCATAAAAAAAAACGTGACTTGAAAAAAAAATATTAAATACTTAATTTTGTGCTAATTTGGTAATTATATAATTTTAAGGGGTGATATAAAAGTTGATTTACAGGAGGGGTATGCAAAGCAACCAGGGGGTACGTTTAGCCTGACATATTAAAACATAAATTTTAATTATAATTCAAATTATGTAATTCAATAATTATTAAAATTGGTAAGACTCTATCTGACATCATATGTGGATATGTTAGAATGATGTCATGTGTCTACATTATTTTCTTTTAATAGTACAGTAAGATTCAAAAAAACTTTTCATTTTTGTTTGAAGTTGACTAATTAACTAATTTGCTGTGAAATCTTTTCATTATGACGAAATTATTTAGAAAAATTAGTACAATACCATCGTATTGAGTTTATATATTTTTCTATATATATAAAAGTTAACCCTAGCCTTTGGATTTAATAGACCAATTCTCAACAAAAGTGAATCGAGTCTTTGTTTATATATATTATATTTTATGGACTAATTCTCAATAAACTATAAAATATTTTGATATTCTCCAATCTCATCAAACTTTACATTTTTTTTATGTACAATTTGTAATTATGTCTAAATGTCAAGATTAACACCTAAAATAAAGCACACGTATTTTCCATAACCAATTGTATTAAATAATTTTTTTAAATATCATATAAGTTCCATATTATAAACCGCATATACCAAAATTAATGTCTAAAATAAAACCCGCATTTTAATAATTCAAAACTTAAAAAAACTTTCCATTTTTCTAGAAGTTGAATAATTAACCAGTATGCTATTAATTTTTTTCATTATGATGAAATTATTGTCAAGATTAATACATAGTCACTGTGTTCACCGTACAAAAGGATAATATGTTTCTTGTATAATGTTTGAAATCCTAATCCTATGGCAGATTTTAACATCATATAATGTTTTGGTATTTATTTCTTTTTTAACCAGGGCCTTGATTTTAGCATCAACTTGATCTTTATATAAACAATTTGACATTACTCATTCTACACGGGTCACTAATTTGTTTATTCGTTGATATGTTAATCTTACTACAATATTAAAACAAGCCTATGTAAACATATTGCATTATTCTAAAGTGTTCATATAGGATGTCACATAAGCATTTACCTAATATAACACTTCTTAATAATAATGAATTTTAATAAATAATAAATATTTTCACAAAAATAGTAATACTTTTGCTTGCAGTTACATTCTTTTTAATCATGTTAATTATTAAAGTTGTGTTATAACATCACTATTTCTTCCTCTCAAGTGCTTCAATTTCTATAAAAGGCTACTCAGTTTAAAAAAATTAATTTATATTAAAGGTATTCATTCTACCTATAATTTAGACGTTTTAGCAATACTATAAAATAATATAATGAGGTTTAAAGATATAATATTTGAAAAGGTATGGCTTATGCTCAAGATTTGATATGTATGTACATATATAATTTTGTTATTATTTATATTATTTGCTTCGTGTTATACACCCACTAATCATCTACTATCAAACGGTAAACTCATTGCTTTAACACTATTACAAGTCTTCATGTGACTTCTGTGCTTTTGATCCAATTTCATTCGTAAAACATAAGATTTATGTAAACTTACCTATTGATGCCATTTAAAAATTTACATATTGTTTAAATATATAAACATCTCTTCATATTAGTGTTTTACTAAATATTCAGCCCGTGTAATATACAAGTCTCTAATTTGCTTTATAAATTTATATTATATGCATATAAATGATGTTTTAAATAATTTTTAATTGTGTGTAACACGAGTACTATACTAGACCCACTTTTCTAATAAAGTAAGATAAATATGACATGTGTAATTGTAATAGCAATCCCTTCCTTTGGATTCACGCTCATTTTTTCTGCTCGCCCAGGTCTGATTTGACCCACTAACATACCCAATTCCTAATTTTTCTCGACCATACTCAATTGGGATTACAAACTCCATTAAAACCCTACCTAAAGATTTTGGTAAAGTTTCACAGAAAATGTGTCATTTAAAGCTTGGAAGGAATTTTTTAGAGTATTGACCAATGCCAATGTATCTCAACCGGTATTTATCTTACACTCATACATTATATAAATGTTTCGTTAAAGTTATCAATTTTGTTTGTTTTTATGATATGTTTAGGTATTTGTCATTGCTTTTAAGTTCTTATGATATTGTTAGCTCTTTATTCTTACTAGGTTATGCTATGGGTTTGTGATTAACTATTTAGAGATTGTTTTTCAAGAAAATTACCTTGCAAGCTGGAGTTAGGTTTAAGTTTTTTTTTTTTTTTTTTTTTTTTTTGGCATAAACGGGGGAAATTGACCCATTTGCTAGGGTTTTGTGATTGAATTGTAATTGATTATCTACTTAAAAGTTTATAATTTGGATGTCAAAAAGTGCTTTAAAACATGTTTTGTTGTTCAGAGCGGGTTTCGGGCAAACAAGCCGGTATAAACAGATATGATTTAGTATGGGTCTAAAGGGTTCCGCTCAAAATAGTTTCTGGTCAAAACAGGTTCTAATCAAAATATGTTCAGGCTAATACGAGTTATATTCAACATTCTTTAAACCAGCTGCAGTCAACACATGGTCAAAGGGCATAATAGTATTATGGCAACAGGTGATTTCACACTTGACAGCTACAAACAGAGTCAACTCAGCTTCAACACCAACTAAATATGAAACAATGCCTTCCAACATCATGTCATCAACAGAGAGCTATGCCAGAGGCTTCATCAAGTAAGTTATTTGATTTTTGTTTTTAATGGTGTTTATTTGTTAAGATATATTTTCTTTGTGCTGATTACACAAGAAATTCAAATAATGGAGATTGGCAAGTAGAGGTGTATCAAAAGATGCTGCACATTTTTTTCAAGTCCATTACAGTAGCATACATAAGCACCAACAATGGCATTGTATTAAGCTTTATTTTAATTTAAAAGAAAAATGAATATTACAGTTATAGTTCTCTTTCTATTTATGTAATTTGAACATGAATTTATGATCTTAAATTTTTATGTGAAAGCTATGAAATGTATTACTTTTACTATGTTGATGCCTTATATCGGTTTCTTTCCCCTATCGTTAAATCATATCCGTAATGATAAAAGCTTCTTTGAATCCGGTGCACCCCATAACTTGGTTTATCGGTTCAAACTAAAAACCTAAAAGACTGGCCCGTTAAAAATTTTCAAATGATTCGTACCTTCGGAATCAAGTCTGGTTCAGTTATGAAACCGTGCGTTTTGTATCCTAAATCTTGGGCTATGCCTCTGAATTTTAAGAATATGAGTTAAATCTTTGTAGCTTTAAAGGGAAAAAAAATTAAAGAATACATAGAGCAAATCGTTATCGTACAAATAAAATATATAGATGTAATATGTTTTTTTCACATATAGTATGTGCTTATTGTCTAAATTTCTTTGTATTTTTTATTTTGATTATCCCGTATTTTACACGGGGTCTAAAACTAGTATTCTAATAAAAGAGAATAATTTGTGACACATGTCATTACCAAGTTTCATCTAACAATATTTTCCCCCTAAAATTCTTTACTTTTATATCATTTGAATTAATTAATCTATAATATATATAAACGAAAACATAAAAATCCTACGTGTCGCGATGTGGTCACTCCCCCTTTTTTGGAGTCATGAGATTTTCTTAATTTTGAAATGAAGGCTTCTCATGCATTTGACCCGAATTCACGGGTATGGGTCTTACCAAACCCAGATATTCCTTAAACGGGTTATAACATCTCATTAAATTAAAAATTATTTTCACCAAATTATTGATGTGAAAATCCTATAAAATAGGATATACTATTATTTATAATCAAGAAACAATTTTATAGTAAAAAAATAAGCGGGTCTTGGGTCTTACAAAACCCAGATAACTTTTAAATCGGGTTATAACATCTTAGTTATTTGTGAAACCTTTTTATCATCAAACTATAAGTATATTACAAATTTCATTACAATAAATAAAATTAAACCCAAAGAATATATGAATATTAAAAACGAGTAATGTAAAACAGCCCCCGTAATACAGGGGATAAAAACTAGTTAATATATATTTGCTATATAAAAGTCAACCTTAACGGATTATATATACCTAAATTTTATACTTAGAATAATATTTTAGTTAGAAAAATTAAATTAAGGTCCAATACCATCTCCAAATTTAAGTCAGCTCTTTTTTATATAAAATCAAATTTAATTAAATTAGTTTTTTATATAGGGTTGAGTTATTCTATAAAGGCTAATAAATTATAAAAATGAGAAGGATGAGAAGCCATAACTAATTGACACGTGTCAAGTAAGGACCAAAGAAAAAAGGGTATAAAAGTAATAGTACACATTTTCTCTCTCCACATGCAAATTACATGTTAAGTCATTCATCATTTTTAAACGTCTATATCTTTTTCATATGATATTTAAAAAAAATAAAAAATTCATCATAATAACAAGCGTTTTTTATCTTTAAGATGAATATGATTTTGTTATATAAAAATAAAATAAAAATTACGTCATTGTGTATTTTTTTCTTACCATTGTGTCTTTTTTCGTCATTGTGTCTTTCTGTTTGTCTATGTATTTTTTCGCCATTGTGTCTCTTTTGCTTACCATTGTGTCTTTTTTCGTCATTGTGTCTTTCTGTTTGTCTATGTGTTTTTTTCGCCATTGTGTCTTTTTTGCTTACCATTGTGTCTTTTTTCGTTATTTTGTCTTTCTGTTTGTCTATGTGTTTTTTTTCGCAATTGTGTATTTTTTGCTTACCATTGTGTCTTTTCGTCATTGTGTCTTTCTGTTTGTCTATGTGTTTTTTTGCAATTGTGTCTTTTTTGCTTACTGTTGTGTCTTTTTTCGTCATTGTGTCTTTCTGTTTGTCTATGTGTTTTTACGCCATTGTGTCTTTTTTGCTTACCATTGTGTCTTTTTTCGTCATTGTGTATTTCGGTTTGTCTACATGTTTTTTTCGCCCGTCTTTTTTGCTCACCATTGTGTCTTTTTTTCGTCATTGTTTCTTTCAGTTTGCCTATGTGTTTTTTTCGTCATTGTGTCTTTTTTGCTTACCATTGTGTCTTTCTGTTTGTCTATGTGTTTTTTTTCGCCATTGTGTCTTTCAACTGATCATTGTGTTTTTTTTAAATACTAATAACACCGTTGTGTAATAATATGTAAATATAATGAAAAATACCAACAACTTATCGAATACATAAAACACAATGATGAATACATATTGCACAATAACTTGAAACGTAAAACACAATAATGATTACATGTAACACAATGACCTGAAACGTAAGACACAATGGTACATACATATAACACAATTACCTGAAACGTAAAACACAATGGAATCTACATATTACACAATGACTTGAACGTAATACACAATGAAAGTAATACTATTTTTCTCAACTTAAGTGAATGTTAAGCACAATGACTAAAACACAATGATAAGTAGAAAGACAAATGTTGAGCGCAAAGACACAATGATGAAAAAAAGACAATGATTTAATCATTGTTTTAATTTTTATCTTTAAATTGAGTACCAATTAAAAAATACAATGACCAAAATCTATAACACAATGCATAACAAAAGCCAATTAAAAAACACAATGGACAACCAAATAACAAAATATAGAAAAACCCGTCAACTCTTTTTTATTTTTATATAATAATATGATTTATATTAAAGATAAAAAAACGTTTATTATTATGGTAATTTTTTTTTAAAAAATATCGTATTAAAAAGTTATAGACGTTTTAAAATGATGGAGGAATTGTCATGCGCCTTGCATGTGGAGAGAGAAAATTATCATAAGTGATTATTACCTTCATGCCATTTTCACCAATTATTAGTTTTAAATTAATCTCTACCATCCAAATCTAAGATCAATGGATTATACTCCATCTCATCATTCTCATTTTTGTTGTCCTTTATATTTTAATTTTACCCTCTTTCCATAAACTAAAAAAATTATTTTATTCATATAAACTATACTATTATATTAAACGTGAAATATAACACCATATTAAGATAGTATAAAAGGTAAAAAATTTTATATTAAGCGTTCACTATTTTATTAAATAGATCTTATTACAAATAAATTAATCAATAAACAAATATTTGTGAAATTTTATTAATTGGCAATAAAAAAACTAAAATTAATGTTTTCGGTTAATAAAGTTCGTTTTCTTAAAGTCGTGAAATTTTAGAAACATTTTCTTAAAGTCATGACATTTTAAATATTTAACACGACAATTGATATTCTAATTTAAAAACATTTTCTTAAAGTCATGAAATTATATATTTTATATTTTCATTGTTAAAAGTTACTAAGGCTAAAGGTAATGGGGCTTGGTTGAGCCCCAGGTGAGCCAAGCAAAATCTGATACGTAGGCGATGACATGACCATGGATCAAGCCCTTCAACCAAGCCCCAGAGGGTGTAGTGGTCCAGGTGATCAGGGGTTTGATCTAGTTTTTTATTTACTTGATTATTTTAAATAATACATAAAATAATAATATAAAACATTACATTAATAATAATATAAAACATTACGTTAATACTAGTCTAATACAAGATCATCGGCTCTTCTATCCCATAAATGCTCGACCAACTCATGCCGAACGTTGCCGTGTAACTCACGGCTCTTGATGATATTTATGTTGTCGAGTCGTTGTTCATTGGTGATCGTCGATTCTTGTCTTGGAATATCACCTTGATAGTTTTGGCAAATCACCTTGATAGTTTTTATAGAAAGTGTGGATTTTTATTTATAGGTAAAAAAAAAATAAAAAATAAAATATATTTGACTGGCCAACGGTAAGGTTGACCAGTCAACGGGTCCAACGGCTACATTCCCCCCCGCGGTCACAGCCACGCCGGCCGGTCACGCCCACCCTCATCTGAGGGGTGTAGCGGTGTTCGCGAGCCACGTAGGCGGCCGTGCCCACCGCTCACCCCCACTACCCTCAGTCTAACTATATTTATAAAAACATATTATAATTTTTGGTATGGCTTAGTTTTTAAAGTATGATACTAATGGTGTATTTAAAAGTAATTTTATATATATTACTAACTATATATCTACCATTTAGTGTTTATATAATGTTATAATTGCTTAATAGATTTCGCTAATTCTTAAAAAGAAGTTAGTGTCATCCAATAATTTGACATGTATTCTATATGACAAAATGACAAGTTTTCTTAATATCCGATTCGGGGGGTTTTTCGTATTTCGTTAAACTGATTCGTATTTGATTCTAATGTTAGATGTGTTTTATCTTAATTGAATGGTATTATTGTTGTTTTTATGATGTGAGGCTGGGTTATGTTTCATTTTCAGTAGGTAGAATGAGTTAATTAAGCTACATCTTTAACTAAAAGGAAACCAAGTAAAAAATCGTTCAAAGTGTGTTTTTCAAGTGTATAGTTACTTTTTAATTTTCTTTATGAAAAAAAATAGATTACTTTGTAGTATTATATGTTGTAATGCTTATCACACTATTAGGAGCACTATGTTATTTTTAAGATTTATTTAACAGGTTCCACTAATTTTGATTTGTAAGGCATAGTCGGTATTTGATAAACAGTCTTCAATTTCAGTATAAGTATAGATATAATACATTTTCACATACAATATGTATCTATTGTTTAACTTTATTTGTATTTTTATTATTTTGTGTCATGTGTTTTACGTATTATATACGTTTATGTAAGGCCCCGTTCCCTGTGCCCTACTTTGGCCTTGGATTTACTCACAAACACAGTTCTAAATATCATAGTTAACTAAAACTTTCGCGACATAAATAAAACTTCAAACATTCGTTACAAACATTCAAACTTGTCTTTAAAAATATAACATAAAACATCTTATTTAACATCATGGCAAATATTTTTGTAGATGCCAGCTTCTTTAGATCCTGCCATGTGCCCCCCTCAAGCTAACTGCTTCTGTCTATTAACCTGCGTGCATACTAAAAGTCAGCTATGCTGAGTGAGTTCTAGTTAAAGCAGGTAACATACAATACATTCACATACTTACTCACACGTATCCGTAGATACATATTACTTACTTAACTTGCTTATCTTGCTTTACATACATACTTATACGTTTTAAAGAGTCTTTCACCATATAACCTCACAAATATTATTAGGGTTTGCCACTTTTAAAGAGCCTTTCGCCCTATAACCTCACAGATATTATTAGGGTCTGCCACCCTCCTTCACAGATGTTATTTGGGTCTGCCACCCTCTTATTGTCAATTCATACACACCTTCCTTTTCTTTTTATATTTATATACTTTCATACATACTCTCAATCTTTTCTACATCATTCATATATCATACATACATCATTCATAGACATTCGTATATCATACATGCATCATTCATAAACATTCACTTAATATACACTTACCACTTAAGGTAAGTGTGTTAACTGATTACATCGAGTATGCACACAGCTGCGAAAACATGACAAAGAAGTGGGGCTAGAAACTCATCTGAGCTCGGTTCATTTCCGAGTTAACGGTAACTCCTCTCTTTAACTGGGCGCGGCTAACTGTATAACAATTACACATATCAGTTAACTACTTCTAACTATATCATACTTCTAGGTTATGGTAACCCCTAGCTACGGGGGTCCGAGGGCAGCGCCCCTGGCAGCAGGGTTTAGAGGGGCGGCAGCCCCTAGCAGGGTCCAAGGGCTAGAGCCCCTGGCTGGGGTCAAGCTACCAGATCAGGTTGGAAAAATTTTATTTCCATTAAAGGTCCTTTACTAAAATTTAATCAAAACCAATTTTTTTTTATTAAATACTTTACATCATATGCTACCGCATTCGTTATGACGAATGGTTCCATTCGTTATAACGAATGGCTTGATCTGAGATGAACGAATGACTAAGGCCATTCGTTCTTTCTATAATACGAATGAGAGGCTCATTCGTTACAAGAGCATACGAGTGTATGTTATAACGAATGACTTGATTCGCTTTTTTATCATGATGAATGGGTGGATAACGAATGACGAATGCCATTCGTTAATTCTGTAAGACGAATGAGAGGTTCATTCTTTATAAAGACACGCTAATGTATCTTATTCGTTATGACTATTTAACGAATGACCAGCGATTCGTTTGACATAACGATTGAGCATCAAACTTATCCAATCTTTGACTCAAGATGTCAAAGTCAAAATTGTCAAGAACACAATTGGTCAACGGGACCAGATTTGCGATTAAACCTCAAATCGCGATGAAACAACACAAATTTGGTATCAATAGGCTCGGAATCACAATGCCTACTAACCCAAAACCACCAAACATCTCAGGTTTAATGGTGTATTTGATCGATGTGTATACCCGGTTCATTATACAATCGATTAGCCTATCAAATGTTAATAGATTTCACTGAGAATCATTGCGTTTGTTTAGTATTTATCATTTGTACGGATCTAGGGGTACTAAACGAGCCGGACAAGTGTTTCGTTATAAAACGTACCTTTAAGCGAATCAGTTTACAAATGCGATCTAGTCTTGATGTAGGTTTTGCTCGTCACGATGCTCTAACGCCCACCAGCTCGGGTCTTTTCCTTCGGATCTTGGTTCGGGATATAAGAGGGTGTTTGTGTGTGTTTTTGAGAGTGTATGGAGGCTTAGAGATAAGAATGAGGGTTTTAGGGTTTTAGGGTGGTTTAAGGGGTTTATATACCCTTAAGCCCATGGACCTAAGGCCCATCACTCTCCCTTATTCCATCTTTTAATGTCTAAGCCCACACTCAAATATTTCATTTATCTAAACTAAAAACGACACGTTAATAAATAAACGAAATTTCTTTTATTTATTTTTATCAAAAGTAGGATGTTACAGTTTACTTCATATATTATAACAAAAATGAAAGCCAACTCGGTGGTAATTCTCCCTGCTTTCATAGTTGCATTTCATTGACGATGTTTTGGGTTTGAATCCGATGCCATCTGTTCTAGAATAGTTTTGTTCTCATGATTTATTACTTTATACCATATGTTTTACGTATTAAACTAAGGGGGGTGTTTAGGATTCCTTATTTTTACCTCCTTATAAGTTATAACTTATGATAAATTAAAAAAAATGTTTGAGTTTCCTTATCATGTGAGATGAAATATTGATAAGTCACACACTTGTGACTTATGACTTCTTCTTATAAATTATAAGGAGGTAAAAATAAAGAATCCTAGAACACCCCTAAGTATATTTGATGTCAAATACCATGCTAAGTCATCAAATCACACCCCTAATACCACTACGCCATTGCCAACATGGGTGCCACTCCCAATCTCACCAACACACTAACAACTAGCAGAGGAAAATGAGACGTTAAAGTGGGGGCTTTACAAAGAAAAATGTAACATCCTAATTTTATGAATAAGTAATAAAATATTTTATTTAAATGACTTGTGTGTTGTTATTTAATTAGGTTAGATAATAATAACAGAGTGTGGGCTTTGAGAATAAAAGATATATTAAGGGAATGTGATGGGCCTTAGGTCATGGGCTTGAGGGTATTTAAACACCATAAACCTCCATAAAACCCCAACACCCTCATTTCCATCAACCTTGGCCCCCATACACACTCAAAAACACACACACACAAGTACTCTTCTTCAATCCGGATTCAAATCAGAGCTAAAGGAGGGCAAATTTTTGTTCAATCATCACCAAACAACTAGTGAAACAAAGTCTGAAGCAAAACCGAGCCATTAGAGGTACGCTTGTAGTTTTAAGGTCATGTATTTCGTGTCGGTTTGCCAAAGGCTTTAGTAGGATGATGAATTGAACCTCATATTGTTAGAAAAACGTAAACTTTGAAAAAAACAAGTTGTTTGGGATGAGTCAGAACGAACTACTGACGTTCGGACCGAGTTAAAGTAAGAAAATGAAGTTGTTATGGCCCATAACTCGTTTCATCAATAAAACGGGCATAACGGGATGTAAGAAAGTGATTAGAATGGATCGGCATGAAAAACCAGATTCGAATCGAGTTCCTGATATACTCGATTCGTTTGGAGGAAAGAAGAATTGAATCAAAATGAAACGAATTGAACCGAAATGAAAAGAAACGAAACGAGAAACGAATCAAATTGAAACGAGTCGAATCGAAACGAATCGAATCGAACTGAAACGAATCGAATCAAATTGAATCTCGATTCGATTAGAAAGAAAACTCGATTATATTGGATTGAAAACTCGATTCATTTCGAATGAAACTCGACTCAAATGAAACTCGATTTGTTTAAACTTCAGTTTTGTGATGACTTTTTAGTAAAGGCTTATTAATGAAAATAAAATTTTTCCAAGGTGACCTGCCAGCTCACCCCTGCCAGGGGCTTTGCCCCTTAGACCCTGTTAGGGTCTGCCACCCTGACCCTGTTAGCTAGGGGTTTCACTTACTTAGAATGTGATCTAGTTAGGGTAGTTAATTGATACTTATAATTGTAACACAGTTAGCCATGCACAACTAAGTAGGGTATTACAGTTAACTCAGAAAGAAACAGGACTCAGGTGAGTTTCTAGCCCCTTTCTCTGCTATGTTTTGTGGGTTGCGTGCATACTCCTATGTGATAGGTTAATACACTTATTATATTTGGTAAGTGTGTGATATGTTAATGTGTATGTATAGACGTATGTTATATATATAAAAGAAAGAAGGTATGTACGGATGTATGGTTGAATGAGCAAGAAGGGAACAAACCCTAATAATATATGCGAATGCAGGGAACAAACCCTAATAATATTTGAAAATTTAAGGAACATACTCTAATAATATCTGCAAACTTAGGGACTAGACCCAAATAATATATGCGAAGGTTATAGGGAGATAGACTCTTTATAATGTGCGAATGGTTATGTATGTACTTTGTAAGTTAAAGTAAGAAAGTAAAAAAGAATGAATGTATGAAAGAAATGTAAACATGTTAAGTATTTAATATGTACCTTCGGGTATGTATATATATATATATATATATATATATATATATATATATATATATATATATATATATATATATATATGGGATATTGGTTTTTAATACTCCCAACTTTCCCTCATTAGTAGATAACACTCCCAACTTTCTATTTGTCACCCACCACTCCCAACTTTCACCCTATTTTCCTGTACTACTCCCCGTCTAAATGAACACTAACCTCATTAATGTTTTGGACTAAAAATGTCATTCAAATTAGTTGAGGGGGTGAAAAAGAAAATTAATTTGTCTAACATATACCAAATTTGCCTCCAACCAACCCTAGATCAAGCATCACCACTCCATCCTCATCTATTACCACCACCACTACACCTCTGGTTCAACAAGAACCCATCTACAACCTATCGATTCGAAGTAATCCTCTACTCACCGGAAAATGAGTTGCAGGTTTCCAGCGAACACCATACCCATCATTTCATCACCCACCGCCCCAAAACTGCAACCCCCGCCCCCCGCCACCACCAGTGTCTCACCCAGACACCTTCTGGGATCGCCTGCGTGCCGTAAAAACGAGTTGCAGGTTTCCGGCGAGCACCATCTTCATCATATCTCCACCGGTACGCAATTTTTATGATATCCATCACCTTTTTACACCTCTGAACATCTTCATTTTCTGAAAGACGAGATAGCCGGAAATCTCAAATTCGCCGGAAAAAACGAGGTCGCCGAAAATGGAGGTTGTTGAGGTTGTACAATTACCACCGTCCTCGTCTTGTCTTTGTATTGGGAGTTCGTCGAAGAACAGGGAAGCCAGACCAGATCGTCACCGGAAAATATGGCATACCATATTTCTCCATCTCATCGACCAATCTCTCTCTCTCTCTGGTAGCTTATGTGTGTTAAAAATAAAATTTCTGTTTTACCCCCTCAACTAATTTGAATGACATTTTTAGTCCAAAACA
Source organism: Bidens hawaiensis (assembly GCF_021521415.1). Taxonomy (NCBI): domain Eukaryota; kingdom Viridiplantae; phylum Streptophyta; class Magnoliopsida; order Asterales; family Asteraceae; genus Bidens; species Bidens hawaiensis. Next base: position 100,162 of record NW_027494257.1, on the reverse strand, counting down.
TTAACGAGGTTAGTGTTCATTTAGACGGGGAGTGGTACAGGAAAATAGGGTGAAAGTTGGGTGTGGTGGGTGACAAATCGAAATTTGGGAGTTTATCTACCAATGAGGGAAAGTTGAGAGTATTAAAAACCAATATCCATATATATATATATATATATATATATATATATATATAAACATACATATATATATATATATTATATAAGTATATGAACGTAATGTATGCTATCTGATTAAATAGAACTCACCCAACGTAGCTAACTTTTAGTATGTACGCAGGTGAGTAGAATGAAACAACTGGCTTAAAGAGGGACCCATGGTAGAAGAATAAAGAAGCTGGCATATGAAGAAAGGAAGTTATGATATTGTGAGATGTATTGAACATAAAGACATGTTTTAATATTTGTTTAAATTTAAGTTATGTAATGAATGGCTGACATTTATGTTTCTACGAAAAGTTTTAATTCACTTTGATAGTTAAAACTATGTTTATGAGTAAATCCAACGTCCAATGTAGGGCACCGGTCTTAGGGCCTTACAAAAAAATAGTTGGCAACATTAAAGAAAAACCCTATTTTTGTCTCATATTTGTGATCTAAATATAACACAATACATATATGTAGCACTTCGAACATACTATACGTTATTAAACGTGAACGTATACGTGTATTAAGTGTTATTGGAAAAAAATGGTGACAACTAAGAATTTAACTTAGTTAACTAGATTAAAGTGTGACAAGGTCTTTTAAATAACTAAATAAAGTATAAGGTCTGATTGTATACATAAGCAAATTTAATATTGTAAAATATAAAATTGGGGAAATACAAACACATGCGTGTGTCGATCATCAGGAGAGGTTAAAACTCTAGCTCACCTAATTCTCCAAAATTGAAAGACAAATATGTGCTAAAACCCTTGCATGTTGGTAAATTTGTGATTATCTCAACTTGGTGATCCTAAGGTATTTCTCGAAATCATATTTGATGACAGCAATGAAAGTTGAAAACTAGAATACTTGCAATTAGTAAATGGATTATGTAAGGCCCCGTTACCGGTGCCCTACTTTGGAAGTTGGATTTACTCATAAACACAGTTATACATATCAGAGTTAATTAAAACTTTCGCGAATAAGTAAAAGTCAACCATTCATTACAAACATTTAAAACTTGTCTTTCAATCATAACATAAAGTAGCTTATTACAACATCATGATAAAATCTTCTTTGAATGCCAGTCCATTCAATTCATGCCATGTGTCTCCTCCTCAAGCCAACTGCTTCAATCTATTTACCTGGTTGCATACTAAAAGTCAGCTACACTGAGTGAGTTCTAGTTAATAAGGTAACGTACAATACATTCACATACTTATACATACGGATCCGCAGATACATATCATATAACTTACTTATCTCTTTCTTTCATACATACATAACTACATGCTTTCTTTCTTTCCTTTTTTTCATACTTTTATATTAAATCTTACTTTACATACTTCTACGATGTAAAGATCATTACGCCATACGACCTCGAGTATTATTAGGGCCCGGTTTCCTTTCTGCCTCGAGTATTAGTAGGGCTCGGTTTCCTTTCTGCCACGAGTATTAGTAGGGCTCGGTTCCCTTTCTGCCTCGAGTATTAGTAGGACCCGGTTCCCTTTCCGCCTCGAGTATTAGTAAGGCCCGATTCCCTTTCTTCCAAACAACCATACCATACCTTTCTATATATTCATAATTATAACTTTCATACACGCATACACCATTCAAACATCATATATAAAAATCATATCTTTAAACTATCACCTGGCGGTACATGCAATATCTGAAAACCGTTCACGCACCGTCAAGAAGTCATTCATACATAAATCATATAAGGCATACACTTACCACTTAAAGTAAGTGTATTAAATAATCACATCGAGTATGCACACATCCCCGAAAACATAGTAAGGAATGGGGCTAGAAACTCACCTGGATCCTTTTACGCTCGCGTTAACGGTTAATACCTTCTTTAACTGAGCTCGGCTAACTGTACATTAATTACATGTATCAATACTTGCCCTAATCACATTCCTTAGGTTTCAGCAAAATGGTTAAGTCTGGTATATTCTAATGGCCTTGTAAGGCATTGCATTCGTAGGCATGGCCTCGTATTCGAACACATTGTATTCGAATACCCTTATGTTCAAATAGAATACACTTTTAAATCTTCCTTTCTTTCTTCCTTTACTGTATGCGAGTGAGGGTTAATTAGAATACAATTTGTATGCAAATTTAGTATATTCGAATACATAATGTATGCGAATACACTGTGTATTCGAATACATGATGTACTCGAATACAATGTGTATTCGAATACATATTGTATTCGAATACACATTGTATTCGAATACATATATTGTATTTGAGTACATGGTGTATTCGAACGCTGGTGTTTAGCTTCCCCATAAATTATACTCGAATGATCATATTGTATTCGATGCGTATATTTTACGCGAATCTGCCATGTATTCGAGTATATGAATTGTATGCGAGTATGCCATGTATTCGAGTACATGTATTTGTATGCGAGTGTGCTATTGTATTCGAGTATATGAATTGTATGCGAGTATGCCATGCATTCGAGTATATGTATTTGTATGCGAGTCTGCCATTGTATTCGAGTAGTCCATTGGTTAGCATACAATTACTTGTATTTGAACTTAATTCCTTTCTCTATGTATTCGAATACACATATCCCGTTCTTGTATTCGAATACTTCAATGTTTTCGAGTTGGGTTTGTTCCCACCAGTGTATGCGAATGACCAGATTGTATTCGAGTCCACTGTTGGGTATTCGAATAGTAACTATATTTGAATACTTTCATCAAACCCCTGTACCAACCTTTATCGCCTCTATTGTTATATATATTTTAACATCTACGTTTATATTATGGTTCCATATCACCCTTAACCCGTTACCTTATCCATTTTCGCATAGGACCTAACCCGTTTATCTATAAAGCTTGAACCTTTATTAGTTTAAGCTAGATCTAGGGTTTCTCATACGAGCCGTATATACAATCATGTTCATCTAGTCCATTTTTATCATCAAGTTCATATTTTTATGATACATCTAAGCCCGCTTTGTTCTAGGGTTAAGTTTTAGGGCAAACCTTTCACAAAAAATGTAACCTTTATACGTAAAGAACATACCTTTTGACGTTTCTAGGCTATGGGTTAGCTTCCCTATGCTCTCACGAGTCGTATCTAGCTTGCAAAACCAAGATTTTCAAGAATCTATGTTTGGTTTTGGTCTTGGATCCTCCCCTTGGTCGCAGCCGGCTATCAAGAATGTTTGTGTGAGTGTTTTGAGTGTGTAGGGAACTTGGAATGTAAGAAATGAGGGTTTTAGGGTTTTAGGGAGGTTTAAGGGAGTATTTATACTCTCTTAAGCCTATGGACCTAAGGCCCATCACCACCCTTTAATCCATCCTTTATTAATCCAAGTCCATACTCCTTTTTATATTTAATATTAATTAAATATTAACACACATTCCAATAAACATAATTTCCTTTATTTATTAATGTCAAATTAGGATGTTACAAGTCTTCCCTCCTTAAAGAGGTTTCGTCCTCGAAACCTAACTATCATCTAAAACAAATTTGGGTAAAACTTGCGCATCTCTTCTTCAACTTCCCAAGTAGCGTTTAATCTTTTGCGATGCTTCCATATCACTCTCAATAAGGGTATAACCTTGTGACGAAGTTGCTTTTCATTGCGGTCAACTATCTCTATATGTTGCTCGATGTAGTTCAGCTGTTTATCAACCTTGATGTCTACCAATGGAACATGAGACGTGTCATTAGCTAGACATTTCCTCAGATGAGAAACATGGAAGGTTGAATGAATTCCTTCTAACCCCTCGGGTAAATCTAGCTTATAAGCCACTTCACCCACACGATCTATATTCTTAAATGGTTTGATGTACCTTGGACTCAACTTTCCTCTCTTCCTAAAAAGAATAATTCCCTTCCAAGGCGAGACCTTAAGCATCACACTGTCCCCAACGTTAAACTCAATTGGTCGTCGTCGCTTATCAGCATACGACTTCTGACGGTCTTGAGCCGCTTTCATCCTTGCCTTGATCTGGTCGAACGTTGACGAGGTTTCTTGAACAACTTCCAAACTTTCGAGCTCTTTCTGACCAATCTCTCCCCAACACACAAGAGTTCTACAATGTCTTCCATACAACATTTCAAACGGTGGCATACCAATGCTTGAATGGTAGCTATTATTATAGGAGAACTCTGCTAGATGCAGATGATCATCCCAACTTCCTCCAAAGTTTAAATCACAAGCACGTAGCATATCCTCAAGGCTTTGAATAGTCCTTTCAGACTGTCAATCTGTTTGAGGATGATACGCCGTACTGATGTTCAATCTTGTTCCGATAGCTTCATGGAACCTCTTCCAAAACCTCGAAGTAAAATGAGTATCCCTATTAGACACGATCGACAGTGGCACTCCATGCTTAGTCACAACCACTTTTATGAACAAACTTGCCAACGTTTCTGACGAGATAGCCTCTTGTATAGGTAGAAAGTGAGAACTCTTTGTTAAACTGTCCACAACCACCCAAATGGTATCATGATGTTTAGCTGTACGAGGTAGCTTAGCTATGAAATCCATGGTGATGTGTTCCCACTTCCATTCAGGTGTCTCCAAAGGCTGCATCTTCCCATAAGGCTTCTGGTGTTCAGCTTTGACTTGAAAACAAGTTAAGCACTCACTGATATAATCTACTACATCATTCTTCATTTCCGGCCACCAATAGTCTGTCTTCAAGTCTTGATACATTTTAGTGGATCCTGGATGGATTGAATATCTTGACTTATGTGCTTCATCTAAGATTCGATCTCTAAGATTTCCATGGTGTGGAATCCACATACGATCAAACCTAGTCTTAACACCATGAGTGTTTTCCATCAACTCGTCTTGTTGACCGAAAATCCTTTCCTTTTTCACTAGTCCTTCATCTACCAGCACTTCCGTCTACACCTTGATGATTTCTTCGAAAAGACTTGAGTTCATGATCATTTGATATGACTTCACTGTTGCAATGACTTCTTCATTCTTACGACTTAGCACATCAGCGACCACATTAGCTTTACTAGGATAGTACTTGATATTGCAGTCGTAATCCTTTATCAACTCCAGCCATCTTTTCTGCCTCGTGTTCAGTTCTTTCTGCTCGAAGAAGTACTTTAAACTTTTGTGATCTGTGTAAATAGTACACTTAGTACCATGCAAATAATGTCTCCATATCTTGAGAGCATGCACTACTGCTGCTAGTTCTAAATCATGCGTTGGGTAGGTACTTTCATGAACCTTTAACTGCCTGGACGCATAAGCTATAACCTTTCCTCGTTGCATCAATACGCAATCTAACCCACGATGCGAAGCATCAGTACAAACAATCAAATCCTCGTCACTATCGGGTAATGCAAGGATTGGAGCTTGCATGAGTCTTTTCTTTAATTCCTCAAAAGCTTCTTCTTGGAACTTACCCCAACTGAATACTACAGACTTTCAGGTCATACCTGTTAATGGTGCATCTATCTTGTAGAAGCCTTCGATGGATTATAATAGCCAGCCAACCTAAGAAGCTTCATATATCAATCGGGTTCTGCAGAGTCTTCCAATTCGTTATCGCCTCAACCTTAGTTGGGTGCACGGTAATCCCTTCAAAATTGATCACGTGACCTAGAAACTATACTTCTCGCAACCAAAACGCGCATTTCAAAAATTTAGCGTACAACTTCTCTTCCTTCAAAACCTCAAACACTTCTCTCAGATGCTCAGCATGATCATACTTGCTCTTTGAATATATCACTATATCATCAATGAAAATGATGACTGACTTATCCAACATCGACCGACACACCCTATTCATCATGTCCATAAATGCTGCGGGAGCATTCGTTAGACCGAATGACATCACGAGGAACTCGTAGTGTCCATACCGCGCCCGGAACGCAGTTTTAGGGATGTCTTCCTCTTTCACTTTTAGCTGATGGTAGCCTGATCTGAGATCTATTCGTGAGAACCAACTCGAACCTTGCAGTTGATCAAACAAATCATTAATTTACCGTAAGCTTGTTCAACTCACGATAGTCAATACACATTCTCATACTTCCATCATTCTTCTTAATGAACAACACCGGCGCGCCCCACGGGGAAAAAATTGGTCTGATAAAACCTTTTTCGAGGAGTTCTTGTAGTTGGGACATCAATTCTTTCATCTCATATGGCACCAGTCGGTATGGCGCTTTTGCGACGGGCTGGGCTCCGGGTATTAAATATATCTAGAATTCTATCTCTCGCTCTGGTGGAAACCTCAGAAGATCCTCATGGAACACTTCTGGGTAGTTTCACACAATAGGAACATCTTTCACTTCCTTCGTCTCGGCTGTAGCTTTGACAACATACGCTAGGTAGGCACCGCACCCTCGCCTTAACAAACCTTCGGCTTTTATCATCGAAATGACATTAAGCCCAGAAATTTCCTTATCACCATAAACCGTCACCGCACTACCATCCAAGGACTTTAACCTTATTATCTTGCCCTTACACACTCTCTGAGCTTCAAACTCAGATAACCAATCCATTCCCAAAACTACATCGAACCCTCCTAAGGTCATCATATACAGGGTAACAGGGACTCACGTCCCTCTAACTCTATCTTACAATCCTTAACCATTTTCATTATTTTAACCGAGGTGTCACTAGCGGTTTCTACTATAAGGGTTTCAGGCACTCGACAACATTTCATTTTAGCTAATTTACTAAATGGTGTAGCTACGAAACTTCTGTTCACACTTGAATCAAACAATAAGGAAGCAGAAATACCATTCACTAGAAACGTAACTGTCACAACATCTGGGATCTGTTTTGCCTGTTCCTGGGTCAGCATGTAGGCTCTAGTCCTTGGCCTAGCTTGATCTCCATCATTCTTCCCACTTCCTCCAGCTTCACCCTTGCACGTAGAAATTCCGCAATTCTAGTCCTAGTTAACCCGACGAGATTCGAATTCCCCCTGGCAGCATAGAATTACAACAGCCCTGCCAAAACCCCTGTATGGCTTCTTCTATTTCTCGATAAAGAGAAATATGTCCAAGAGTGGTTTGACAATATATATAAAGAATTTATTTTTATACTTCTTACTATTAGATAGTGTCCATAAATCTCATAATAGGTCCCCAAAGATTCATAGTAAATTTCGATAGGAACTTCTCTTGCAGCAATAACACGTTGATCTAGTCGCCATCGCCACCACAAAGGACTACCTAAAGAGTTGTTCCAAAGAATCAAAACGGCCGGTGATTAATGGAATTCCTTGTCGGTTCTCTGTGAAATACTCGTTTGGCCGAGGGCTTCCAAACACATCGTAAGCTAAACCAGTGCTGACGAATAACCAACCCGCAATGAATAGGGAAGGTATAGTAATGCTATGAATGACCCATCAACGAATACTGGTAATAATATCTGCAAAAGAACGTTCTCCCGTGCTTCCAGACATGCTGAGCTCCACATATTCTTGTACAGTCAAAAGGGGATCGATTCCGTAAAAGATTGGATCAGTAACTGTAAATTCACTGAAAACAATCTTTGTGAGATCGTCAATATTGTACCGAGGGCGTCTTTAGATATTACCTTGCATCATAGTCATTGGCATAATGCCCCACCTTTCCACATTTATAGCAAGCATTAGAACCAAGCTTGCACTCACTAGCATGAATCATTCCACACTTATAACAAACGTCTGAGCCCTTACTCCATCGGCACTCACCACCGTGCATCTTTTGCCACAAGTCTTACACGACTTCCTCTGCCACACTCTCGACTTCTTATCCCTAGGGTTCCATAATTGAGTACCTGGTCGTTTGACAGGAGAGATCCATTTCTTACCTTTCTTCTCTTCTGCCACCACATCGTCCGCCGCCAGGTCATCGTAAACCATTTCTGTGAATCCCATAGCAGAATCAAAGGTAGCAGGTCTACTAGCCTGGACCAAAACGCGAACATTTTGTGGCAGCACCCTGATGTAACACTTGATCCGCTTGGCTTCAATGTTCACCATGTCAGGCACTAATCTAGACATGCGGTTAAATTCAGTGCTGTATTCGTGGTGTGTCATCTTACCCGCTTTCAGATTCAAGAACATCATTTCAACCCTTTCAACCTCCGCATCAGCACAAAATCGCTTCATCACTAACTCCTTCAGATCACCCCACCTCATAGCCTTAATATCTTCCTGGGTCTTCCTCTGTTTCACACATTCCCACCAGTACATAGCTTCATCACCAAACGACAGAGTGGCATAACCCACTACTTGGTCGGGACGACACTCACTAATTCGGATAACCTTGTCCATTGCGGTTATCCATTGAAGAGTAGCGATGGCGTCTGATGTGCTAAAAGTAGTTATATATTTATTAACTAAAAATAAGCTAATCTAGACACTAAGTAATAATTCTAGGCTCTTAACTGAACTAAAACTACTAACCGGCAAGTGAACCGGTCGACTCTAGTACATCTAAGTAAGTCCGGATATCGAACCCACGAGACTCTTTAAATTACGTAAACTAACATGACTAGACTTAACTACAAACACGACTATTTATTTATTTATTATTATTGGGGGGGTTTTACTAAAAACTAAGATTAAACTAATTACGAAAAATAAGTAAAATAAACAAAAGACAATTTTAATTGATTTAAATTAGATGACGATGAAAAACCACCTAGGCTAGAATCCCTAAAGTTTCAGTTATCAATTATTAGGAAAATGCTTATTATGGAATTGTGATCATAAAATAATCACTTAAAACAAAACCCGAACAAGACCCCTGACCCTTCAAGAAGACACCTATGGATTTCTATTAAGTTCTTACAAACACCAATTTAAATATTAGATTTCCTTACGTTATCTAAATAATTATGAACGAGTACCTTTAAACGACAACCTACCTTACAGCGCGGAAATCAAAGGTAGTTTAATAAATTCATTCGACTCAATAGACAAAGTTGAAAAATCAAACCTAGATGGACTCCTTATGAAGAACTAAGTATAGCAATCTTAATCAACAACGACCTATCAAATAACCTATCACCTTACAACTTTTTAGATTAGCAGGGCACTTTTATTTATTTAATTAATAATATTGTTTCTATGATCTTATTATAAATCAATCACACACTAGTCAAGAACACAAAGTAAATGACCTAACAGAATCCTATTATATAACTAACAATCACCAAGGAAACTATGAAACAACAAAACTCATTAAATAAAACCAAGCACACATATGCATCGAATAAATATAATTAAACTTTTTACTGATTCATAAACCCATAACGAAAAACAAACTCCAAATAAAATCAAACTTCAACAGTGGTTCAGCACAAGCCTAGGCAGTATAAAAAGTTTAGCCTATCATCTTATAATCAAAGAAAATAAAATAATTAAGTTCAACAACCAAGCTCATAATTAAAATAACAAACTCAAACCGAATATTGATGATGCTTAGGTAAGTAGGTGTTGAACCCAAATGATCTCCACTCGAACCAAATACTTTATCTCTTGCTTACTGCTGACTTCTCCAAAACTCCAATCCCTGATGTCCACTTTTTCATGCGTAGAGTTCTCGCCCCAAAAATCAGCCGACCTCCTTTGTTTAATATGTATATGTAGTCGGTTATCAATGTGGGCTTTTATTAATTAAATCCAAAAGTGAGGCATGCAGTATATTGTTATTCTTTTAGTTCTTCGAACTTGTCCCATCAGCAAATTTGTCTCATATTAACTCTCTAGTCCATTTAACTGTTAATATCACCTTACCCTTCAGAATTAATTAAAACAATTACTTTATATATATATACACATATAAACGTTAAATTTGTGAATTAATATATTCTATCATTTCATCAAACGCACCCAAAGATAATTATTATTATTATTATTATTATTATTATTATTATGCGCTCCTTGGTCTCAAGTTTAATAAAAGTACCCAGTTTTAGCTCATTATCTCTTTGAACTTTAAAACCAACATATGAGCCAACTAAAAGTATTTTCTATTAAGAATTTAGCTCAAAAGTACTTAAAGGTGTACGAAATATTTCTATAATAGTATGTCTAATTTAGACCTTATCAAATATCCCGACACTTGCTCTTTTTCGTCCCTGAAAAAGTCTAATGCAATGGAATCAGAATCGGAAAATACAGTCTTAAAAACATATAGATTACTTTAGATTTCAAAAAAACGCAAAAACCGCGATCACTGATATTGTTGTCCACTTAAACCCATGCCTTAATCTTTACCAGGACAAATAAGATCCGACAATAATATTACTCAGTGGTTTACACAATTAAGACCCATTTATTTTCAACTTTTACCGGACCAGACCACCCCAACTTGACTTAAACCTCACAATTAGCGGATTCAAAACTTTTGTTGCTCTATTTTTTAATGAATAGTTAAGACGATCAAGGGTATTTTTTATCCACCTAAGTTTAAGCATCAAAGTCTACGAAGCAGCCATTAGATACGATTAAGGTACAATTAATTAATAGCTAGTGTGCCCCACAACATGACATACCCCCGTTATCACGCAATACACCAAACCATTACCATAGGTGAGTATGCAAAATTTCATCTGTAGGCCTTACATGTGGCGTGTCCCTTATGGTCCGTTTCTTAATGATAATGAGACGCGAGTAAGGGGACCCCACATGGCTAACAGCGTGGATGATCAAGTCTGTAGTGTATTTGTACCTTTTGTACTTAGTGATCATGTTTAAAGACTTATGTGGCAGAAATATGCGGGTTTGCTCTTTTTTTAGCTTTATTTTAAATATTCACAACCCCATTTAGAATTATGAATACCCAGATGAATAGACTGCATACAGACCCATGGTCTCCGGACCCGTGGCATCCCCTCAATACAAGATTTAAGGTTATAAAACCATACACCAATGAGGAGTAAAACACTAAGACTAGCAGTTTAAGATTTATATCACAGGCTACATGACATACTATAACGTTAAACCTACCCAAGCATCATATGATAACGTATTCAAAAATTTTTTTAAACTTTATAATATTTCCACTTTTCATACCAAAATTTGAGGCTTGAGTATATTCCGACCTTTCATTACTTATCTTCCACGGACAAAACGCTTTACCCACAAAAGATTTCCGTTTTAACCATTTTATCAAATTGCCCTTTCATTCTCAAGGCTGAGCCTACCGACACATCCCAAGTTAAGTGTGTTTTCTTTTATTTATCTCATATTATTAGGAGTTTGAAAAACCAATTTCCGATAAGCATCATCATCTCCCACTTTAACGCAAAAAAACTATAATCAAGGGACATTTTTAAAACATTTTTCAATTTTTTTTGATTTTTTTTTATAAATTTTTATGATTTTTTTTAAATAGTTAGAATTAAACTATGACTCAAATATCTTATCCCCACACTTATATTTTGCATTGTCCTCAATGCAATGATAAGGACGACTAAAATAAAATAAAGATTAAGTCGGACTACAAAAAACTAAAAACCTAAAAATAAAATAATAATAATAATAATAAAAAGTTAATAAGCTAGATAATGGAAAAGACTTAGCTGGTAATATGCGCATGAAATATGATGCTAAAGTCTTCTTCCATGACTGCCCTACGAACGTGCACATCAAATAGTACCTCCGTCTCTTACGCATGAACGTAAGCGGCAAAAATTCAGCAAACAATATCTAGTAATATATCTTATCAAGCTGATAGATATTATGCAATTAAAGTGTTTCACCAATAAATATATAAAATATAATAATCAGGAGCAAATAAATAACATGAAGTATACGGCTCCACTACTACATCATCCCCACACTTATCTTTTTCATTAGATTCTTCCTTGGGGACAGTTTCTCTAGCTCACTCAATCTCACTTAAATCTAACAAAACTTAAAAACACAAAACAAAGAAGAACTACAAAAAAAAAAAAAAAAACTACGCTAGTGACTCAATTAATTATACAAACTCCGCGGAAACCTCCCCACAGTTGAACTTAATCAGGAGGTTTCTCTTTGATTTGAACCCTGCCCAACCCATTTAGTTCCACCCGAAAATTTTCAAACAGTAATATATCAATGGTGGAATCGCAAAAAATTGAATTAGAATTAAAAATCAATAACGTGTCAGACCACCTGTATTTAAACTTACCTGGCAAGAGCCGAATGCGTTGTAAGTATCGAGAAGACTGGTCGTGTTTGACATTTAATGGCTTTTTCACTCCCGTAGACCATCTTCTAAAGTATACGCAACTTCGGTTTTCAGGTAACCTATCATCCTCGGCCTTTTCCCGTGGTTTTGATTCCTGATCAGCATTCAAAACACAGTCCACGGGCCAGCAATGGTGTTCTTCCTCTAACACCACATCCTCATCTACAATGTCCTCTACAAGTAGGGCCTCGAAAAACGCAACATCCTTATTAACGTCCAATGTGTCTCCCCCGTCATAATCCGACAATCCATCCAACTCCAAATTCAGGAATTCATCTTCCTCATTAAGCTCATTATCAACCTTAACCATATACTCAACACCAAACATTAGCTCGAGCGACACTCCCAATTCTATATCTTCCTCAAACACAGGTTTCACTATAATTGATCTCAGATATGCAGCCTAATCCTCCTCGTCACAATCATCATCAGAGTCACTACAAAATTCAATACAATTAGCAACACATACCTGTGAAACCTGAGGTGGGACTTCATTAGCCACTCGCGTCTCTATATCCGGGATGAGTTCCTCTTCTTCATCTACATATTCCATGATTGGCTCTTTCCCTTCTTCTGGAAACATCGGGAACAACTCGCCCAACCGATTCATGTATCCCAAATAGTTGCCTTCCGCATCATACTTATAACCAGGTGTCGGTTGCTCCTCCAGCTGCACACTCTCCTTTTCGGTTTCTCGAATAAATTCACTATCTGACTCGTACACGCATTGGGAGATCTGCTTTGGCCCTTCTTCCACCTTTGTCAGTTTTCTGGAGATTTCTTTAACTGCATGTTGGAGACTTGCAAAAACAGATATTTGATTTCTTAGTATAGCATCATGTTCAGGTAATGTTTGTTGGTATTGGGCATCTTTCTCCAATGGTCGGGCCAACAACTCCTCGATCTTATTCAAATACGCCTTGTCACCCCTGTTGGGGTTGCTCTCGGAATGTTGACCATAATCTTGCCCATGTTTGTATTGATATCCCCTATCCGATTCGTTACAAAAATATGACGGGGACCCCTATGAAAGATAAGATTGTTGCTGCACATAGGGGTTAGTACGATTATATGGACATGCATGAGTCATATGACAACCACCGCATCTATAACTAATAAATCTAGACCCCTTGCGTGGACAATCATAAGGTAAATGAGGATCACCACACGTATCACAACTAAGGTCACTATAGTATGGACATTTAATGGTAAAATGAGGTCCATTACAAATTTCACACATAATTACAAGAATCAAAACATGCAAAAGACACGGACAATTAGACACCTACGACTCAAAGAAAAAAATAAACACGTAAAAATTTAATTAACTAAAACCCCTAAAAACTCAAAAGCAAAAACACAATAGCACGTATATAGCAAGTAAGTCCAATCAGAGTTAATAACGAAATCGCCAAGAGTCACCGACAATGGCGCCAAAAACTTGATGTGCTAAAGTAGTTATATATTTATTAACTAAAAATAAGCTAATCTAGACACTAAGTAATAATTCTAGACTCTTAACTTAACTAAAACTACTAACCAGCAAGTGAACCGGTCGACTCTAGTACAACTAAGTAAGTCCGGATATCGAACCCACGAGACTCTTTAAATTACGTAAACTAAGTAGACTAGACCTAACTACAAACACGACTATATATTTATTTATTATTATTGGGGGGGGGGGTTACTAAAAACTAAGATTAAACTAATTACGAAAAATAAGTAAAATAAACAAAAGACAATTTTAATTGACTTAAATAAGATGACGATGAAAAACCACCTAGGCTAGATTCCCTAAAGTTTTAGTTATCAATTATTAGGAAAATGTGTGTTATAGCATTGGGATCATAAAATAATCACTTAAAACAAAACCCGAATAGGACCCCTGACCCTTCAAGAAGACACCTATGGATTTGTATTAAGTTCTTAAAAACATCAATTTATGTTGGTACATGTGTGTCAGTAGTTCATAGTCTAGCATTTGTAATCGAGTCTGTAATGTAATTATGTTTTGAATTTGATTATTTATGTAAAGCGTGAAGTTGTCAACAAGTTCGCTATGGCGAACTTGTTGAATCAGCGAAGTTATTGACAACTTCGCCTGTGGCGAAGTTGTCGTGTTTATATACTGTTCAGCGAACAGTTTACGGGGTTGGTCATTTTAGGGTTTGTTTCAGTTGTTTAGTGAACTTGTTCGTGTCATAGTCTGTAACAGTGACCTCGGGTCACGTGGTTGTTATTAATATAACGTGGTTGGTTTATTGCTTTCGTGTTCGATCTCTACATACTCTACACTCGTATCTACCCACGCAGGGATTCCGCACCTGCGTTGTTAGCGACGTCCCGTGTACGATCCGTCCAGGAGCCTACAATTGGTATCAGAGCCATCGGCTCGATTGTGAGGTTCGGGATTTCACGCGGGTGTAGAAACGTCTCGTTTAACCTTTTCGCGGGACGTGTTTTTGTTGGGATTGTGTTTTGCTCGTGCTTGACAGTCATTTTCAAGCCATTGCATTGATCGGAAACTGCTGGATTGACGAAATCAGATCTGAACAGTTTCCTTGTTCATCGGGCGAAGTTATCGTTCTTCGGGCGAAGTTACCATTCTTCAGGCGAAGTTGCCGTCACTGGAATTAGGGTTTTTGGCGAAGATATAAGGATTAGCGAAGTTAACCACAACTTCGCTTACCTCATAAGTTCGCCTCAGCGAAGTTATCCGCAACTTCGCTTCCCACCCAAGTTCGCTTAACTCCTAAGTTCGCTCATTCTAAGCGAAGTTATTTTTAACTTCGCCAGTTCAAGCGAATTTAAGGCCCAGCGAAGTTCTCTTTTCAGCGAAGTTAACTTTCAAGCGAAGTTATTCTTAACTTCGCCTACTGAGCTGTTTTAATATTTTATTATTATTTTCAGGTTTTTCAGGTTTTCGCAAGGATGTCGTCGATTAACATCTCCGATTTGGTCAAGATGGAAGTAGAAGCGGGGTCTGCCACTAAGGCCCCGAGGCTGATGAAAGGAACTGACTTCGTGGCATGGAAGGACAGATTCATCCAATACATCAAATACCAGGATGCCAAAATGTGGGTGTGCATCCAGGATGGATATATCCCTCCAACTATGCAATACGAAGGACGTGATGTGGTTAAGAAGTATAGCAAAATGGAGGACGAAGAAAAGAAAATGTATGAGGCTGAGAGTAAGGCCCATGCAGCTATAACAATGGCACTTCCTCAAGAGGTTCTCCATACGTTCCGAAAGTACACTTCTGCGAGAGAGCTTTGGGATGCTCTTGAAAATAGATTCGAGGGGAATGTGGGTATCCGTGCGTCAAAGATCAAACTCTTAAAGACCCAGTTCTCCGTCTTCAAATTTTTGAAGAACGAATCACTGGATGATATTATCACCAGATACTATCATCTAATGACAGAGCTTAGCAATTATTCGATTGCTTACCGAGAAGAAGAGATCGTTGAAAAACTTCTCGATGCTCTCCCACCGAAGTGGGAAATGTACACCGTTCTTATGAGGGAAGACAGAGACTTTCCTAATTATGATCTTGAAACGGCAGTGAACAAGCTCAGAACTTATGAACTTAATATGGTTCGAAAAGAAACACCTACAGATCAGATACAAGACCCTGGTATGTATGGTGCAAAGGTTAACTCAGGCTCAAGTTCGAGGCCTGAATCTGCTGCTTATTACTCTAAAGGGGAGTCAGGTTCTGACTCGTCTCATGAAGGAAACGTTTCTGTAAACTCGAATGGTGATGTATGTTTCGTTGCTGGAGGATCAAGTACTTCAAAGCCTCAAGCATCCTCAAGTGGTTTTTCTGCAAATGCATCAAGCAATAATTATACCAAGATGCCTATGAGTGTAAAATCTGCTGAAGAGCAGTTTGCAGTCTATGCTTCATTTATTGCTTCCTACGAAAACTACATCCAGGGGAAGATTGTGGACCCTGCTGTACTAGATGAGGATTACGACCAGATCGATGCTGATGATCTGGAGGAGATGGACTTGCAATGGCAAATGGCAATGATTGTGAGGCGTGTGAAACGGTTTATGAACAAAACTGGGAGAAAGTTTGTTGGTGGTCGGCCTGGGTTCGACAAATCCAAGGTAAGGTGCTATAATTGTCAACAGTACGGGCACTTTGCCAAGGAATGCAGAAATGAGAGGGTTGAACGAGGACAAGGTCGACCTACACAACACTCTGGAGTTAACAGAGAGATTAACGCCATGTTGACCAGAGAAGCAGGTGAGTACAACTGGAACCTGCATTCAAGTGGTTCTGGTGAGCAAGCAAACATGGCTGAGGCTGAAGTTAAAGAATGTGAGAAGGTTGATGGAAATGAGAAAGCTACTGAAGAAGAAACAGCTTTCATGGCAGATGACAAGGACACTCGCTCTGAGGTATGTAATAAGAATATTTGTACTAATTGTGAAAATTTGTCTGAGCAACTAACAACAATGACTGATCAGTACGTCCGTTTAGATGCTGACTTTAAAACCATTAAAGAAGATCACCATTTTACGAAAGCAAGAGAAACAAGTTATAAAATTAAAATAAAAGCATGTGAAAAAGACATTCAAAGCTTAAAGCTTAAACTTGCTGAGAAAATTGAAATAATTGATCTTAGTTATGAAGTTTTGGAGGAAAAAACTAAAGTGATT
Source organism: Bidens hawaiensis (assembly GCF_021521415.1). Taxonomy (NCBI): domain Eukaryota; kingdom Viridiplantae; phylum Streptophyta; class Magnoliopsida; order Asterales; family Asteraceae; genus Bidens; species Bidens hawaiensis. Next base: position 83,168 of record NW_027494257.1, on the reverse strand, counting down.
GCTGATCGGGATAAACAGATTGCTGACCACCAGGTAAAGGTGGTGGAACTGAACCGCAAACTTGAGCAGTTCAGGAATTCCTCTGCAATCCTTGATCACCTCGTGAGTGATCAAGGTACCTCTGCAAAGAGGGGAGGAATCGGTTATCACGAAGTTCCACCACCCTTTAACCACAACTATACTTATAATCCAAGTGTTCAGAAATCTGTTGATTTCGAAGTTCCTCAGACAACTCCTATCAAAATTACTAGTGTAGAACCAAGTGTTAGCTGTGGCGAAACAAGTTCGCCTGTTTCTAGTGTGAATATTTCTGTTTCAAGTCCAGTCTCATCGGATTCGGATAAGTTGTCCGAATCTGGTCAGACAAAAGAGAAGGTAAGTTTACCCACCGAAGGAGATAAAAATAAAATTCCTAAAAAGAGTTCTCCACTCAATCCGTACGTCCCACCTTATGTGAGACGAACGGCTGGTAACACTGCCTCTACATCCAAACCAACATTTGACAAGAAAATGGAGAGTCGATGTTGCTTTAGATGTAACAAGTTAGGACATCTAGTTGCAGATTGCCCTTTGAAACCGAGATTTAGAGATGTGAAGCCAAATAAAACTGAGTATAAGCGTCATTTTGCTACTGATAAAAATGAAAACTTTAAAAAAGGCCAAAATGTAACGAATTCAAGTTTTCATAAAAACAAACCTCAGTTTTACAACCAAACCACAAGATATAACACTTTCATTTCTCAAAGGTTTGGAAGACATTACACGCAATCTGCAGGGAGATTCCCTAACAGGATTTACAGAAATTATCCTGACGCTAACTTGAGAAAGCCAGGGTACGGGACGTATCGATCCAAGACCAATTGGTCTTGGGTCCCAAGATTCTAACTCTTTGTTTTATTGTGCAGGAACAGTTGAACAGGGCTGCCAACAATCTTTGGATTGTAGATAGCGGCTGTTCCAGGCACATGACAGGCAACAAACACTTGTTGCAAGACTTAAAACCTGTTCAGGGAGCTAGAGTTAGTTTTGCTGGTGAAAGCGGTGGAAGGATTACCGGTAGAGGAACTGTGTCGAATGGGAGAATGACACTTGAAAATGTAAACTTTGTGGAGGAATTAAAGCACAATCTGCTGAGTGTGTCGCAGATTTGTGATAAAGATTACACTGTCCATTTCACGAAGAATGAAGCGATCGTATTGAAGCCTGGTTTTCAAATACCAGAAGAATGGATAGTAATGAAAGCTCCACGTGAAACGAATACATACGTGATGGATATGAGGTCTACTGAAATGGCCACCAGAGAATCTTGTTTAATGACAAAAGCAAGCGAATCAGAATCAGAATTGTGGCACAGGAGAATGGGACATATTCATCTTCGCAAGATGAACTTCATTGTCAAGAATGGGCTTGTGATGGGCGTTCCCTTAAAAAGTTTTAACTTTGAAGACAAATGCATAGCCTGCAAGAAGGGAAAGCAACACAAGAAATCCCATCTCACCAAGAAAATTAATTCAATTGCCGGTACTCTAGAACTACTTCATATGGATCTCTTCGGTCCCGTGAATGTACAAAGTCTAGGCGGTACCTCTTACTGCTTGGTGATAACTGATGACTACTCGCGATACTCGTGGGTGTATTTTCTGAAAACGAAAGACGAGACGACTCAGATGGTGAAGAATCTCATTACAAAAGTTGAGAACGTCATGAGTAAATCAGTTAAATTCATCAGAAGCGACAATGGGACAGAGTTCAAGAACTTTGAAATGGAAATCTTCTGTCTTCAGAAGGGAATTGAACATCAATACAGCGCTCCGTATACTCCACAACAGAATGGAGTGGCTGAAAGGAAGAACCGAACGTTAATTGAAGGAGCCAGAACTATGCTGGCAGACTCGAAGCTTCCTGTGATGTTCTGGGCTGAAGCAGTTGCTACAGCCTGCTATGTTCTGAATAGGGTGCTAACCGTTAAGAGACTTGGAAAAACTTGTTACGAGCTTATGCACGGAAGGAAGCCCAACTTGTGCGGTCTTGAACCATTTGGGTCTCCTTGTTCGATTTTGAAGACTAATTCGAAATTTGGTGAAGTAGCCGATGAGGGAATCCTAGTCGGTTATGTTGTTGGGACTCCCAACAGACGGGTCTTCAATACGTCGACTTGCAAGGTGGAGGTGGTTTGTAACACCGACATTACTAGTTACCAACCGCCAAAACCAAGCAATGGACCTGCTGAGCTTTTCGACTATGTTAAACTTTTTAAGTCGTTTAACGTACCTGATTTGGAAATTTCTGAAGAAGACGAAATAGCTGTGTCGAAGATGATGCTTGATGAGGAAGAGAACCTATTGCAACATCAGATGTTTGAGAAATCTCAACCTTCCACATCAAACCCTATCAATACCCCTGCGGCCTCAACTGAAGATGAATTTATTAATCCTTTTCACTCTCAGCCAGAAACAACCATTGATGAGATCTCTTCAAATTTGGAAGATAATTTGCATGTCGGTGCTGTTCCAACCACGAGAATTCACAAAGATCACCCATTGGAGAATATTATAGGTGATGTGTCCTCCGGTGTACAAACCAGAAGTAGCTTGAATGAGCACACCTGTGTTTATACAAGCATAAAAGAAACGGGTATAATGAATGAATGTTTGTACTCCTGCTTTATAAGCCAAATTGAACCAAAGAATTATCAAATGGCTTTAAAGGACAGCTCGTGGGTCGAAGCCATGCAAGAAGAGTTGGCTCAGTTCGAAAAAATGGAAGTTTGGACTTTGGTTGAAAAACCAAGGAATGTGCACGCTATAGGCACAAAATGGGTGTTCAAGTGTAAAAGAGATGATAAGGGAATTATTGTAAGAAATAAGGCGAGGCTGGTTGTTAAAGGTTTTAATCAGCAAGAGGGTATTGACTACAATGAGGTTTTCGCTCCTGTTGCCCGGTTAGAAGCGATTCGATTGTTTTTGGCGTTTGCTGCATTTAAAAAGATGAAGGTATTTCAGTTGGATGTGAAGAGCGCGTTTCTAAACGGGAAAGTTGATGAGGTTGTGTATGTTGAGCAACCTCTGGGTTTTCCTGACCCAGACTTTCCTGATCATGTATACAGGTTGAGCAAGGCGTTATATGGGTTACATCAGGCACCTCGTGCCTGGTATTCAACGTTATCGGACTACTTGCTGGAAAATGGTTTTGAAAGGGGATTGATTGACAGTACGTTGTTTGTGAAGAGAGAAGGATGTGACTTCCTACTGGTTCAAGTCTACGTGGATGATATCATTTTTGCTGCATCAAGAGTATCCATGTGTCAGGATTTTGAAGCTGTCATGAAGAAACGATTCGAGATGAGTGCTATGGGTGAACTAACTTTCTTTCTAGGATTGCAGGTTGATCAGAAGAAGGACGGGATGTTCATTCATCAAACGAAGTACGTTCATGATGTGCTGAAAAGATTCAAGATGGAGGACAGTTCTCCGTATGATACTCCCATCTGCGTCAATCACAAATTGGGTGCTGAATCAGATGGTGACGCAGATGTGGACCCAACTCTGTATCGGGCTATAATAGGTTCATTAATGTATTTAACTGCTTCTAGGCCTGATATAATGTTTGCTGTTTGTCTTTGTGCACGTTTTCAGGCAAATCCGAAAGAATCTCATTTGAAAGGTGCAAAGAGGATACTACGGTATCTCAAGGGCAAGCCGAAGCTGGGGTTGTGGTACCCAAAGGGAGGAGACATTGAACTGGTGGCGTATACAGATTCTGATTATGGTGGATGCAATCAGAGTCGGAAGTCAACGACGGGAGGCTGTCAGTTTCTTGGAGGAAGATTAGTTTCCTGGCAGTGCAAGAAACAGACATCAGTTGCTATTTCAACATGCGAAGCTGAATACATGGCAGCATCCAACTGCTGCTCTCAGGTTTTGTGGATTCAGCAACAATTACGCGACTATGGTCTGAATTTCTTACTCACTCCTATTTTAATTGATAACACTGCCGCTATCTCAGTAATTAAAAATCCCGTGAAGCACAGTAAAACTAAGCATATTGACATTCGTCATCACTTCATACGGGATTGTGCTGAGAAGAAACTGATCAAGATCGAAAAGGTTGATACACTTGAAAATTTTGCTGACTTGTTTACAAAAGCGTTTGATAAATCTAGATTTCAAAACCTAATTGAGCTGAACGGGATGATCAATCCCGAGTAACCATGCCTTTGTGTTTATTTAAAAAAAAAAAAAAAAAAAAAAAATGTGTCATTATTGCTTAAAATTAGTCGGTTACCTCAGTTTGATGGACATATCCTAGGATATGTTTTGGTCCTCGTTTCAACTTAGAGAATGAGGATAGCCATTAACCGGAAGACTGAAAGTGACCGGGGCAGTTATGACGTGTGTTCTTTCAGTTGCTGAAAATTAGTCGGTCATTCTTAGTAAGAAGGACACATACTTGTATGTGGTCGGTCCAGTTGATCCATTGGATCTTCAGGATAGCCATTTACCTGACGACTTTGACGTGATCGGGGCGATTGAAATCAAAATTTTTTAGGGAAATGAAATTACTTTTCAAGTCTAATACTTCGTAAGAAGTTCTGTGCTGTGTTTAACAGAAAATTGATCCAACCTTGGAAAATGATATATATACTGATTGTGTGTGCTTAACTAGTGAAGTTATTAGGCTTAAAAGGCTTTAGAACAGTCATTGTATGTCATGGTAATTTTTATGGTGCGTAAAAGTGTATGTGATACTAACTTAAACTACTCGAATTTACGTGGAAACTTCTTAAGAGTTTTGAATGTCTTCACACATATCTTTCCGAATGATAGGCAGAAAAGCAACTACCCAGTCATACACGAGCCCGTGAGTGATCTGATTCCCGTGAAGAAAGCATTTCAAGACACTGCAGTGATCCAGATTCGGGACTTGCAGTAGTTTAATACTCCGAAGTCAATAAGAATGTTTGGTTAAAAAAAAAAAAAAAAAAAAATGTGTATATCTTTAGTACTTATGAGACATAGTAACAATCAAGACTTCTCATGTCTGGAGTAAGAAGAGAACGGGAAGCAGTCAACGAGTATATACAAGTTAATCAGACACTATGGGTCGAAGTCAACTCGAGGTGACTTGGGTATAGCCAAATACGCTTTGAGAATAGATAGAAGACATCATTATCTCTGAGTTGTTGCCAACTTAAAATTTTTGAGCTTAACTGAACCTTAATCCGTATCACAGAAACAATGAAAACCATTTAAGTTATTTACATGCTTACAACCTGTTTCTCTATGTCATAATACAGCTAAACACGGATCCAAGTGACAGTCACATAGTTGGTATGATTCCTGTTGGGATCTTTTCTCAAAACATAGTGGTCCCTGACTAGACTGAAATTTGATCCCTTATTTCGTAAAATTTTTATAAGTTTTTCTATTTTTGTAGTTGTGTTATTGAAAAACTAGTTACTTGGACATGATCATTTTTGTTTAACTCTTTTTGGAAACTTCTAGTGTTAACTGCAAGATTATTCAAACTTAAAGGGCTGATTTTGAAAATACGGGCGAAGTTGTTGAATTCGGCGAAGTTGTGCTTAACTTCGCGGCGAAGTTAAGCGTAACTTCGCCTGAACCAACTCTGCCCTATATAAGGCTTTTGAAACAGTAACAGTAACATATAATTCTTATTTTCCGGCGAACATAATATCTAAACCTTATTATCCGAGATCTTGTTTTCATTCCGTTTTCGATCCTTGATTTCCATTTCTTGTGCTCTTTAACGGTATGTGTGGTCAATATCATTCACAAACATACTCGTTCGTTATAGTTTTACCCGGTTCGAGACCTCGGGTCGTCGAACCTTCAAAACCTAGTTTTTCAACCACGTATTACGTGTTCATGGACGTCCTTTACGTCTCAATATCATTACTCTATGTTGTTAATCACTGATGGATCGTCAAATCGGTCCGAAAACATCGGATCTAAGCCTTGAATCTGAACAGTCGCCGTTTCAGATTCAGGCGAAGTTAAGGTTTAGGCGAAGTTATCCACAACTTCGCCAGGAGATTAATTTCGCCTGTGGCGAAGTTATCCGTAACTTCGCCTTGAAGCTTAAGTTCGCCTGTGGCGAAGTTATCCGTAACTTCGCCTTGAACTCAAGTTCGCCTTTGGCGATGTTTTGATTCAGCGAAGTTAACATCAACTTCGCCTATACCATTTTACTTAACAATTTTTAGACGAAATTATAGTTGAAGCGAAGTTGTTCCCAACTTCGCCTCACCTATAAGTTCGCCTGTATAGATTTAATCACAACTTCGCTCGTGGTACTTAGCGAACTTGTGAGCTGCTTACACACTGTCTAACTTGTTTTGTTTGGTGCAGATATGGCTGCTATTGGAGGTGCTGGTGGTGATGATGGTGATGAGCAACGACAATTCTTTCCAGCCCATAACCAGTACATCACGTTAGATCCAGAAGCACGAGGCGTCGAAGACTACAGGGAGATTATTACGTTTCTCCTACGATCAAGAGTCTTTCACGCGCTGACAAATACACTGCCTATTTCTCTGCCTAACATTGAAGACTTTTGGCAGACAGTGTACTACGATTGCAGGCCTGAGCCTCCGGTGATGCGAGCAACCGTAAATGGTCACGACATACAGTTTTCCTCGGAAGACATACGGTTGGCTCTGCAGTTCGGTGAAGAAACTAGAGATGACCCAACGGAGTTCGTAGCTCCTTTCCGGGATGGAGCTTATTTGAGGATGGGTTATTCGGGTCCGCTGGGGGACTCGCAGAGGAGGAAAGGATTTCTGCTAGATCAGTGGCGCTTCCTGATGCATGTGTTAATTGTATGCATGTCCGGCAGGAAGGCAGGAACAGATGGGATGGGCGCGACGATGCAGTCGGCCATGATAGCGCTGACTTACAACCGCAGATATTCATTCAGTCAGCTAATCTTTTACGAGATTGATCGTCAGCGAAGGGCTGTGGCGCGCGAGCGATTCACTATGTATCCTCGTTTCTTACAAATGATTTTAAATCATGTCGCTCCGTCGCTGCCACAGAGACGCCCAATAAGATACGTAGAATGCGTGACGAAACGTATCTTTGCTCAGTGCCGCACCTCGAGCACTCGTAGCAAGCCTGAGCTGCGTCCCAGGCATACTCCTTTATTCGGGTATCTCATCAACCCGGAGTATGTTCCTGCGGGAGGGGACGAGTTCAGAGACCCCCAACCACATCAGGCGGCAGCACCTCATGCTGTATCAGCTGCGCCTGTGGTTTCTAATGTTGCCTCTGCTGCTGTGCCAGCTACTGTATCTCACGCTGTGTCTACTGCTGAAGACGTTGACCTTAATGCTGCCTTTGGCGTACATGGTGTGTTTGATATGGATGTCTCGGGTCCTCAGTTCGTAGATGTTACTAGAGCAGTTACTTCGGTAGCTGACTCTGATCTAGACGAGACCTTTGCTGAGGCAAGAAGACTTATGGTGTCTCGGGAACGGACTACGGGAAAGAGACCGAGAACGGAAAACGAGGATGAGGAAGAAGTTGATGAAGAGGAGGCAGTGCAGATTGTGCTTAGACGTTCAAGAAGAGAACAGAGAGGTATGGGTTCGGGAGCTGGAGAATCTTTAAGGCTGGTACGTTTTGCTCCACCTGCCTTATCTGGTATGTCTCTTATTCTTACTACAGCACAGGTTACAGCGGTCGAGACGTCGGCCCCAACAGTTGTGTCTCTACCACCACAACCGCTTAATCCACCGGTGGTAGTTGCACGGTTTGTGGAGTCGACCATCACTTCTACTGCAGGGTTACCAAGAGTACCACCTGTGGTCACTTCTGCTGATGTTCCGCCAACTCCTACGCCTACTTCAGATTCCGAGAGGATTACATCACTAGAGCGGATTGTTGCTGATCAGACAAAGACCATTCAGAGCCTAGTGGAATCCAATCGACTACAAGCAGCCCTCCTGGTTGAACACGGTAAAATAATAGATGCCTTCAAGGCATTCTTGGCATCTCAGGGGGAGAAGACGTGTAGGGGTGATGAGTTGAGGACGAAACGAAGAGAAGATCATGACGATGATCCCAATGCACCAGAAGGTGCAGGTGGTGAGCTGCCAAGAACCTCTCAGGTTCTTGGGGCTTCCACAACTGAGGGGGAGTCTACAAATGCAGCTGGTGACGATGTTGTAGCAGTTGATGATGATGCTGATGTTGAAGACGTGATAGATGCATTGAAAGAGTTGGATGAGGAGGATGATGAGTTTATGATGGAAGATGATGTGCTGCCAGTGGAAGAGATTGAGAGGATTGGAGAACAGATTACGGTTGAAAACATGTTAGAAGAAGGTGAGATTGTGGATGACTCCGTGGAACATGAGATTCCGGAGGTTGACAGAACAGGTTTGTGTGACGAGAATGTGGAGGAAGATGCTGAGTGGGAGGAACAACCGAAATGGAAGGAGGGTTGTGCCCACTGGTTCGTAAAGACGAAGAAGCCGGCGGTCCCTAAGATGTTCAGAAAAAGTTACAATATTAAGGGATACACGGAAGCCAAGAAAGGTATTATCTGCTGGTTATACGACGAGCAGCTGCGGCTCTTTGTGATCAAGAGGTACGATGGCATTCAGTACTTCCAGAGAAAGTTGAGATCTCTAAACACACTGCCAGAATGTGAAGTAAAAGATTTAGCCAGATTGGGATTGATAAACAGAAGCGAAGACAACATGGCTAGAATCATTGCGAAGATTGTGTGGAAAGAGTGCGTTAAAGAGAAAAAGTTTGAGCTACTGAAACCAAAAAAGGGAAAACTTGTCAAAGACAAGGATAGAGGTCTGAGAGTTGATGGAAAACCTTGGATGGTTATGAAATACAAACCGATCCGGTGCCTTAAAGAAGTACCGATGAAGTTCATGCCCAAGGACGTGCTCAAAGATCTAAAATGGTGGTACGTGGATTGTGAGACAGCTGAGGCGGTAATGGAAGATGAGGATGAACAAGAAGTACTTCGGGTTTACGACCCGATGCATCTTGTTAATCTATCGAAGGCTGATCTGAAAGTGCTCAACGAGAAGAAGATCTTCTACATTCCTGCTTGGAAGGATCAAGCTAGGAAATATCAACGGGTGGTGTCGGTATGTGTTAGAGAAGGGGCGCACGCGTAGAGATGAAAGATTACAAGACTCAAGATTTGAAGATCAAGATATGAAGCTACTGCCAAGGGGGAGTCTGTTGGTACATGTGTGTCAGTAGTTCATAGTCTAGCATTTGTAATCGAGTCTGTAATGTAATTATGTTTTGAATTTGATTATTTATGTAAAGCGCGAAGTTGTCAACAAGTTCGCTATGGCGAACTTGTTGAATCAGCGAAGTTATTGACAACTTCGCCTGTGGCGAAGTTGTCGTGTTTATATACTGTTCAGCGAACAGTTTACGGGGTTGGTCATTTTAGGGTTTGTTTCAGTTGTTTAGTGAACTTGTTCGTGTCATAGTCTGTAACAGTGACCTCGGGTCACGTGGTTGTTATTAATATAACGTGGTTGGTTTATTGCTTTCGTGTTCGATCTCTACATACTCTACACTCGTATCTACCCACGCAGGGATTCCGCACCTGCGTTGTTAGCGACGTCCCGTGTACGATCCGTCCAGGAGCCTACAATTTAAATATTAGATTTCCTTACAGTTATCTAAATAATTATGAACGAGTACCTTTAAACGACAACCTATCTTACAGCGCAGAAATCAAAGGTAGTTTAATAAAATCATTCGACTCAATAGAAAAAGTTGAAAAATCAAACCTAGATGGACTCCTTACGAAGAACTAAGTCTAGCAATCTTAATCAACAATGACCTATCAAATAACATATCACCTTACAGCTTTTTAGATTAGCAACACACTTTTATTTATTTAATTAATAATATTGTTTCTATGATCTTATTATAAATCAATCACAAACTAGTCAAGAACACACAGTAAATGACCTAGCAGAATCCTATTATATGACAAACAATCACCAAGGAAACTATGAAACAATAAAACTCATTAAATAAAACCAAGCACACATATGCATCGAATAAATATAATAAACTTTTTACTGATTCATAAAACAACAACAAAAAACAAACTCCAAATAAAATCAAACTTCAATAGTGGTTCATCACAAGTCTAGGCAGTATAAAAAGTTTAGCTTAACATCTTATAATCAAAGAAAATAAAATAATTAAGTTCAACAACCAAGCTCATAATTAAAATAATAAATTCAAACTGAATATTGATGATGCTTGGTTGAGTAGGTGTTGAACCCAAACGATCTCCACTCGAACCGAATACTTTATCTCTTGCTTACGACTGACTTCTCCAAAACTCCAATCCCTGATGTCCACTTTATCGTGCGTAGGGTTCTCGACCCAAAAATCATCCGACCTCCTTTGTTTAATATGTATATGTAGTCGGTTATCAATGTGGGATTTTATTAATTAAATCCAAAAGTGAGGCATGCAGTATATTGTTATTCTTTTAGTTCTTCGAGCTTGGCCCATCCGCAAATTTGTCTCATATTAACTCTCTAGTCCATTTAACTGTTAATATCACCTTACCCTTCAAAATTAATTAAAACAATTACTTTATATATATACATATAAACGTTAAATTTGTGAATTAATATATTCTATCATCTCATCAAACGCACCCAAAGATAATTCAAGTACATTATTATTATTATGATTATTATTATTATTATGAGCTCCTTGGTCTCAAGTTAGTTTAATATAAGTACCCAATTCTAGCTCATTATCTCTTAGAACTTTAAAACCAACATATGAGCCAACTAAAAGTATTTTCTATTAAGAATTTAGCTCAAAAGTACTTAAAAGTGTACAAAATATTTCTATAATAGTATGTCTAATTTAGACCATATCTGCGTCTCCCAAACCATTCAGCTTTGGCGGATCGCAACCTTTGAACAACTTATAGTTACACCCACCTCGGCCTCTCTATCTGTCTTCAACTTTCACAGATCGAACTTCGCTTGAGTCACCTTTATCCCATTTCATCATATTTCTTGCCGTTCTCCCCTGACCCCTCAGCAGTTCTGGCATGGCTTCCAACAGATCTTTCGGGTTGCAGATTCTTCACTGCAGCAGTTATAGCTTGGGCAATGGCAGCTTGAACAGAAGGGTCAAGCTTGTTAGGGTATAAAATTTATGCTGAGGATCCTCTTTTCTCGGTGACTTATGGATCATTTATCCTTGAGATATATTCCAGGTTATGAAGGATCAAGGATCCTCGGTATAATTTGTTTACAAACGACTGTGTTTGAATGGTGTTGTGATTGATAGATATAACGGCTATAAGACCTGGTCAACCTAATATTTCACTACAAGGCACTTTCAGCACGTGGTCAAAGAGTGGGAGTGGCTAGTGGAAGAATGGCGAGAAAATAGGACTAGTTTTTATTTATATTTTTTTGTTTATAACCGAGTTTAAGATCAGTTAGGTCACATTATTATCACTTCACACACATTAGATATACGGATAGTTCTCTTCTAGCAGTTCACGCACACGTAGCTTTCATTGTATTACTTATCATATTCTCCAAACCTTGTACCCTCATTTTTTTGATATTAATGAAGTGGTGATAGACAATTGTCACCACCTGGAGTTTTTGTGTCGGCGAACAAGATCAAGGGATTTTCCTCGTAACAAATCCTTGTATTTGTGTTTGCAATCATTACATAAACGCTATTATCATCATAGCACTATACCTCACCTTACAAATTTGGTTACTTGATCCTTAAACAATTTTTGACCAAAACAATTTGGCGCCCACCGTGGGGCAATTGGTGCTATAATTAATATTATTTCCTATCAATTTGCAACCTTATTACCTTACCACCGATGCCTCTCAACAATCTTGTGCTTCATCCACCATGACTTCATCAGTTTCTCACCCACCAAGAACCTTACCACCGATGCCTCCTCCGCTAGCAGCAGCTCCAAGGACTACCATGGTTGGAAACAAAACATAACTTCCAGTGTTCCAGAGCTCAAAAACCACTTCTGCCACTTCGGTGGTTAAATCTAACAATGATGTTTCTGCTATGTTTTCACATGTTAAAGCATATATGGAGCAGCAGAGCAGGACCAACCAGAAGATCCTTCATGAGATAGAAGATCTCAAGAAGTCTAAGAGGCCAATGGAGGATCAGACTCTTTTGGTGCCTAGGATTCTGGATTTCACCACTCCAGGATCCTTGGCTCAAATTGCTCAAGGATCATCTATCCTTCATCAGGGGTCCATGGGTCAGCAGACTCAAGGATCCTCGTTTCTTCAGCCAGGATCATCTATCCTTCAACAGGGGTTCCATGGGTCAGCAAGCTCAAGGATCCTCGTTCATTCAACAAGGATCATCTATCCTCTAACAAGGGTCCATGGGTCAACAAACTCAAGGATCCTTGTTCTTTCAAGAAGGATCATCCATCCTTCAACCAGGATCCTCTGGATTATATCATCAAGGATCCTTCAACTCCCAACCTCAAGGATCCTTCTGGCAGAATCAAGGATCCTCAAGGATTCAACATCAAAGGTCTTCAGAGGTCCATGAAGGAGATATCATCCCCATGCAGACCATTGCCTCTGGTGGACCAACTCCCGTGGCAGATGCTTCTTATCTAGGCTATTCTTTTGGGATGCCAACATTCACTCAACAAAGAGGTAACACACAGAATCACATATCCTTAGACACTAACCTTGGCTCTATGCAGGATACAGGTATCAACCGGGCTATGGCTAAGGAACTTCAAAAGCTTAAGTATATGATATCCAATGTGCCAGGAGTGGTCCGTCCAATCCCTGAAATACCAGAAGGGAGCCATAAGTTGTCCATATTTTCTCCACCAATATGTGATGCGGAGATCCCAAAATGCTTTCAAACCCTCAACATGAAGGTGTATGATGGTACCACTAATCCAGAAGAGTACGTGGCTCAGTATAGGGAAAGGATGGAGATCAATCCAATACCTGAAAGACTCAAGGAAGCTTGTCTATGCAAGGGTTTCGGATCCACACTAACAGGATCTGCACTTAAATGGCTGCTAAGTCTTCCTCCCTACTATGTTACTTGTTTTCCACACTTAGTTAATTTATTCAATAGCCAATTTTCTTGTAGTAGAAAATTCAAAAAATTAACTAGTGATTTATATATAGTTGTCAAACCTTATGATGAATCCTTAAGGGATTTTGTTACAAGGTTTGGAAAGGAAGCCCTAGAGATCTCTAATCTTGATATGGCTATGGCTGTTGAAGCATTCAAGATGAGACTTCAAAGGGGCTCCCCATTTTATGACGATCTTGTGATGAACCCATGCAGGACTTTGGATGAAGTCAGAAACATGACACTCAGATTTATACGGCTAGAGGATGACAAGAAGATCCAAGAACGGTTAGGAGCTTTAACAAAACAAGAGTCACCTAACTAGAAACAAGTGTTGGGTCACGATTTGGTTAGACTGACCCATATCAAAAGACCACGACATGATCAAGACTGAAGTGAAATGAATGAGGATGAGTTGAAGAATTGCATTATGGTTATAATGGTGTAATATCGAAATCCCTATGGATTTCGGTTTGTCTAGTAACATAAGGATTTTGGTTAAGCTAGTTTAGGCTTATATGGACTTGGCCTTTGGGGCTCTTGTAAATGCTAACTATATAAAGCATGTTTAATCATTTTAGGGTTAGTAGTTGATGAGCTGAAATAGATATCTCTTACACACTTTCATAGCCACCAAATTCTAGAAAGCAATACCGATTTGTGTAATCTCATGTACTAGACGATTTAATAATATAATCGTGTGCATTTGGAGTATTATCGTGTCTATCATCTTTATATTGTTCTTCTGTTCTCGTTCTTGAATCACCACGGTGTTAGGATTCCGCACTAACATCGTGTTTGGGTTGATATCATACTGTAGTAATTCAGATTCGAGACTTACAATTGGTATCGGAGCATTTTGAACCATTAAAGGCTCGGGTTTAATATCAAAGGATTCAAGATTTTGGTGATTTGGGTGATTTTTCCGGCAAGTAGTTCACTGGAGAAGAAGAAAGGAACTGTTTTGGTCAAAGATTATATTATATTTGGAAATTATTTGAATCCCACTAATTTAGGGAATCAGTTATTACCAAACTAATCCAGTCAAACCTTGTTCTCGGGCAATTCTGCTTGTTTTCGGTGCGAATTCGGAGATTTCGGCCAAGTCTTTTAATTTCCTGAACAAGTTTTCTTCGTTCTCGGGCAAAATCAAGGGATTTCGGCCACTTTTGATCGTTCTCGTTCAAATTTGAGGGTTGTCAGCCAAAATTCAATCGTTGTCGGCCAAAAACTAGAGTTTTCGGTCAGATCACTTGGTTCTCGGTCACCGTTGGTTCTCGGTCAATTTCTGTTCTCGGTAAAAGACTTGTTTTCGGCCATTTTCAAGAGTTTTCAGTCACAATTTGTTCTCGTTCAAACACTTGTCTCATACTATTATTTTGAGAACTAATTATCCTGTTAAGAACGTGCTTAGAAAGCCAGAATTGTTAGGAAGGATGGCCAAGTGGTATGTGAAGTTGAGTGCATATGATATTCAGTATGAGCCCAGAACAGCCATCAAGTCACAAGCGCTTGCAGACTTTGTGGCTGATTACAGTAGTGACATGGTGTTGGCCGGAAAAAGTGGTGCGAGTTGTGGCTGATCAAGAAAGGGGTATCTGAAGCCTATTAGGAATGGTTGGGCTGGAAAGCAAAGCCAGTTCTTGGATACACAGTCGCTGCGAGTTGTAGAATCGAAGGGTAAAAATGGTGTTGGCCGGAAAAAGTGGTCGAATGTCGTCAATCTCTGGATCTGTGAACTTACAGATCTCAAAGGACGGGTTCTCAAGTATACCTTGTGGACAGATTTCATTCGGGTACGATTGGTAGGAAGAAGAAGAGGCATCAGAAACAGTAGATATGATTGCGAAAAAGAAAATGAAAAAAGAAGAAAGAAGGATACATGTATGGCTGCTAGATTGTGTGGCAATAAGAGGATTAACATGACCACATATATAGACGGCGGATAACCATCGGGTTTATTGATAATAACTGCCTCTGACACACGACTAATCATATATCTTTTGCAGGGATTTCAAAATTCAAAATGACAGCTGTATTGCATAAACACCCGCCAATTTGGGGGCAATTGTTAGGGCATTGAATTTATGCTGAGGGTTCTCTTTCCTCATGTGACTTATGGATCATTTATCCTTGAGATATATTCCAGGTTACGAAGGATCAAGAATCCTCGGTATTATTTGTTTACTAATGATTGTGTTTGAATGGTGTTGTGATTGATAGGTATAATGGCTATAAGACCTGGTCAGCCTAATATTTCGCTACAAGGCTCTTTCAGCGCGTTGTCAAAGATTGGGATGGCTAGTGGAAGAATGGCTAGAAAAAGGACTAGCTGTTATCAATCTTTTTGTTTATAACCGAGTTTATGATCAGTTAGGTCACATTATTATCACTTCGCACACATTAGATATACGAATAGTTCTCTCTAGCAGTTCACACACATTTAGCTCTCATTGTATTACTGATCATATTCTCCAAACCTTGTATCCTCATTTTTTGATATTAATAAAGTGGTGATAGACAATTGTCATCACCTGAGGTTTTTGTGCCGGCGATCCGAACAAGATTAATGGCTTTTCCTCGTAACAAATCCTTGTGTTTGTGTTTGCAATCATTGCATAAACATTGTTATTATCATAGCACTAAACCTCACCTTACAAATTTGGTTACTTGATCCTTAAATGATTTTTGACCAAAACACATTGTAAATGACTTTTAACCTGATTAACTATTTTTTAACAATCAATATGAAAATGGAATATCCTTGAAATATAATGAGGAACATGATCAATTTAAAAATAATTAGAAAAGTAATAAATATTTCTATTAAATTACATTATAATTAAGGTGTAAATCTTAATGAATTTTTAGAATATATTTGAATGATAAATGTTATGACTGTAATTTTTTTTAAAATTTTGCGTATAGCTTTATTATTTTGAATATAAATCATAATAAACACTTTAATTATTTACTAACTAACATAAAACACTAACATAACCCAATTCGTTGTATTTGTATAAAAATAAAATTAATAAGTTAATATAATATTGAAATTATGTAAAAACCTAACGAAAACGATATTATATGAATCTAGATTTCAATATCTCAAATGATTTTTGGAAAGCGAAAATAGTGGATGAGATTGAAATAGATTTTTTGGTTTAAAATTTTGAATTTGAATGTTTTTAATTAAGTAATTTGTGTTATAAGGCATATTAAATTAAATATATTTAAATGTATAAAAAAGTATAAATCAAGTTATAAAATATATATTTTGCAACATTCTGGTGTGAGTTATGGAAGACAATATTGAAAACTAAATATTGATTTTCTTATTGCTAAAACTCTTTATATTACACAAAAAGTCAATGAATTAATTAAAACTAAACACCAAGATTTATGTAATAGATATTCTCAATGTTTGCAATATTTATATAAAATGTTCAGAGAAAATTAAGAAAATACAAATTTTCTTGAGTTCAAATGCATGTGAGAAAATTTTAAATCAAAATCTGAAACCAACTTATATAAAATAGGTTTATTGGATTTCAATAATCCCTATAGATTTGTATTGGCCAATAAAAATCTCTATTTATTTTATCACCACTGGCGATCCCAAATTTAAAAAAGTTGGCCCCCAATGGTCCTTCGTTAAAAAGGGCTTAACCGCGTTATACTTTTTTTCGAATGCCAAACTAATGTTTTAGAGCTTTTGATCGGAAGGAGGATGCGGGTCAATAGATGTAAATCTTAGTTCGAAAAGGTGCTAAAAACGATGAAACAAGGCTTCAATTCGGGTGTTTAAGTTTACAATTAAGAAAAATCAAGACGTATAGATCACCGTGTCGAGCTAAGTTTTACATCAGTCGACCCGCATCCTCCTCCCGATCAAAAACCCTAAAACATTAGTTCGAAATTCGGAAAAAAGTCTAAATCCCCCTTTTTAACGAGGACCATTGGGGGCCAACTTTTTTAATTTTGAGACCGCATGTGGCGATAAAATGAATAGAGATTATTATAGGCAAATACCATTCAATAGGGAATATTAAAATCCAATAAACCTATAAAATATTATTCACTATTGCTCGAATCTCAGTTAGAAAACAATTTGTAGTTTATTAACATACAAATCCAAATTCTTAGACAATGATGCACCTTCATTTTCTTTTATTTGTAATTACATGTGACTTGAAAATTTTATTCTAACAGGCCGGCAACTTCAATGTTGAAATTTTTTTATTTTCTTATTTCACCATTAATGTTAATGAATGAATTGATTAGGAATTACCTTTAATAAATATAAACTTGAATTCATATATTGAAATGACTTAAAGATAAGGAACCGTATATTAAAATAGGTTTAAAAAGATTATAATAACTATGAAATTGACAAGTGACAAAATTAAATAGTCTTTTATTATAATAGATAGATTGGGTTAAAGCTATTGTCTTGTTCATTTCTCTTGATTCCAATTTTATCCATTGTTTTGTATTGATGACTTTTTTCTCTTCTTCTCTTTCCTGTCTCTAGCAACACATTAAACATTTTAATCTAGTGGATACTTTTATTTTCTCATAGTCATAGCTCCTATCACAACACTCTTGTAGTGTCTCCTGTTACCACGCTATGGCCTTAACCCATCTTAGCCGCCGTTTGATGCTACAAGGCTTTCTTAATGTAAACATTATTCTTCAAAATTTCAAGTTCTTTTTATACTAAGACATTACATGTTTTTCGACCCAGGCTGAACATTTACTTTTCTCATATTAAATCAAGAAAGAATATTAGATAAAATATATTATAAATAGGTAAAACATCTTTTGTTATAGAGAGATGTAAAGTGATTAACTGGTACAGATTGATAACCAGATTAGAACACAAACACAGACACAACCGGAATTGGCTAACAACCAATTTTATTGATTAAGAAATCTGACTCAAAAACTTAATTCAAATTGTCTAATACCCTAAACACGGTATTTATAGCTAACCTAGCACGTTATACTATAACCGGGATTCTAATTAAAAAATCCATAATAATCATCTTTCTAAATGTAAACAATAGGAAACTAGAGTTATCCATAAATTAATTAATATTAGTTAATCATTAACTTGCATGCCAAGTTAATATCCTAGCCGTCCCACGCACCAAGCCACGGAACAACTCGGGAATTCCCAACAATCACCCCTTGAATTTATGAGTCGTACATGGAAGATCTTTCAACTTTTGAAAAGCTTGCGTCTCCTTGATTTTAATCTGCGCGAGAGCAACCAAAATCCATATCTTCTCGATTCGTGCTTTAAGGGCAAACACTTCATCATAGTCAATTCCGAGTTGTTGCATGTATCCTTTCAACAAGTGTCGCATTATGTTTGTTTATCAACCCTTCATCCACAAGTTTTAATCATATTTGATTACAACAGTGAAAGTTGAAAAGTAGAATACACGCAATTAGTAAATGGATTATGTAAGGCCCCATTACCGGTGCCCGACTTTGGACGTTGGATTTACTCATAGACACAGTTCTAAATATCAGGGTTAATTAAAACTTTCGCGGAATAAATAAAATTCAACCATTCATTACAAACATTTAAAACTTGTCTTCCAATCATAACATAAAGTAGCTTATTACAACATCAAGAAAAAATCTTCTTTGAATGCCAGCCCCTTAAATTCATGCCATGTGTCTCCTCCTCAAGCCAGCTGCTTCAATCTATTTACTTGGTCGCATACTAAAAGTCAGCTACACTGAGTGAGTTCTAGTTGATCAGGTAACGTACAATACATTCACATACTTATATATACGCGTCCGTAGATACATATCATATAACTTACTTACCTCTTTCTTTCATACATATATAACTACATGCTTTCTTTCTTTCTTTCTTTCTTTTGTTCTTTCCTTTTTTTTTCATACTTTTATATTAAATCTTACTTTACATACTTCTACGTTATAAAGAGCATTACGCCAAACTACCTCGAGTATTATTAGGGCCCGGTTCCCTTTCTGCCTCGAGTATTAGTAGGGCTCGATTCCCTTTCTGCCTCGAGTATTAGTAGGGATCAGTTCCCTTTCTCCCTCGAGTATTAGTAGGGCCTGGCTCCCTTTCTGCCTCGAGTATTAGTAAGGCCCGGTTCCCTTTCTTCCAAACAACCATGCCATACCTTTCTATATAGGAATATTGGATTTTAATAATATCTATTAAATGGTATTGGCCGATAATAATCCCTATTCGTTTTATCGCCACTGGCGGTCCCAAATTCAAAAACGTTGGCCCCCAATGGTCCCCCGTTAAAAATGACTTAACGGCGTTATAGTTTTTTATGAATTTCATACCACTATTTTAGGGCTTTTGATCGTTAGAAGGATACGAGTCGATTGATATAAAACTTAGTTTGAAATAGTGCTTCAAAATGACGAAACAATGCTTCAATTCGGGTGTTTGAACTTACAAATAATCAAAATCAAGTCGTTTGGATCATTGTTTCGAGCTAAGTTTTACACCAATCGACTCGTATCCTCATAACGATCAAAATCCCTAAAACATTGGTTTAAAATTCAGAAAAAACTATAACGCGGTTAACTCATTTTAACTGGGGACCATGGGGGGGGGCAATTTTTTTGAATTTGGGACCACCTGTGGCGATAAAACGAATAGGGATTATTATCGGCCAATACCATTTAATAGGGATTATTAAAATCCAATATTCCTTCTATATATTCATAATTATAACTTTCATACACACATACATCATTCAAACATCATATATAACAATCATATCTTTAAACTATCACCTAGCGGTACATGCAATATCCGAAGATCGTTCACGCACCATCAAGCATTCATTCATACATAAATCATATAAGGCGTACACTTACCACTTAAGGTAAGTGTATTAACTAATCACATCGAGTATGCACACAGCCCCGAAAACATAGCAAAGAATGGGGCTAGAAACTCACCTAGAACTTGTTACGCTCGCCGTTAACGGTTAATCCATTCTTTAACTAAGCTCGGCTAACTATACATGTATCAATACTTGCCCTAATCACATTCCTTAGGTTTATGAAAAATGGTTAAGTGTGGTCAATTCTAATGGCCTTGTAAGGCATTGTATTCATAAGCATGGCCTTGTATTCGAATACCCTTATGTTCAAATAGAATACACTTGTACAATCTTCCTTTCTTTCTTCCTTTACTGTATGCCAGTGGGGGTTAATTAGAATACAATTTGTTTGCGAATTTAGTATATTCGAATACATGATGTACTCGAATACATTGTATTCGAATACATATATTATATTCGAGTACATGGTGTATTCGAACACTGGTTTTTAGCTTCCCCATAGCTTATACTCGAATGATCATATTGTATTCGATGGGCATATTGCATGCGAATCTTCCATGTATTCGAGTATATGAATCATATGCGAGTATGCCATGTATTCGAGTATATGTATTTGTATGCGAGTCTGCCATTGTATTCGAGTATATGAATTGTATGCGAGTATGCCATGTATTCGAGTATATGTATTTGTATGCGAGTCTGCCATTGTATTCGAGTAGTCCATTGGTTAGCATACAATTACTTGTATTTTAACTTAATTCCTTTCTCTATGTATTTGCATACACATATCCCCTTTTTGTATTCGAATACTTCAATGTATTCGAGTTGGGTTTCTTCCCACCAGTGTATGCGAATGACCAGATTGTATTCGAGTCCACTGTTAGGTATTCGAATAGTAACTCTATTTGAATACTTTCATCGAACCCGTGTACCAACCTTTATCGCCTCTATTATTATATATATTTTAACATCTACGTTCCTAGTATGGTTCCATATCATCCTTAACCCGTTACCTTATCCATTTTTGGCTATGACCAAACCCGTTTATCTATAAAGCTTGAACCTTTATTGGTTTAAGCTAGATCTAGGGTTTCTCATATGAGCCGTATATACCGTCGTGTTCATCTAGTCCATTTCGATCATGAAGTTCATATTTTTATGATACATCTAAGCTCGATTTGCTCTAGGGTTAAGTTTTAGGGCAAACCGTTCACAAAAACGTAACCTTTATACGTAAAGAACATACCTTTGGACGTTTCTAGGCTACGGGTTAGCTTTCCTATGCTCTCACGAGTCGTATCTAGCTTGCACAACATAGATCTTCAAGAATCTATGCTTGGTTTTGGTCTTAGATCCTCCCCTTGGTCGCGGCCGACTATCAAGAGTGTTCATGTGTGTTGGGAACTTGGAATGTAAGAAATGAGGGTTTAAGGGTTATTGGGAGGTTTAAGGGAGTATTTATACTCTCTTAAGCCCATGGACCTAAGGCCCATCACCACCCTTAATCCATCCTTTATTAATCCAAGTCCATACTCCTTTTTATATTTAATCTTAATTAAATATTGACACACATTTGAATAAACATAATTTCCTTTATTTATTAATGTCAAAATTAGGATGTTACAGATTATGATCATATTGTGAAATTGATAGTACATGAATGCTAAATTCATCATAAATTTTGAAATTACGAAATACTAAAATACTTATTTGTTAGTGTTCAAGTCTACTATGAAGTGGGTTTTAACCTTAAGGTGAAGAACCCCAATTTCATGAACAATAGTATTGTATTAGCCTCATTATAATTGGCTTTTACATATAACTTGATTGTTTGTGAGATTTAAATGAAACTAGGATTATATGTGTTGGGTTTATATTGGTTTGGTTTGTACTTTAGTTTTGGGCTTGATTATACTATGTTTTGGGCTTACATGTAAACCGAGATCCTTGTGATCTCGGTGGGCTTTGGGATTATGTTGGGCTAGGGTGTAGTACCTATATATAGACACATTGTATCTAGGTTTTTGTTTGCCGTTCATAGTGATTGTTGAACGCGTTATTGTGTAAGATTGTGCTTAAGCACCCGACGTAACAATACATGTGTTTTGAAGCATTTTGCTCGTGTTCTTTACGTGTTTCATTGTTTTATATTGAATCATCTCTTGTTAATTTCTTCTTAACAACGGGATCGTTGATATCACATTGAAAGATCCGTTTCCAAGGACTTACAATGGTATCAGAGCCTATAGACCTATTCTAGGCTCGGTTAACATGATATCATTGATTCAAGAAGCAGTTTTGGGTTAATTTTTGCTTGAAGATTTCTGGAGATCGATAATCACGTGTTCATCGTGTTTATCGGGGTTGTTGAGACAAGTTTGGAAAGGATTTGATTTGGTTTTGTTTTAAAAAATCAAATCCCATAGATTTCGGAATTTATCTTGTTACCAAAGTTGCATGGTCAAGCTTCCTTGAGTATATAAGGAGTTCTCGGGCAAAATTTGATCGTTTTCAGTCAAATATTCAGTGTTCTCGGGAGGTTTGGGAAGATTTGGGCGCTCTTGGTTGGTTTTCAGGGTTCTCGGTCAAATTTTAGTGTTCTCGATCAAATTTGGGTGTTCTCAGTTGACTTTGGCTGTTCTCGGTCAACCATTGTTCTCTGCTGATCCTCCTAGTTCTCGGTCAACCATTTTTCTGTACTAATCCTCCTAGTTCTCGATCAACCATTGTTTTCGGCTGGACTATATACTTGGGCCTGATCATATTTGGGCCTTAGGATAATTAGGAAAGAATTTATACTTTGTTACTGGACCAATCTTCAATATTATTTAAAATGGACCAAATAACTAATGGGTCAACTAATGCTACACCGCATCAAGAATTGGACTCTATAATGGGAACTACTACTCGTATACCTCTTCTGTTGTCTCATGAGGGGTTTAGCGAGTGGAAGTTCAGGTTTGAAAAATACGTTAAAATGAAAGATGCCAAGTGTGGAGAAGTATTGTTAGAGGTCCTCAAGTTATCAGGTACCAACGTGAAAATTCTGAGGAAGTTGCTGTGAAACCTGTTGAACTATATGATGATACTGATTTTGAAAAGGTTGAAGAGGACGACAAGGCACTTTCTACTTTAACCATGGCACTCTCACCTGAGATTTCCTTGGGATTTAGAGAACTACAGTCTGCTAAGGCAATATGGGAAGCCCTGATTGAAGTGTATGAGGGTAATGAGAACATGAGGAGAAGTCGTCAAGATCTCTTGTGACACAAGTTCAACATGTTCAATCATGGTCTGGGAGTGTCGTTAGAAACTCAGCTACACAGGTTCATAACCCTTGTGACTGAGATGAGGTCTGCGAATATCAATTTGACAGCCGCTGAAACAAACAATAAACTGGTGAATTCCCTGCCTCAAAGCTGGGATATGAATGTTGCGGTGATTAAGAAGACGAAAGATCTCAACAGGCTAACTCTGTCAGAAGTTATGGCAATCATCAAGGCTTGTGACATGGATGACAAGAAGCGTGACATAAACCATGAAAACTCTTACAATGCAGTTGGCTACAGTGCTGCTTCCAACAATGCACTCATTCTCAAGACATATTCTCAATGTTTAAGGCTTCTCAAGGGCAATATACTCAGCATTATCAACCTCATAACAATTTCTCCATGTTTAAATCCTCTCAGGGTCAATTCTCTCAAGTTCCACCTCAACCAACTCATGTTTTCATTCCTTAACATGCTTAACCATCCGCTGCTACTGTTAAACCTCAGACCTCTGCTGCTTCTTTCAGTCAGGGTTCTAGTCAGATTCCCTCCATTTCAATGGAAACTCAGGAAAACATCGCCTTAATGGTGGGGGTTCATGAATTGCTACAATGCTTTTCTTGCTGGAGATCTGGTTCAACCTGTAGTAGCTACTGAGCTGGATCAAATTCATCCAGATGATGTAGAAGAAATGGATATCTCTTGGCAAATCGCCATGGCAGTGTTTCGTGTAAAGAAATTTACTAAGAGAATAGGCAGAATCAACTGGAATGTGCCAGCAAATCAGAAGGTGGGATTTAACAAGGATACTATGAATTGCTACAACTGTCACGAGCCGGGTCACTTTGCTCGTGAATGCACCAACCCAGTGAAGGAAGGAAACAAGGAAAGGGCGCTGGTTCCAGTGGGAAATGCTAGGGTAGAAAACGGGACATGTACGGCTGAAGGTGAACGTGGTTTGGTAGCTCATCAATTCTCCTGGAATGATCAGATGGCAGCCCTCAGCATAAATAATCAGACTACAAACTTTGCTCGTGTTGAAATGGCTGAAGAAGAAAATTATGTTAAGGAACAAGTTAAGGAGCTTCAATTTTCTTTCATGGCTTTCACTCCTTCCAGTTCATCCAAGGTAAGTTCTCAATTATATTCTCAAGCTTGTATTAATAAAGTGGATCTATACAAATCCCATAATAGTAACTTGCTTAGAGAAACAAAAGGAATAAAATCTGAAAATTTTAATTTAAGAAGAATGAGAAAGCTTTCAAAGATAAAATTGAAGCACAAAAAAAGGATTTTTCTAAACTTCAATATGATTTTAGTAGAAAATGTTGTCACCACCTTGATGCCAAATAGAAAATTGCTGAGTTGACTGCTAAACTCGAAGCCTCTAAGCTAGAAATTATAATTTAACTAATAAATTTGAAAGAGCAGAACTAGACTTTAAGAAATTTGAAGGCTCCAGTACTGTTGTTAACTCCATGATTGGAAATCAATTATGGTGGAAAGAAAACGCCGGTGAAGGTATAGGATACAATATCATACCTCCTCTATATAATGACAACTATACTGGACTTCCTTTTAAAAAGAGGAGGAAGAAAAGTTTCAAAACACGGAGTATGGTAATCCAGCTAAAAATAGCAAATGCGATCTTGACTTGGTGATATCCATTGAATCAACCTCAGGGGTGAATGATAATAATGTGTTTACTTCACATGCAGATGAAGTAATTGTCGAGGCTTGGACTGATGAGGATGATGATTTGCTTGTTTGTATGGGCTCTGTTTTTCAAGAGCAAAGAAAATTGTGTGGTTGATTCCATTAAAACCTTGAAATTTGGTGGTGTGTCTTTGAATAAATTTGATAAAAATAAGAGTTCTCATAAATATTCATCACCTAAGTTTGTAAAAGAAGGAAGTTCAAATGATCAAAATTATGATAAACCAAGCAATAAATCAGGTGGTAAACGTCAAGTGAAGAAAACTAGCTCACACAACAGGCCCCGACAAGGAGTTGATTACAATGAATTCCACATTAAACGTCAAACATGTTTTAATTGTAGCACTCCTGGTCATATTGCTAGAAATTGTCCACACCGTCCATATGTCCCATATTATGGATACTATAAGAGGAATATGTCTTGTAATACCTATCAAAGAAAATCAAGGTATGATAAGGCAAATCCTCTGACGGTGACTGAACGAGAAACAAAGTTGGTTGGTTTGGTCCTCATCAGACCAAGCCTAACACGTTTCGGAAAGGTGGTAGTAACTATGTTTCAGTCTCCAGAACCAACTCGGTTTTTGGACCGACACAAGTTAGAAAGACAAAGTCATCGGTGTCTCCTACTCGCAAACCGGAGACTAAGCCATCCATTAATACAAACAATGGTAAATATTCTAAAATTACATATGAATGGTTTCCTATATCTCCGGTGATTAAGTTATCAAATTCTATATTACATAACCAAGAAGACATGTCATGGCAACCTGTGACAAGTCTAGATGACTCAGGTTCACCCAGTGTTACTATGGACTGGGTGCCAAAGACTAACTGATCTCGCACAACATGCAGGAACAACTACGGAGGAATATCATTAGACCTTAGTATGTTGATAGTGGCTGTTCCAGGAAAATGACAGGAGACATCTCCCAACTACACGACATTCAAATTTTTAACGATGGGTATGTTTCCTTTTCGGGAGGAGAGAAAGGGAAGATTACTCAAAAGGGTACTGTAAGTAACGGTGTCCTAAAGTTTGAAAATGTTAATTTTGTTCTTGAATTGAAACACAGTCTGCTGAGCGTCTCTCAAATCTGTGATAC
This sequence comes from Bidens hawaiensis, assembly GCF_021521415.1. Taxonomy (NCBI): domain Eukaryota; kingdom Viridiplantae; phylum Streptophyta; class Magnoliopsida; order Asterales; family Asteraceae; genus Bidens; species Bidens hawaiensis. The sequence continues at coordinate 57,072 of NW_027494257.1, read as the reverse complement.
AGGTTTTTCAACCCATTTTACTAATAAAGAGTGTTTGATTCTAAAACTTGATATCATTATATCAGAGGATTGGGTTCTTGTTTGATCACATAGAAAAGACAAAGCTTATGTGATCGACATGAACAAAAATGTTCCTGATGAAATAACCTGCTTGTTTCAAAAGTGTCAGAACATAATGCCTTGCTATGGCGTCGTCGTCTTGGTCATGCAAACATTAAAAATTTAAACCGTTTTGCTAAAAACGACTTGGTGCATGGTTTACCCATCAAAGATTTTGCTACCATTGAAAAATGTGTGGCCTGTGCCTTGGGTAAAGACAATCCTAAGTCTCATAAGCCAAAACTTGTTAACACCATTTCATCAGTCTTTCAGTTGCTGCATATGGACCTGTTCAGTCCCGTTCATGTTCTGAGTCTTTCTCGCAGCTCTTATTGTCTTGTTATTACTGATGATTACTCACGTTTTACTTGGGTGTTTTTCTTGTCAAATAAGAGTGAAACTGCAGAATTGATTAAACGCTTCGTGGTGCTTATGGAGAATCAGCTCAACTTAAAGCTGAAGGTTATTCGATGTGACAATGGCATGGAATTCAAGAACTCTACTTTAAATTACTTTTGCGCCGAAAGGGGGTGATTCGACAGTACAGTTCAGCTCAAACACCGCAACAAATGGTGTTGCTGAACGGAGGAACAGAACTTTTATTGAGGCGAAAAGAACTATGTTGTGTGATTCAAAGCTGCCATTGATCTTCTAGGCAGAGGTTGTTAACACGACATGTTATATTCAAAATCGAGTGCTAATCAACAAGTCTCAAATGAAGACTCCATATGAGATTTTCTATGGTCACAGGCCCACAGTTGCACACTTTCGGGCGTTTGACTGTCCATGCAATTTGTTGAATCTTGAATCGACTCCAAAGTTTGGGGCCAAAGCTGATGATTGTTACTTAGTTGGATATGCTGGTTGTATAACTTACAGTGTCTACAACAAGTCAACTAAGCAGATAGTGGAATCGTATGATGTACGTTAGCTGGAAGAGAACGGGACTAATGCTCGTGTTGGTCCCGACTGGTTGTTCGATTATAATGAACTCTTTAAGCCCTTTAATGTGTTTCCAATTATCGATACAGCGATTTCGGGTGCCGCTGTTTCAAATTTTGTTGATGAGGAAGAAGACTTACCTGCTGATTCTCACATATCTCCAGTTCTGGGTGTTGAACCCTCAGAATCACTGGATACCACTCAGCCATTGTCAAAAAATCAACAAGAAAAGGCTACAGAAACTGTGTCTTCACTAACACCTGCAGTCAATATTTTGTCAGTTGAGGGGGAGAGTTCGATTTCTTCAAAATTTGGAAGCACTCTATTTCCAGATGTCATACCTAATGAATACATTGGTAGTACCTCGTACTCACACAGTACAACGACATCTGGATGGAAGAATCCTCTCACTGAAATCCTTGAAGATCTATCAAACTTACCTTCCACCAGTTCTGTTCCCGGGCATTCAATTCCGTCAAGAATTCAACAAGATCATCCAATTGACAATGTCATAGGTCCTCTTGAAACAGGCGTGTCCACTAGAAGCCAGACTGGACACATCAACAGTTGTTTGTTTTCTTCCTTCATCTCTTAGATAGAGCCTAAATAAGTGGAAATGGCACTACAAGAACCAAGCTCAGTGGATGCTATGCATGAGGAATTAAATCAGTTTGATAAGCTCAAAGTTTGGATATCGGTCGAGCTGCCAGTTGGAAAGAAAGCGTTAGATACAAGATGGGTTTTCACAACAAGCAAGATAATACGTGGGTTATATTTCGTAATAAAGCATGGCTCGTCGTTCATGGTTTTCGTAAGGCTGAAGGCTTAGACTACACTGAAGTCCATGCTCCCGTGGCTAGACTTGAGGCCATTCGGATTTTTCTGGCATTTGATTCCTACATGGAATTTATGGTTTATCAGATGGATGTCAAAACTGCGTTTCTATATGGAGAAGTCAAGGAGGAGATTTATGTGGATCAGCCACTGGGGTTTGTTGACTCAAAGAATCCAAATCATATCTACAAGTTAGATAAAACACTGTATGGTCTTCATTAAGCGCCTCGGGCGTGGTATGCAACTTTAACAGCTCATCTTCTGGGGCATGGCTACAAGAGAGGAACCATCGATCAAATCCTGTTCCTTAAAACTGTTTGGAACGATTTAATCCTGGTTGAGATATATATGGATGACATCATCTTCGGATATACAAGTACTGCACTGTGTTCAGAATTTGAGGAGGTGATGAAGAAAAAATTTGAAATGAGTTCATTGTGAGGGAGATGACAACGTTTCTGGGATTATAGGTTCGTCAGTGTTCGACGGGAATTTTGCTGCATCAAGGAAAGTATGTTGAAGACACACTAGCAAAGTTCGAATTTCAATATTCGAAAAGCACATCAACTCCTATGGTGGAAAGACTTCTTCTGTCTTCTGATCCTGAAGGGAATCCCGTAGACCAAACATACTATCGGTCAATCATCGAATCCCTGATGTATCTTACCGCCAGTCGTCCTGACATCATGTTTGATGTCTGCCAATACACCCATTTCCAGGCTAACCCTAAACTCTCTCATTTAATTATTGTTAAACGTATTGTTAGATATCTGAAAGGGCAACCAAAGCTAGGTCTTTGGTATACCAAAAACTCAGATGTTGATATGTATGCTTTTGCTGATAGCAACTATGGTGGAGATGATATTGATAGGAAATCCACATCTGTTGGTTGTCAATTTTTGGGTGATCGACTCATTTCATGGTAGTGCAAGAAACAACAAATGGTGTCCACGTCCACTGCCGAGGCTGAATATGTTGCTGCGTCAGCTTGCTACTCACTGGTTATCTGGATGTAACATCAATTGCTGGATTACGGTTTGGAATTTCTTGACACTCCAATCTTTTGTGATAATGATACTGCTATTGCCATCGTTAAAAATCATGTTCAACATTCAAAAACCAAGCACATTGACATTAAAATTCATTTTATTCGTGACTGTTACGACCGTAAATTGATTCATCTTGAGCAAGTTCACACTAATAATAATGTGGATGACTTATTTACAAAACTGGTCGGAACAGCCAGAGTTAATGTGCTTGTGGGGTTTCTTAAAATGCTTTGTTTCGAAGATTGAGTCCTTTTGAGGTTAAATTTGAACATATTTTTAAATTTGCACAAATTTAGGAGGAGAAAATAAAAAAAATTCAAAAAGAGTGTGTTTTTATTAATATATATATATATATATATACATTAATTTTTCACTCTCTCTTAAACTCATGTCGGCTGCTCAAGTTTGAAGGACATATAATTGTATATGTTTGGTCCTGTTAACTACTTGTAGACATACATAATAGCCATTCACCTAAAGATTGAAAGCATCTGGGGCGATTGTGATGTGTTTTGTTTTTAATTCCTTCGCTTAAAATCATGTCGGTTGCTCAAGTTTGAGGAACATGTATTTATATATGTGTTTGGTCCTGTTATCTATCTTTAGACATACGTGATAGCCATTTATATGAGAGCTAATAGTGACTGGGGTGACTGAGTTTAAAAATTGTCTTCTGTAATCCTGTGGGAAGTGATATGATTATTCAGTTAAGAGCTTGTTAGAAACTTTAAATATTTTCAAATGAAAATTCATCCAACCTTTGGAAAATGATAGATAAATTGATTTTGTGTGCCTAACGAGTGAAGTTACTAGGCTTAAAAGGCTCTAGAACAGTCATTGATTTGCATGGTAGCTTTCCATGATGCGTAAAAATGAAGTGATATAAACTAAATATGCTAAACTTACTGTGGAGAGTCATTCTGAAGAAATGTGCATGTCTTCATATACATCTATCTGAATGATAGGCAGAAAAGTTATTACCCAGTCATACACGGGCCCGTTAGTGTCTTGATCTCCAAAAATATTATGTCTTTGTTCTTTTTTAAAAGAGAGAGAGAGAGAGAGAGAGAGTATTATGTGAATAGTATATATAATATTGAGTTGCAAAAAATTAGTTTTGAAACTTAAAGGGTCAAACTGGAACTACAATGGTGGGGCATTCAAATAAGTCCTAAACACTCTGAATGAAAGGCGTGTAAGTCCAGCGTTCAACCTTAAAGCTTAAAATTTTTGATTGTATATAAAAAACCTTTGATCAAGCACTAGGGGGTTGGATGCAAATTGGGGTGATCTGGGGAAAGCCAAATACACTTTGAGAAGAGATTGAAGGCATCACAGGTCCATGAGTGATGTCCATCTAAGATTTATGCTGAATTGAACCTAACTCGTATCACTAATGCAATGAAAATCATGCTAAGTTCATTATACCTGCTATCAACCTGGCTCTTTATGTCATAATAACACTGAACATGAATCTTTGTGAAAGCATCTTAATCAATGTGATTCCATGTTCGGATTTTTTCTTTAGAGGCTGCATTTTTATCGAAACTGAAATATGATCCCAAAAACGTGTTACATTTACATGAAGATCGAGTGATTAAATTTTATTTTGTTTGTTTGGCTTTAATTTTTATTTTCTTTTTTATCTCTTAATTACTCTCGTCGAAACGGATGCTATAAGGAATCGGTTTTAAAAACCATGAATCAAATCTTCGTTGGGTATACACTTGTTTCCAGCCCATGTGATCCATAAACAATGGGTTTGGTTTTAATAACCTGGTCCTGATTCTTAATTGGTTCTCGGCCCTTCAGGGTTTTCGGCCCATCTTGAGAATTTTGAAATATAAAAGGGATTTTTGTGCATTATTGTTTTCATATTTCCAAACCTATAATCTTTAAATTCTCTCTTAAGCCGAAACCCTTGATCTTCTGTGTCATTAAGCTTCTTAACTCATTTTCTCGTGATCATCGCTGTTTAAATAGGTAAACAAATGTTTGATAATAGGCTTTTCGGATCACTATGATTGATAACTAGACAAAAATTGACAAATGGCTGTTAATCGTGTTATGAAGATTGTCTAAAATAGAGATTATCATATCTGTGAGATTGTAGGCTTAACATGTGTGAGTAATTAAAGTTGCAGGTGTATCATCCATGGCGGGTTTTGTTGTTTTGAAGAAGATGACGCGTACTCCGAGGAGAAACTCAAGAGTTTCTGACCGAGATCTTTGTAGATCTTTATATCTTGGGTTCCCAAGATATTTGACCGAATACCTATGGTCAAAATATGGTTCTCGGTTGAATTGTTGACCGAGAACTCAATTTGAATCACCGAGACTTCTGTTCTTGGTGGATCTGGACAGCAAAGTCAACTTGGACCCAAAACTCAGTGTTTGGACAAAAAACTATACTTGTACCGAAAACTAATTTACAATTGACATTAATTTACATTAAATGACCAGTACCACTTAAAATTATCATTCTTGGTCCCTGCTCTTTTGTAAATTAAATATTTGTCCTTTTAATATTGAGTTATTGTTAAGTTAAGTGAATGGTTTATTAACTTGACTCGTTTGTTGCGGTAATGGCTAATCAAGCACCATTGAAGTTTGTAGATACACACAACATAGCCGGATGCTTATATGATCCACCCCTGGTGCACAAAGAATTCAAGTCCATGATAGTGGGGCTCAACACGTGTAGGATTTCTCACGCTATACGAGAAACTCCTGTTATATGCAAGAAAATGGTGATGGAGTTCTGGAACAACGCTTCCATAAATCAACGAGGTGCCGGGGGAGTCGTTACAATTAACTCCAAGATTCAAAAGAAGCCGGCTGTCATTTCAGAGGCCATCATTCGAGAAGTGTTACTATTCGGCGATCAACCAGACTATCCTACTGAATACTTAATTGATGCCGTTACTGAAGTTGCACTCAACATGGGTTATGAAGGATCCTACCCTCCAGCTATCAAGAAATTGTTTCATTCTTACTGGAGGTTCTTGATTCACACGTTCTTCACGTGTTTGTTAGGACGCAAAGGGGGTCGGACGAGATTAGCCACATTCAGATGTCGGTTGTGGTTTCTCTGATCATGGAATGGAACTATAACTACTCCAAGTTCATGTTCGATGAGATGATGAGCAATCTAAAGGGGAAGAAGAAGGAGTTGTTTCTTATGTACCCGAGGTTTCTATAGATGATTTTTGACTCCCACTACCTGATCTGTCAAATCTGTAGAGACGCTCGATCTAAAATTCATGGGTCCTAATACCTTTGGATTGATGAAGCAATAGAGGAAGGATCGAAGGTCGTATACAAAGGCCTTCACGAATTGGTCAAGTTCGGAAATTTTGCTGAGTCTGAGGATACCCCTGCCAGTGCCTTAGTTGCTGACGAGCATGTGACACCTGCTCGGAGGTTCACTGCTTCATTTGAAACCATCTCAGACGATGACGAGCCAGGGAGTTCTTGATGGTCGGTTAATTTGTATATGTTTTAGTTCGTTTATTGATTAGTTTTAACTGTTTATTCCAGAACTATCGATACTTCATACGTGTATTATTGGATTTCAGGTCATAGGCGTTAAAGTACTCTATATGAACCTGTTGTGACACGGAATGAAGACCCAGGATGTCCAGCACGCGAAACGATGAAATTGATAGAAGATTGCTGTAGAAGGACCCATCACGGTACGCGATGGGCTTGCTGAAGGACCCATCGCGTACCGCGACGGGTGAAAAATAAAATGTTGACTTTTTGGTCAATCGCGTATCGCGGTACGCTATTGACCATTGAAGACCCGTCGCGTACCGCGAGGGGTCCTCCTACAACAATCTTTTTTCATTCTCAATAACCCTAACTCCGTTTTGATGACCAAGAGGCTATTCCAGCAGTCCAAGAAGGCGATTTTCACTATCCTAGCTCGTGCCAAGACCCTATACATGATTCATATCATCCGTATCGAAGATTCAATGATGTCAAGGCTTGGCTAATCTCCTAGAATCGCACCCGGGATGTATAGTTTGTAACCTTTTTAGTTTTTCTCATGTGATTAAGAACACTTGTGTATTATTATTGATGTTTGATATATGATTATTGATGTTTGGTATTTCTGTGTGTTCGTTCGGTTTAAGTTTACGTTGGTCTGAACGATCTGTTACCAGTTGCTAGATAATTAATCATATAACTGTTTGGTTAGATTGGATACGGTAAACATACAATTGCCCTTACTGAGTCACACTGGCAAGGATTGTTTGATAGCCAGTGCCGTGTGTAAAGTAATTGTTGATGTCTAAGGTTTTGTCTGATTGTTCAGTTTTCAGTTAATTGTTAATAATTAATCTGTTAGGTTGCATGAGATAACTGTTGGTTGCTTACTTGAATTCCCGGGTGTGATTTGTTTGTTAACTGCTTAATACTCTTTTACTTGTTCGTTGCTTAGTTCTCTAAATTCAAACTATTGCTTGTGTGATCAGCACTAAAAATCATTCACTTCATAATTAGAAATCTATTGCATGAATACATTGACCACATACTCCTTGTGATACGATACCCTACTTGCTCTAACTATTTAGAGTAATTAGGTTTTTGATTGACTCAAACGACGGTCATTAAAATGGCGCCGTTGCCGGGGAGTTAGTGCGCTTTTTGTTTTTCGTGTTATTTGATTTTCGTGTTTAATTTACCTTTCAGTTTTTAGTTTAAATTTTATTTTTTTTCTTATTTTATTTGTATTTTTTTTCATTTTACGCGTGTTGTGTTAGTTGTGCAGATTACAGGTTTATGCGCACCCGCCATTCGGGCCAACAGTCTCCGTCAATTTATGAGCCCGAAATCGAAAGGTTAGCTCGGCAGAACCGAGTACATAACAGAAATTCAGAAATGGAAGATCAGAATTAGAACCAGAACCAGAACCAAAACCAGAATCAAAACCAAGACCCACTCCCACAGAATAACTAGTTTCACCCAGAAAACATGCCTCCACCACCAATTTTCATTAACCAGAACGAGCAAAATAACCACAACGCCCAAAAAAACTTAGCTCGTGCTTCCAGGACCCGAAACCAAAACCGAAATAGAAACCTAAACCTCAACTTTGACCAAGCAGGACCATCAGTTCCAAACAATAACCCCAACCACCGAGTTCGGATAAATATTGATGATGTTCAACCGAGTATTCCGACTGAAGATGAGGATGAGGGGGAAGATAATAATGGAAACGAAGGTTTTCGGGCAGCTGATGATGAGGTAGATCGATGGGTTAGAAGGAACCGGGCGGTTGAGCCCGTGAACGAGGTTGGTGAACCAGAGATTGAGGGTGACAATCATTATGAAGATGAAGTGGAGGAGCCTGTTAATCGAAGACGGGCTGAAGCAGTCAATAGAAATGGAAGGGGTCGAGAAAGGGTAAATCGGGTGGAACGGCCCGAAAGAGTTCGTAGTATTCCAGTTAATCGGGGCGGTATGGGAAACCCCGAGGGGCTTAGGGGAAATTATATGGCCCTGGTTCATGGTGTTAACAGTTGATTCAGACCGACTATCTTAGACGGAGCATCCCCGTTGGTACCACAGAAACGAGTGCCGGGACAACAAACTTTCAAGTCCCGACCATCTTACATCAACATTGTTCCTCACTTCAACGGGATGGCTTCGGAAGACCCGTATTCGCACTTGACTGATTTTTCGGCTATTTGCGGGTCTATTGGTAATGGCACATTTGATCAGGACGAAGTCCGGCTGCGGTTATTCCAGTTCTCTTTAAAAGACAAAGCAAAATTATGGTTTAATTCGCTTCCGATGCATGGTATCAAAAATTGGGCCGAGATGCAACATGTTTTTCTGAACGAGTCATATTCATAGTCGAAGACTACCGAGGCCCGTTCAGACATTCGTCACTTTTCACAGTTACCTGGTGAGTTACTTCATAACGCTTTTACTAGGTATAAAGACATGATCAGGAAATGCCCACATCACCAAATCGAACTATGGGAACTGGTAAAATGCTTTGTTGATGGGTTGACATACGAGGACCGAAAGCATCTTAAAGCCTCGTGTAATGGTCAGTTGTTGAATCAACCTGAGGAAGATGACTGGGAATTTTTAGAGTTTATGTGTGAAGATTTCAAGGCAGAAGCAGCAGCTGAAAGACGAAGACGTGGTAATTCATCAAAATCAGTTAAGTCAGTCGCGAGTGAGTCTGCGAGAATTACTGAGTTGGAACGTGAACTGGATGAGTTGAAAAAGGTTAAGAAGAAAGAGGTCGGGAAAGTTGGTGTTAAACTCCCGGTTTGTGAAGATTGTGGTGAACTCGGGCATAAGGGAGAAAATTGCCCCGAGTATTATGATGATGCGGAGGATGACACCGAGGAAGAAAATCGGTCAGCTCGTTCAGACATGGCAAAATTACAGAAGAATGCGAGCCAACTTCCGAGCGACACCATAGTTAACCCGAATCATCACAGTTCAAGTTCGAAAAAGCACGTCAACCAGGTAAGTATTTTACGTAATGGTAAGAAATATGATAATAAGGTTGGGGTCCACCACCAGTGGTTGATGGGGTGGTGGAAGAGATTGATGAGACTCTTGTTAGTGATGACGAGCCGAAACCTATTGACTTAAATGAACCTAACAAAAGTGAAATTAAAAATAACAAATCGGTTCCGAAGGATGACACCAACAACTCAAAGGATAAGGAAAAGGTGAAAACTGTTCCATATCCCAATGCTTTGTTGGCGCCATCGAAGGCGAAGATGGCATCATAACAAGGCCCGCAACAAGAAGAAATGTGGGAAACATTTAAACAACTCAAAATTAACATTCCTCTTTTAGATGCCATAAAACAAATTCCCGCCTATGCTAAGTATTTGAAGAAATTGTGCACACAGAAAAGGAGTCATAAGATTCCTAAACAGACTGATTTTACCGATAATGTGAGTGCAATTCTTTCAGGTGCTCTTCCACCAAGCTACAAGATCCGGGAACGCCCATTATACCCATTCAAGTGGGTGATTTTTAAATAACTCGGGCGCTTCTAGATCTTGGAGCTAGCATCAGTATTCTCCCGGGCAGTTTATATGACCAGTACGGTTTTGGCCCGCTTCGTGCGGCTGCCACCACATTTGTCTTGGCTGACCAGACACCGAAACTGCCCCGAGGAATATTGACTGACGTTATCGTCAAGGTGGAAGACTTTTACTTTCCAGTTGACTTTTTGGTCCTCTATTATGTTTCGGGTGACAAGACCAAACAGCCTACGGCCATCCTCGGTACACCATTTTTTGCTACCGCAAATGCCAACATTAACTGTAGAAATGGTACTGTTGACATGGCATTCGGTAACCGTAAACTGAGAATTAATGTTTTCACTCGTGGAAATAATTCTCCGGTCGATGACGAGTGCTTCATGGCTGATGTCATTGACGAGTGCATCCCGCTATACGACTCTGTCGTCAGTTCGGATGGCACAGCGGAGATGTGTTTTTTGTTTGACAGGTTACAGGTGGAAACAGACAAGTTGCTGGAAGAGGAAGAAAAACAAATGGAGATCGCAGCTGTGCGAGGAGACCGTCCACCATGGTCAGTTCAGGTGGAACCGCTTCCCGAAAAGATTGATACCGGGTTGAAACCGTCAATGCTAGAAGCACCGAAAGTCGAGCTGAAAGAGCTCCCAAAGCATTTAAAATATGCTTTTCTTGGTAAGAATAATACATTATCTGCTATTATAGCTTCTAACTTATCTATTGAACAGGAAAATGCTTTGATGGAGGTTCTGGTTGCGAAAAAAGAAGCAATCGGGTGGACGATAGCGGATCTGAAGGGAATCAGTCCCTCAATTGTTATGCACAAAATTTTATCAGATCCGGCTGTAAAACCTGTGCACGATGCTCAGCGGAGGTTGAACCCAAACATGAGGGAAGTGGTGAAGAAGGAAGTGCTGAAGTGGTCAGATGCTCGCATTATCTTTGCTATATCAGACATCACGTGGGTGAGCCCGACACAGATAGTACAGAAAAATACGGGCATCCAAGTCGTCAAGGACGACTCAGGTAACGAGGTCGCCACCCGGCCGGTAACCGAGTGGCACATTTGTGTTGATTATCGTAAACTGTACGCGGCAACATCAAAAGATCACTTTCCACTTCTGTTTATCGATCAAATTGTTGAAACGCTATCTAGTAAAAAAATTTATTGCTTTTTAGATGGGTATTCCGGGTATAACCACATAGCTATTCATCCTGAAGATTAGGAAAAGACTACATTTACGTGCCCGTATGGCACATTCGCGTTTCGGCGAATGCCATTCGGGTTATGTAATGCCCCTGCCACCTTTCAGAGGTGTATGATGAGTATCTTTTCAGATATGGTGGGGGAGTCTTTGGAAATTTTCATAGATGATTTTTTGATTTTTGGCACATCTTTCGAGTCATGTTTAAACCAACTCGAATGAGTTTTGAAAAGATGTGTCGAAACGAACTTGGTTCTTAGTTGGGAAAAGAGCAATTTTATGGTCCAAGAGGGAATTGTATTGGGCCATGTTGTTTCGAGTCTTGGGATTGAGGTGGACCGGGCTAAAGTCCAAGTCATTTCTACTCTACCTCATCCCACCAATGTCAAAGGCATTAGATCATTTCTGGGGCATGCCGGGTTTTATAGACGGTTTATTAAGGGTTTTAGTGACATTACCAAACCCTTATGTAATTTATTGCTTAAGGATGCCCCGTTTGACTTTAATGATGAATGTGCTAAGGCTTTTGACATTTTGAAATTGAAATTAGTGGAAGCCCCGATTTCTGCAATCACCCGATTGGAGTTTACCTTTTGAAATAATGTGTGATGCAAGTGATTATGCGGCCGGGGCTGTTTTGGGTCAACGGGTTGACAAGAAACCCGTTGCTATATACTATGTAAGTAAAAACCTCTCGGATGCCCAATTAAATTATACCACAACCGAGAAGGAGTTACTAGCAGTAGTATATGCTCTAGATAAATTCCGGTCTTATATTTGGGGTAATAAAGTTTTTATATATTCTAACCATTCTACTGTCAGGTACCTCATGGATAAAAAGGATGCAAAACCGAGGCTTATCAGATGGGTTTTGCTATTGCAGGAATTTGATCTAGAGATTCGGGACAAGAAAGGGAGTGAAATGTTGTTGCAGCTCACTTGTCCCGAATTATGGTGGAAAATGGAATCACAGATGGGCCAATTAACGAGTCCTTTCCGGATGAGCATATTCTGGCAGTTTCACAAAATCTCTGGTTTGCTCATATTGTTAATTTTAAAGTTGTAGGTAATTTACCAGAGCATTGGCCAAGGAGAAAGAAGAAACAGTTGATGTCCCAAGCTATACAGTACATCTGGGACGATCCGGATTTGTTTAAAATTGGTGCAGGTCAGATGATCAAACAATGCATACCCGATGAGGATGTCAGATTAGTGTTGGAACACGCACATTCGTCTGCGTGTGGTGGTCATTTTAGTGGCCAGAAAACCGCTCGAAAAGTTTTAACGAGTGGCTTCTTTTGGCCTTCAGTGTTTTAGGATGCTCACGAGTTCGCGACACACTATTTAAAGTGTCAACAACTCAGGAGTATTTCTAAACGGGACGAGATGCCCTTGAACCCGATCCTAGTTGTTGACATTTTTGATGTCTAGGGGATCGATTTCATGGGCCCGTTTCCATACTCACACGGTAATTTGTATATCCTAGTGGTTGTTGATTACGTTTCTAAATGGGTTGAAGCGATAGCCACTAGCACAAATGATCACATAATCGTTTGCAATTTTGTTCAAAGTAATATTTTCTCTAGATTTGGAGTCCCTCGAACCATCATAAGTGATGGGGGATCTCATTTTAAAAATTTTAAATTCGGGAAATTGCTTAAACGATACGGTGTTGATCATAGGGTTGCAACTCCTTACCATCCACAAACGAGTGGACAAATTGAGGTTTCCAATAGGCAAATTAAACAAATTTTACAGAAAACTTTTCGGGCGGACCGAAAGGATTGATCAACTAAGTTGACCGATGCCTTATGGGCCTACCGAACCGCTTATAAAACGCCAATCTGAACCACTCCTTATAGACTTGTGAATGGAAAGGATTTCCATTTACCGGTTGAAATTTCACAAAGGGCATTTTGGGCTACCAAACAGGTTAATATGGATTATGATGAAGCAGGTAAAGCGAGAAAATTGGCTTTGTGCGAGATCGAGGAGTTGAGAGACGAGGCATACGATTGCGCATCCGCTTACAAGGCGAAAATGAAGAAAGTTCATGATGCTAATATACGGTTGAAGAATTTTGAAGTTGGTCAACCAGTGTGGTTGTACAACACGAGGATGAAGCTCTTCCCGGGAAAGTTAAAAAGTAAGTGGACATGCCCGTATTTGATTGTAGGAGTCGGCAATCATGGTCAGTACGAGATTGAAGATTTTGATGATCATTTGAGGCAAGTGGTAAATGGCTATAGACTGAAGCCATATTTTGGAGATGAAGGACATACACGAGCTGAATGAGGAATCGGTGAATTTTATTGTGACTTCACCGGTTTATGAAGATAACTAAGTTCGAGGCATTGTCGAGCTGTAGACTTTAAATTCAGCGCTTAAGGGAGGCAACCCGGGGTTTGTAAGTGTCTGTCAAGTCAGTTTTTATTTTATTGAGTCTTGTACTTATTGTCGTCTCGAGTTTTGTGCAGTAAATACAAAGTGTGGGGAAGCACGTTGAAGAATCGAAAAAAAATAGAGATGTTCGGTAAGCATTGCTTAAGTACACGTCATTCCTGGTATGTTAAGGTAATTTGAGTTTTGCACGGGTCCAGGGTGATGTCGGGATGCCAAAAAGCTTCATTTTAATAAAATTTTGATTCAATCAGAGAACCTATCGCGTACCGCAATGGGATTCTTATTACCTCCATTGCGATACGCGATGGAGGGTGGCATACCTGGCAAGTGACGTCATCGCGATACGCGATGACGTCACAAAACACCCCATCGCGATACGCGATGGGGTGCAAACCCTAATTTCCCAAGATTGGGTGGCGGTACGCTCCCACTCCATTTTAACCCATCACGTACCGCGATGGGTCTCGGAGCTCCGCCTGACTCAATTATTTATAACACTACCTTCTTCTTCTCCGTCACTTCTTCTTCTTCTCCGATTTTCTTCTCCTTCACTTCTTCTTCTTCTTCGGCGAACACCTAACCACCATCATCACCGCACCTAACCACCAATTTCAACACCTGTCTCCCTCCTCCACTGCCGCTCAACCACCCTCGCCGCCCATCACCCTCCTACCACCACCACAAACCCACCACTGCCGCCCCACTGCACACTGTCACCACCACACACTGTCACCACCACACCACCACTTCACCACCACTCCCTCCATCATCCACCGTCCACCCACCACTTCCACCATCATCCCGTCACTCTCCTCCTCCGCTACCAACCACAACCATCATCACCCCATGCACCCTCCTACCACCACCACAGTCACCGTACCACCATTACCACTCACCACACCGTCTTCTTCTCCGACACTGCAGACAACCCACGTCCACCACCGTCATTCGTATTCGATTCACTTTGGTTCGTTGATTTTGAGGTATGTTATTTTAATATTATTATTTTATTTCGGCGATGTTCGGTTTGCGGGATTATCGGGGTTTATTGGGGTCGTTGTGGTTGTCGGGCTATTATCGAGTCGATTTATGTTGGATTTTCGGGATGCTGGGTATACCAGATTTGTTGGGTTTATTGGGACCAGTGTTCGGGGTAGTAGTTGTTACTGTAACATGACGGTGTGACAAAACAAGTTTTTAATAGTTCAAAAATTCCAAATCATTATTTTCTAGTTAAATAAATGATAGTGACGGTTCGTTATTAAATTTTTATTTTGAACTTAATTTGTTAATATTTTAATAATATTTTATTCTTAAACCCGATTTGTCACATTTCCGTTGTCACCGACAGGTTCAGTGTTGCTTTGCACGTTATTCGAGACAGTTGTAAGTTTGTATGTTACCTAGTTAGAATCAGTGGTTTGTTTTGTGTTTTGTCATGTCTTTTAGAGTCTGTTTGTCAATTATCGAGTAACGTTTGTTTGTGGATTGCTAATCGAGTGTCGGGGACGCTTGATAGTTTGAACTTGATGCTTGTGAAATGTTAATTGATTGCCCACCCGTACTCAATCTCCATTCGGGCGGGTTAATCTGGTTTTTAGAAATACGCACAGGGTGCCCCCGAATTTTTCATCTTTCTTTATTTTTATTTTTATTTTTTTATTAATATTTTAATATTATTTTATTATGTGGGACGACCGCGACCGAAATGATATACGGTCGTCGCCACATTGATCATTGACATATCTAATTTCCTTGATTGATTTTGAAGATATGGCAGATGCACCAGCGTCTTCACGGCGCAAGAGGCAGAGGACTGACCCTCGCGTCATCAGCTACGATAGCGATGAGGTGCAGATTGTCCCTAGCTTCGAGCCAGCGGATATTATGGGAGACGGACGTCGTCCACATCAGATTCTTCGATTCTATTTGACATCTGAGGAGTATACGAGATTTCAGCGGATTCGACAGATGCAGCTACTTCACCACCGTTCGTTTGACTGGATATTGTTGTGCCAGTTGGAGATTAATGTCCAGGTACAGGCACTATTGACAGGTCCGTGGACAGCCGTGCTTGCGTGTGACTTGATTCCATTTGTCGAGCTCACACGTTAGTTTTACTCGACCTTTGACTTTACGCCCACGGACTTCAGTTATCATTCTCACTAGGACGGCAGCTGTACGAGATGTTTGTCCCAGATTTCGTTGTGGCCACTGGATTTTATATGGCCGAGGAGCTTCAGGCGCCTGCCTTTCTACAGAGTATACGTGGTTACACGATATATACTCAGGCGCACCGTGAGCACTGGCTCACGGAGACCCAGCTCGGCCAGTATTAGGTGGAGATCGCCGACGGGGCCCACTCTAGTGCTGTTGTGGAGTCGTCTATTAGGGACCCCGTCCATCGCTACATTCACAGGATCGTTGCCTGTACTCTCGTCTGCCGATATTCAGGCCACGAGAAGTGCAGCAACTTAGATCTGCTATGCTTATATTTTATCCTTAGCCAGCGACCGGCCAATGTGGCGATGATCCTGCTCACGTCATTCGCTCGGGGTAGCAGACTACAGGGATCCTCGGCACGCTTACCATTAGGGCCTTATTTTACGATGATCGCTGAGCGACTTGGGGTTTTTGAGTGTTATCCGACCAGATATTTTACGCTGGGGCCAGTTACAGGCGTTTTCGGACTATTGGAGGCCCGTCAGGCCGGGATCGTTGAGGAGCATGATCTAGTAGCTTTAGTCCCGGTCCGACAGGGTCCACAGGCACCACCACCAGAGGGATCTGAGGCTGCAGTCTCTCTAAAGAGAGGTATTCTGACACGTCGGCAGCATGGTCCGACTACACACATCATGCTACCGCAGCAGCATCATCCACTCCGACATGCATCAGCATCTTCCTCAAGCCGGCCTCGGCAGCCCGTCACATTGGATATGATTTATCAGCGGCAGTTGGAGATACAAGAGGAGCAGAGGGCACAGCGGGCCCGATATGATGAGTACTTTTGTTTATTATTTGTTGCTTCGTAGGTACCGCTCCCACAGTCATTGATCATTACAGTGGATCAGCCAGTGGATCCGCAGGATGAGGCAGCTGATGATCCACCAGCACAGTAGCTTTTGGGTTACCCTTTTTCACATTATTTTGTTTTTATTACTATCATGGTCTGTATTATATTATATTATATTTTGGGGATTCATGTATGGGTAACTGGTTGGGCGTTATGTTTATATATCTTTTGATTGCTGCTGTGTTTGATTTATTTGTATATTTTGTTGTAATCGAACTTTGTGGGTGTAGTTCACTATAAACCCTCACGATACCCACTCGTCCTCCCGGGCTACCAAGGGGTTTACAGGGCTTGTTGCATACGTTAAATGCAATCGTGATTCCTACGAAAGTGAGTTAGGTCTTTTAACGTTTTTAACTAATTTAACAGAATTTATTATGAAACGAATTAATTTGGCTCGGTAATTGTTTTAATAAAATTAACAAATATTCATTTTCATAACTCTTAAAAGACCTATGTCTTACACTTGTGAGAAGCTTGCTTTTACACATCTCGAGATTTTGCAGGTTTGATTGTCAGTTTGGTAATTGGATGACACGAGAGTATATGAGTGTTATGAGAGTTCACGAGCTGACTGGTCCTTCTCCAGTCACGTTGATATCAGGTGATTTCAGTTTCATAATTTATTCTTGTTTTTATTACTTTAAACGTTAAAAGTGTAATTGTATAATTGTTAGTAGAACCGCCACACGTGAGCCCCGAAATTTTAAAATTGCTTAATAGTCAAAAAGTCAATTTCAACCCCGTCCCTCAAATGTTCATTAATCGTTTTATCTATTTTAACTTTGAGGACACTGTTAAGTATTCTTACATTGAGGACAATGTAAACCTCAAGTGTGGGGATGGGGGAAATTTGAAAAATTTTAGCCCGATATTACCTCGAAGAGTGTTCAGAAACAAAAGTTGTTAACTGTTAATTATTGCCATTAATGCCAAGTCATAGGTTTCTGGTCATGGTTGGTTTTTCAGCTTCTCATTAGTCTTACTCACAAATGTTTTTATAACGAGAAGTTGAAAATGGGGTCGTTTAGGCGGGAATAACGAGTCATGGGGATAGGTACACATGTTTATATCGTCATCCCTATTCCTCCGGTACATGTGTGAGTTGACCCAAATATATATAATACACATATAATATATAGTACACACATGTCATTTGAGTGCTTTCACTGATGTTCATGGATTACGGGATCGTAGTTGGCAAAATGCAAAAGTGATAGAGGCAACTAGGTTAAGCCTTGTCTGGATGAGCGTGAGTGTGGGTACTGGGGGGTTGGGGCCTCATACATTATACATATGAGGATGGTTTATGTGAGGGGCGGGGGGTTGGGTCCCTTAGAAAATATTTCTTGGACTTATTCTTCGTTTGTTTAACCCCGACATTATGTTACGAGACGATCCGGCTTAATAGGTTTTATTTTTAATTATAATTGTATTTGCTTTTGTATTAGTAGTTGTCCCGTTATTAAGCATCACGTTATTATGCTTAAAAAAAGTCCGTTTATATTCAGTATGCATTCTGTAGTTCGTTAAAGTTCATTTATGTTAAAAAATGTGAAATTAGTATGTTGTTAGTTTGCTTATTTAGATGTATATAATCAGTCAATTAGTTGTATAGTAGTCTCGTTTATTTAGATGTTTTGTAATAAGCCGGGTTGGATCGTTTGAGCTACTTAAATATTTCCCTTCCATACCCTTACACCTGGCCCAGTTACAACCCTTTAAAGACCTCTTGATTTGCATTTGTGTCAAAGCAGCTTGATGGATGAATATGTACTTATGAGTGATACTGAGAGCAGAGTGATACTGGCACATCTTTTGCTAGTCCATATATTAAACCGAGAGGAGAGATGTTATATTACGAGGGGTATGAGCATGTGTGCCTTAACCGGAAACAAAGTACACTTGTCTGAGCGGCTCTATTGTTTTATTATAGCACTTAACTGTATTTGTGAGATGTCAATCTAAATACAGAGTAAGTCTTGGAAACTTGGTATGACCTTAAACCTTACTAGTATTAATGGCGATAATCTACATACCTATGATGGAGGTTGATGTTTGCTTAGAGTTTTGCTTGAGGGTAAGCAAAAGATAAGTGTGGGGATGTGATGGTCGGTTAATTTGTATATGTTTTAGTTCGTTTATTGTTTAGTTTTAACTGTTTATTCTAAAACTATCGATACTTCATACGTGTATTTTTGGATTTCAGGTCATAGGCGTTAAAGTACTCTATATGGACCTGTTGTGACACAGAATGAAGACCCGGGATGTCCAGCACGTGAAACGATGAAATTGATAGAAGATTGTTGTAGGAGGACCCATCGTGGTACGCGATGGGCTTCCTGAAGGACCCATCGCGTACCGTGATGGGTGAAATATAAAATGTTGACTTTTTGGTCAATCGCGGTACGCGATTGACCATTGAAGACCCGTCGCGTACCGCGACGGGTGGTGCAGACGGGAAATTTAGGTTTATATCATATTTTTCATTCTCAATAACCCTAACTCCGTTTTGACGACCAAGAGGCGATTCCAGCAGTCCAAGAAGGCGATTTTCACTATCCTAGCTCGTGCCAAGACCCTATACATGATTCATATCATCCATATCGAAGATTCAATGATGTCAAGGCTCTGCTATCTCCTAGAATCGCACCCGGGATGTATAGTTTGTAACCTTTACAGTTTTTCTCATGTGATTAAGAACACTTGTGTATTATTATTGATGATTGATATATGATTATTGATGTTTGGTATATCTGTGTGTTCGATCGGTTTAGGTTTAAGTTGGTCTGAACAATCTGTTACCAGTTGCTAGATAATTAATCATATAACTGTTTAGTTAGATTGAATACGATAAAACATACAATTTCCCTTAACTGAGTCACACTGGCAAGGACTGTTTGATAACCAGTGCCGTGTGTAAAGTAATTGTTGATGTCTAAGGTTTTGTCTGATTGTTCAGTTTTCAGTTAATCGTTAATAATTAATCTGTTAGGTTGCATGAGATAACTGTTGGTTGCTTACTTGAATTTCCGGGTGTGATTTGTTTGTTAACTGCTTAATACTCGTTTACTTGTTC
Source organism: Bidens hawaiensis (assembly GCF_021521415.1). Taxonomy (NCBI): domain Eukaryota; kingdom Viridiplantae; phylum Streptophyta; class Magnoliopsida; order Asterales; family Asteraceae; genus Bidens; species Bidens hawaiensis. Next base: position 37,363 of record NW_027494257.1, on the reverse strand, counting down.
GTTGCTTAGTTCTCTAAATTCAAACTATTGCTTGTGTTATCAGCACTAAAAATCATTCACTTCATAATTAGAAATCTGTTGCATGAATACATTGACCACATACTCCTTGTGATACGATACCCTACTTGCTCTAACTATTTAGAATAATTAGGTTTTTGATTGACTCAAACGACGGTCATCAGTTCTCCAGTACAACATATGGAGATAAAGCACTAAGAACGAGAGACTGTACCTACTACTGATCAACTAGCAGATTTTGAGAAGTTCAAAGATCAGCTCCATTCGACTTCATTGAAACCTCTTCAATCAATCACTGCGACACAAGATGAAGAGATTCTTGAAGAACCAGTCACCGACCTTATTCCACGAAAGCGAAGAAAGGAACATCCATGACCCGGCGTGATGGTTAATGAAACTACACCGACAAGCCAAAAACCAGAACATGAGTCAGAACCTGCTAATACTCATGTTGACACGAGTCCATCCACTGCTAAACCTCAGACTCAAGAACAGTTTTTCGATGATATTGCACATGAGTTCGAGTTTGAGTCTGATATTCCATTCACTGACGAGCCATCGGGATCATCTAACCCGATTGGTCAGTCAAGCTCAAGCGCTGCTGAGAAGATTGCTCCCATTCTTGCTATGCAAGATAAATTTACACAAGACAAAGGCAAGGGGATCACACTTGATGCTGAACCTGTTGACGTACAAACCTTACAACGACGAGTTTTTAAAGTCGAATAAGACTTAGTTATGAAGGATGTACGCATCCAAGAGCTTGATGCTAGCAGAACAGATAAACATCTGAAGATCAATGAACTTCAAGCCAACATGGGTGGCCTCACCGCATTATACCTGGACCTCCAACAAAAGCTTATTCCAAAGTTTGGAGATGAATTCAAAAACAATGAGGATGTTGCTGCGAAGACACTTGCTGGTAGTCAAGGTGGCAGTTCTAGTGTGCGTCATGCTTCAAATATTGATGCTTCTGAGACACTAGAGCAATACATTGCTTCCCCTACAAAGACTACTGAACAATCCGAAAGACTGCAAAAGAAGATTTTCATCATGAAGAACTCGAACCAGAACGTGGAATCTTCTGATCACCCAGATAAGTTTATTCTTGAACTTCAAAAGGGCCTTTTTGAAAAATATGGTGGTCGGTCAGGGTGTAGGTTCCCAGCCGGATCTACACAGGGTTATCTCGTAACACGAGGGTGCGAAATCCCCACGTAATATGATACGAGTGTAAGACAAGTAATACGTTGAATCGGTAAAACAAACACACTGGATAATACTGTAAACTTGATATATTGCTAATCGCCAACACGTGATACACAAGATCACAAAACAACTCGTTCACCAAAAACTAAAAAACCCCACCTTCAACATGGCCGAAGTTGAGGTATATATATATACCTCGACAACTTCGCTAGACATACTAGGCGAAGTTGTCTAACTTCGCTACTCCCTAAGTTCGCTCAAACAAATCAGCGAACATACAAATTCAACAGTATTCGACACGAAACAAACAAGACTAAACGATTACAGACACAGACAAAACACAAGATACTGAACTACTGACATCATGCACCAACAGACCCCCCCTTGGCAGTAGTTTCATATCTCTATCTTCATTCTCGTGTCTTGTAATCTCAAAAATCACGTGCCATCCGTCTTCAAGCATGAATGCCCTGCCTTACACAGACAGAGATCACCCTCTGGTACTTCTTGGCTTCATCCTTCCACGCAGGAATGTAAAATATCTTCTTATCATTCAGTACCTGCAAATCAGCCTGAGACAAATTAACCAAGTGCATGGGATCATACACTCTCAGAATCTCCTGTTTGTCCTTATCTTCCATAACAGCTTCAGCTGTCTGACAATCAACGTACCACCACTTGAGATCTTTTAATACATCCTTGGGCATCATCTTCATCGGCACCTCTTTCAAGCAACGAATTGGCTTATACTTCATTACCATCCAGGGCTTGCCATCAGCCCGCATTCCCCGATCCTTATCTTCAACCAACCTTCCTTTCTGAGGCTTTAGAAGTTCAAAATTTTTCTCCTTAATAGCTTCCTTCCATACTATCTTTCCAATTATTCTTGCAATATCATCATCACTCCTATTAATCAATCTCAAACGAGCCAAATCTCTCAAACGTTACTGAATTCCATCATAACGCTTAATCACAAACAACTTCAACTGGTCGTCATACAACCAGCAAATGATACCTTTCTTGGACTCAGCGTACCCCTTGATGTTGTAACTCTTCTTAAACATTGTTGGAACTGCAGGCTTCTTTTTCTTGAAGAACCACTGAGCATAGCCTTCTTTCCATCTCGGCTGTTCTTCCCGCTCGGACTCATATGACATATTTGCATCCTGACTCAAGTCCACTTTATCAGCATTCGGAATATCGTGCTCTACACCATCATCGACAGTCTCCCCTTCTTCTAAATCACTATCAATCTCTATCTGTTCCCCAATCTTTCCAATCTCATCAGCCGTTAACACATCATCAGCTGACTCATCATCATCATTTCCCAACACTTCCTCATCATCTACAACTACCACATTCTCACCACCTGAACCACCTGATGTACCAGCTGACTCCCCCTGAGATGTGGAAGTCCCAAGAGCTTGTTCAGTTCTTGGCAACTCACCACCTGCACCTCTTGATGCATTAGGATCATCGTCTCTGTCTTGCCTCTTTTTGGTTCTCAAATCATCACCCTTGCAGGTCGTCTCCCTCTGAGATGCTAAGAACTGTTTAAGAGCATCAAATAGTTTACCGTGTTCAACAAGGAGGAAAGACTGTATCTGATTCTCTGCCACAAGTCGCTGGATAGCTTGAGTTGGGATGAGATTGATTCTCGACTGTTCAGCAACCACCCGTTCAAGAGCCGCTATCCTTTCAGAATCAGACAAAGTAGCATCAAACTCAAATCGCATGTGAGAAATATCTTGAGCATACGGTGGAGGAATTCCCAAACTAGCTGGTATTTCCGATGTAGACTGAATAGTGACCGCGGGTGGTATCGAAACAGATAATCCCGCAGTAGCAACCAACGTCGACTTAACAAATCTAGCCACAACTTCCGATGGAGTAAGAGACGGAGGCGATAATGAGACAATCTTTGGAGCGGTAAACTGAAACGTGGTTGGAGGAGTACCAAAAGATGACGACGTGGTCACCAAGGGAACACTTGAGGTTATCGGCGCTGTGACAGTTGAAGAATCAGGAACCATAGTCATACCTGATAACGAGGGTGGAGAAAAATGAACAACCCTCGAACTCTCACCAACTCTTGAACTTTCACCAACCCGTGCCTTCTTTGATCTTCGTACCAAACGATAAAAATCCTCCTCAAAATCTGATTCACTGTCATCTGAGTCTTTCTTTCTCTTGCCATGAATCCTTTCTTGTCTGGCTAGGATTTGTTGTGCTTCAATGATATCGTCAGTGGATGAATCAGAGTCAGTTCTCTCAGAGTCCGCCACAGATGTAGCGACCATGGACACATTCACACTAGACGCCTCAGCTACTGAGGCTTGAACCTCAGCAGCTGGATCAATTTGTTCCATGTCAAAGAACCCTTGCCCTCCAAAGGCAACTTCAAGATCAACATGTTGCCTCGGAGCAACAACAGGATCAGCAGGCGGTGCTTGCTGTACCACGGGTGGTGGTTGAACCACAGGAGGTGGTTGAGGAACATTTCCCTGTTGCGGTGCTGGATCAAGAAATTCATCACCCGGTGGAGCAACATACGCAGGACTCACCAGATAACCAAACAAGGCAGTGTGCCTCGGACGGAGTTCAGGATTACTTCGAGCACTTGACGACTTACATTGCGCAAAGATCCTCTTGGACACACTTTCCACATATGAAATAGGGCGTCTTTGTGGCAGATTAGGAGCTACATGATTCAGAATCATCTGTAGGAATCTCGGATACATCAAAAATCTTTCCTGCGTAACAGTACGTCTCTGATGGTCAATCTCATAAAAAATCATCTGACCAAAGCTGTAAAGCTTGTTGTAGGTCAAAGCAGTCATTGCCGATTGCATTGTTGAACTCATACCATCTGTACCAGCTTTTCTACCTGACATGCACACTATCATCACATGCATAAGAAACCGCCACTGATCTAACAAAAATCCTTTCCTCCTCTGAGAGTCTCTCAATGGACCAGAATACCCCATACGCAGAAACGCACCATCTCTGAAGGAGGCTGAAAACTCAATAGGAACATCAGTAGTTTCAACCCGAGCTGTAAAGCTACCCGTATCTGTTTAGCTGAGAACTGTACCACCTGATTGTTAACTGTAGCGCGCATAACCGGAGGATCAACCCTACAGTCATATTCAACTGTTCGCCAAAAGTCTTCAATATTTGGTAGTGAAATGGGAAGAGTAGTCGTGATGGCGTGAAAAATAAGTGAGCGAACGAGAAATGAAATGATCTCACGATAGTCGTCTATACCACGAGCATCCGGATGCAAAGTGATATATATGTTGTGACCCGGAAAGAACTGTCGGTTATAATCTCCACCTTCATCACCACCAGCACCTGCCACAGCAGCCATATCTGCAAAATAAACTATCCAAGTCAGATCATAATACCAACATTTGACAACTTCGCCCAGCATGAATTAGGCGAAGTTGGAATGTCAGCGAAGTTATGGGACAGGCGAAATTGACAAGTTCGCTTAACCCCTAACTTCGCCCTATGAATGGCGCACACATAATACCCAGGTAAGGTTTTTAATGTCCGATCAAAGAATATCAAAACAAACAGTGGAATACGATTAGAGAGATGAATCACTAATAATCACGAATATCCTTCAGCTTGGACCGACAAAGAGCGACGAGGGTTTGGTTCAATAATGAACCTAAAACATGTCATTGTGGATCAGATTACTTATTGATACAAAAGAATTATGTAACACAAAATCATGACGAAACTTACCACACGAACGAAAAAAAATGTTTTAATAAGTTTTGATTCAGGGGATTAGTTCGCCGAGGGTTTGTGTAGTTTAGAGGTTTTGACCCAATTTGACCAACGAAGTTAATGATAACTTCGCCCTGTTGTTTATAACTTCGCCTTAGGTCAACCCCTTGGTCAACTTCGCTTATTTTGTCACCAATTAACTTCGCCATTTAGTTAACTTCGCCCGAATAGACTTACAAATAGTAACATACAAAGTGGATCGAAGGGCAACATGCTTTTAAAATTCTCCGAAAAAGATTTAAACTTAACGATCAAATAACCAAGTAACCAAGTTTTATAAAAGTAAACCATAAAACGAAATGCTTAACGAAAATTTTAGTAATAAAATAAACGGGATCAAATTTCAGTCTTGACGAGAACCCGCATGTTTTAGAAAAGATCCGAACAGGAATCATACTAATTAAGTGGCTGTCACATAGATCCATGTTCAGCGGTATTATGACATAAAGAAACAGGTTGTAAGCAGGTATAAAACTTAGTATGGTTTTCATCGCTTCTGTGATACGGATTAGGTTCAATTAAGCTCAAAATTTAGGTGGACATCACATGAGAGATTGTGTTGCCTCCTATCTATTCTCAAGGCGTATTTGGCTTTCCCCAAGTCACCTCGAGTTGACTTCGACCCGTAGTGTCTGATTAATCTGTAAGCACACATCGATCTTCGGATTCTTCTTCCCGTTATATCTCATACTTTGACCGATTCATCTTGCCTCTTTGTAGATATATGTAATAAAATAAGCTTCAGAAGGCTTAACAATAATAGCCAAAGTTTTTTTTTTTTTTTTTTTTTTTTTTTTTTTTTTTTTTTTTTAATAAACACCTTTATACAACTTCATAATTGAACTCAACTGCAAGTCCCGAATCTGGATCACTGCAGGTACTTAATACTATCTTCGCGGGAATCAGAACACTCACGGGCTCGTGTATGACTGGGTAATCACTTTTCTGCCTATTATTCGGAAAGATGTATATGGAGACATGCACAACTCAGAATGATTCTCCACATTAAATCGAGAAGATTTAGTTTGTATCACTTCTACTTTTACGTACCATAGAAAGCTACCATAACATACAATGACTGTTCTAGAGTCTTTTAGGCCTAATAACTTCACCAGTTAAGCACACAAAATCAGTTTTTCTATCACTTTCCAAGGTTGGATCAATTTTCTTTTAAACATCGTATTGAAACTTCTTACGAAGTTATAGACTTGAAAAATTATATCATCTCCCATAAAAAATTTAAACTCTATTGCCCCGATCAAGTCAAAGTCTTCAGGTAAACGGCTATCCTGAAGATCCAATGGATCAGCTGGACCGACCACATACGAGTATGTGTCCTTCTAACTAAGTATGAACGACTATTTTTCAGCGAAAGAATAAAAACCCATCATAAACCGCCCCGGTCACTTTCAGTCATCTGGTTAATGGCTATCCTCATAATCTACAAGTAGAAGTAAGGACCAAACATATCCGAAGATATGTCCTTCAAACTTAAGCAACCGACATAATTTTAAGCGATAGTGATGGTTTTTTTACTGAAAACAAGGTTACTCGGAATTGATCATCTTATTAAGCTCAACAAGATTTTGAAAACGGGATCGGTCAAACGCTTGAGTAAAAAGATCGGAAAAATTTTCCAAAGAATCAACATTTTCAAGCACAATTAATTTCTTCTCAGCACAAGCCCGTATAAATGATGACGGATGTCAATATGTTTAGTTTTACTGTGTTTAACGGGATTGTTAGTTACTGAGATAGCAGCAGTGTTATCAATGCAAATAGGAGTTTGAGTGAAATTCAGACCATAATCGCGCATTTGTTGTTGTATCCATAGAACCTGGGAGCAGCAGTTTGATGCTGCCATGTACTCTGCTTCGCAGGTGGAAATGGCTACAAAGGTCTGCTTCTTGCACTGCCACGACACCAATCTTCCTTCGAGAAACTGAAATCCACCGGTTGTTGACTTCCTATTCTGATTGCTACCTCCATAGTCAGAATCGGTGTAAGCTACCCAATCCAGTTCTCCCCCTTTCGTGTACCATAGTCCCAACTTAGGTTTTCCTTTGAGATACCGTAAGATTCTCTTCACTCTCTTCATGTGGGATTCCTTCGGGTTAGCCTGAAAACGAGCACAAAGACTGTGACAATCGTCAATTTCAGGTTAACTCCGTTAACTCAACTCCGTCAATTCAAACTTAAGATCACTAAATCTATAACACACACTTCATTACATTTAAACTAGGGTTTAAATGACGCTTAACACTTACTACATGTGTAGTCTTTCGGGAATTGCACCGAAACGCAAACGAGTTGACGCAAACGATTGATAAATAAACGAAAAACTTCAAAACAGTAATTATGTGATAATTATGTGTTAGACTTATGTGTTATGTGATAACATGGTTATAAACGTTAACTCAAGATGAAAACAAGTTAGTTAGGCTAGAAAAGTAATACTTAGAAGTGGAGGGACTTGAGTGTAACTTGTATGTCTATAAATGTAACCTTAATCACTTAACCCTAACTTATTATTCTCTTTCTCTCCAAAACCGATCGGAAACCCCACCCTTTGCTCCCTTGGCTGCCGTCCATCAATACACAAACATTCAACATCAATTCAAGCCCTTGATTGAAGAACTAGGTACTAGGAAGGTATATTTGATTATCCTATACATTCTTTTTGCTTGATTTTGATGTTTGTTGGGTTAATAACAAACCCTAGCAGCCGATTTTATGAGTGTGTATAGCTAATAGGATTGTGGTTGATTAAATGATGATTTGATAACTAGATTGAATCTTGTTGCATGTTGATTGTTGTGTCTTTGATTTGAGTTCAAACACAAACCCTAATCAAGTATGTAATAGGTAATTGATGTGCATGGATGGTGTTTATGGAGTTTAGAGGATCATATGAATGCATGATAGTTCATAGGTTGTTAATATGTTGAGTTTGGATGCAAACAGTTTCTGGACAGAATGTGTATATGATGTTTAAGGGACTGTAACGAAGTGTAAACATGAAAATTTGTTGAGATTGTTGGTACTACAGTAAACTAGGTTGAGTCTAGTTTCTGAAAAATATAAACTTGTAATTTTTGGACAAGTAGAAGTTAACTTTTATGATTTTACAAAAACATTGTGCAAAGCTGAGCTGTAGACCTGCTGTTAGGTTGTGTTGTAAATGTTATATCTCATGAACTACGAGACCAATTGGGTTGGTTCCACTTCTGGAAGTTGACTTATTGAGTTAGGAACCTAACCCAAGTGGTCTTGCATTTATTGGATTTTTCGTTTAACGGCAATTGCAAATAACATTCTGTTGCGCATGAACTTGACTGTTATGAGTTTGCTGTAATGATTTGATGATTTTGAGAAAACTATGTGGAATAAAAATATAATTAAATATGTTCTGGAAACCTAAGACATATATGCTTCTGTGATGATTTTTGGTAAATTAATTGAGATGCTATGATCGGTGAAATAGTACAATCTTTCTAGTAGGATTTCTGTCTCGGTGAAACTAGCTGCTGAGTTGTGTAAAGATGCATGAAACATGATACTTGCTATATAATTGTTATGTTTTGACCAAAATGCCCTTACGGGGAATAATTGCTAGTAATGTACGTTATGAATACATGACACGTATATGATTGCTTACACATGTGATGTGTCACAAAAACACTTGTTTAAGTCACCCACGATTCACAAACGAAACACGAAACATGTTATGTGCATAGGTATTATGTGCCGGGTCTAGAGACTCGATAATATTCCGACACTTAGAAAAATCTCTTTATTGTTTTAGAACGCTAGAGAGAGTTTTTCGGTGACGCGCATCTTGGTGATTTAAGTTGGGAAATTCTTCGCAAACAGTGAGTTTCACTTTCCCCTCTTTAAACTGTTTTCAAACGCTTTTCACTTGGGGGAGATAACATACTCCACAACGCATTTAAGATTTTGTTATAAATTATATATCACTTGTAAAGGCTAAGTGGCAAACAAAATATTTGAAGTCCTACACATCGAACCGGTTAATATTTTGAATAGCGAGTCACTGTTGAGTAGTACTACTGGGTTTGACAAACCCCACCCAACGCTAAACTCGACTGGAGGTCGAGCGGGTGTAATTTTGGCTAACACGTACCATGGTCTGGAGGACCTGGTGACAAGGCACTTAATAAAGAGTCAGCTTCGGTGTCGAACACTTAGTAATACTTGTTGTATAGACTAGCTACCTATCGATATATAATTTGACATAACACTGTAACGCAAAACGCTGTAACGCTGTTACGCAAAACGCTGTAACGCTGTAACGCTGAACGCAAACGCTAAACGATTTATTTTTATATAACTTGTGAACTCACCAACCTTGTGTTGACACTTTTAGTATGTTATTCTCAGGTAGCCTAGGCGGGCGCGCGGTTTAGGAACATGTATTGCTTGATAAACTTTTAACTATGCAAACTTACTTTTAACTGTTATCATTGGTTTTAAATCGTCCTGCGTGACGTAACATTGTTTCTATGGTTTTACGCTTCCGCACTTATTTTCATTTAAACGTTTTTATGGTTTGATTATAACTGATGATTCCGATCCTGTTAGTTCACACCCTTTGACGGTAAAACTCCGTTAGTGGATTTTGAGGGTGTGACAAAGACAAACTGCAAACATAATGTCAGGTCTAGAAGCGGTTAGATACATTAAGGAACCTATGATTGCCCGATATTGAGTGGGATCCACATCATCATCACCATCGGAATCAGCACCAAGTTTGTGATTGACGCAGATTGGAGTGTCAAATGAAGTGCTATCATCCATCTTGAAGCGTTTGAGCACATCGTGGATATACTTCGTTTGATGAATAAACATACCATCTTTCTTCTGATCTACCTGCAAGCCCAAAAAGAAAGTTAATTCGCCCATTGCGCTCATCTCAAATCTCTTTTTCATGACTGTTTCGAATTCCTGACACATAGAAACTCTGGAGGCAGCAAAAATGATGTCGTCCATATAAACCTGAACGAGTAGAAAATCTCCCCCTTTTCTCTTGACAAACAATGTACTATCAATCTTTCCTCTCTCGAACCCATTCTATAGCAAGTAATCTGACAGTGTTGCGTACCAGGCACGAGGTGCCTGATGTAACCCATATAGTGCTTTGCTCAGTTTGTACACATGATCAGGAAAATCTGGGTCAGGGAAACCCGGAGGTTGTTGAACATACACCACCTCATCGACTTTACCATTAAGAAAGGCACTTTTCACATCTAACCGGAACACTTTCATCTCTTTGTGTGCAGCAAATGCCAGAAATAATCGAATTGCCTCCAATCTTGCCACATGAGCAAACACTTTGTTGTAATCGATTCCTTCTTGCTGATTAAACCCTTTTACTACCAATCTTGCCTTGTTGCATATGATTATTCCCTTCTCATCTCTCTTACATTTAAAAACCCATTTTGTACCGATAGCGTTCACTTCTTGAGGTTTTTCAACTAATTTCCATACTTCCATCTTCTCAAACTGTGCGAGTTCTTCCTGCATGGCTCCAACCCACGAGCTATCCTTCAGTGCCATTTGATAATTCTTTGGTTCAATCTGGCTGATGAAGCAGGTGTACAAGCATTCATTTATAATACCCGTATCTTTAATGCTTGCATAAACACATGTGTGTTCATCCAAACTTCTTCTAGTATGTACACCATCAGAAGGATTACCGATCACATTTTCCAAAGGATGATTCTTGTGAATTTTGGTGGACTGGACCGGACTGACTTCCAGATTATTCTCAAGATTTGTGGCAAGTTCATCAGTGTGAGACTGAGGTTGAGTGTGAAATGGATTATAGAATTCATCTTCCTTCGAGACAGCCTGAGTTTCGACTGCATTTGACGAAGTTGGTTGATTTTCATCATATTGTGGACGTTGCATAATGGTCTCCTCCTCGTCATACAGTATTTATGAGGCCATTTTCTCATCAGTGTCTGCAAAATCCAAGTAAGGCACATTAAAAGATTTGAATAGCTTATCATAGTCGAAAGCCTCTGCCGGTCCCATGCTAGGCCTTGGTGATTTGTAACTAGTAATGTCAGTGTTACATATCACCTCAACCTTGCTGTTCGATAGATTAAAGACTCTTCTGTTGGGTGTCCCAACAACATAGCCAACTAAAATACCTTCATCAGCTTTCTCATCAAATTTAGAGTTAGTCTTTAATATCGAACATGGGGACCCAAAAGATTCAAGACCTTTCAAGTTTGGCTTTCTACCATGCATAAGTTCATAACAGGTTTTATTTAATCTTTTAACAGTTAAACACGAGTAAGGATGTAACAAGCTGTAGCCACAACCTCAGCCCAGAACACCACGTGAAGTTTAGCATCTGCCAGCATGGTCCTGGCGCCTTCTATTAGAGTTCTATTCTTCCTTTCAGCTACTCCATTTTGTTGTGGAGTATATGGGGCACTGCACTCATGATCTATCCCTTTCTGTAGACAAAACATCTCCATCTGATAGTTCTTGAATTCTGTCCCATTATCACTCCTGATGTACTTAACCTTCCTCCCAATAATATTTTCCACCTTGGTAATCAAGTTAATTACCAACTGAACTGTCTCATCCTTTGTCTTCAGAAAATATACCCAAGAGTATCGAGAGTAATCAACGGTTACAACCAAGCAGTATGAAGTTCCCCCTAGACTCTTTACATTCACAGGACCAAAGAGATCCATGTGAAGTAGGTCTAGGGTGCTGACAATCGAGTTAACCTTCTTAGAGTGATGAGGCTTTTTCTGTTGCTTTCCTTTCTTGCACGACAAGCACTGATCTTTAAAGTTAAAATTCTTCAAGGGAACCCCAAGTACCAGCCTATTCTTGACAATGTAATTCATCTTACGAAGATGTATATGACCTATTCTTAGATGCCACAATTTTGACTCAGACTCAGTTGCCTTTGACAGAAGACATGACTCTTCTGTTGTCATCTAAGTTGACCTCATATCCATTACATACGTGTTCTTTTCTCTTGGAGCTTTCATCACAACCCAGGCCTCTGGTATCTTGAAACCAGGATAAAGAACGAGTGCTTCATATTTAGTAAAATGCACCGTGTATTCTTTTCACAAATCTGAGATACACTCAACAAGTTATGCTTCAACTCCTTCACAAAATTCACCTTCTCTAACTTTATTCTTCCATTCGTCACAGTTCCAATACCGCTAATTCTTCCTCCACTCTCTCCAGCGAAACTAACCCTTCCTCCTTGAACAGATTTCCAGTCACGTAACAATTTCTTGTTACCAGTCATGTGCCGGGAACAGCCACTGTCTACAACCCACATATTGTTTACAACCCTGTTTGACTGTTCCTGCACTATAAAAGAGATAGATTAAAATCTGGGGACCCAAGACCTTCTGGTCTTGGGTTGAGTAAATCTGTTATCCAGCATCCAGTATCTTGATTGCCCAAAGTCAGTTTGAGGATAGTTTTTGTAAGTTCTGAACGGAAAACTTCTAGAAGACTGGCTATGAGGCCATCCAAACCTTCGTGAATTAACTGAATTATAATTGTTGGTTTGGTAGTTTACTAGGAAAAAACGAGACTGATTTATTTGAAATCTTGGATTAGTCCAATGACTGAAATTTGGTGTGTTCACAATTTTACCAGCATCAAAATTAGTATTCGTTTTATTCTCAGTTTTCGGAGGCCTCATACCTCTAAATTTTCTCTATTTCAGAGGACAATCAGCAACAAGATGTCCTATCCTGTTGCATCTAAAACAACTTATGTTCTTCTGTTTTTGTTGAACTTTCGTCTCAGAAGTTGTTGCAGATGTTGAGGTAGCGTTACTATCCGTTTGTCTCACATATGGTGGGACGAACGGATTTAGAGAAGATTTCTTTTCATCAAACTTATAGTCCTCCCCTCGTTTTAGTAATACAACCTCTTCTTTTATCTCACCCAATTTGGACTACTTGTCCGAATTTGATGAGATAGAGCTAGGGACAGAACTCGTAACATTAGAACTTGACTTACTCGTTTTGTTCTTATTAACTTCAGTTTCTTTAGTAGATACTTTGATTGGAGCTGTCTGACTAATCTCAACATTCGCAGATTGCTGATCACTAGGATCATAAGTATAGTTATTGTTGTACGGTGGTGGAACTTCAGAAAATCCAATTCTCTCTTTGTAACTGGGGAACGTTGAACACTTATGATATGATCTAGCATTGCCGAAGAATTTCTAAATTGTTCAATTTTTCTGTTTAGTTCCACCACTTTTACCTGGTAATCAGCTATCTTTTTATCTTTTTCAGCAATTAGTTTGGTCTTTTCTTTTAACACTTCATAACTAAGATCAATTACTTGTATTTTTTCGGCTAGACTGGCTTTAAGACTTCTAATATCCTTTTCACTAGCTTTTATTTTTACCGAGTAACTATTTTCTTTAGTTTTAGAATAGTGATGTTCTTCTTTCAGGTTTATAAATTGAGTATCCAAACTAACAAACTGATCAGTTAATGTTTTTAATTGTTCAGGCAGATTTTCACATTGTTCACAATGAAGTTCAGAACTTACCTCAGAGAGCTGATCGTTCACTTCTGCCATGTATGCCTGATCTTCTCCCGTCTCTCTCTCACTTCCTCTAGTTTCGATGTTTACCAAATTAGCCTGTTCGAACACTTCCTCAACTTGTATATTTCAGTTGTATCCACCGTTCTGTTGAGATACCATAGCCTTATTTTCACTACCACCCCCATTCTGTTGAGCAGGCCTGTTCTGACTTCGTTCGACTCTTTCATTTGTACATTCCTTAGCAAAGTGACCATTTTGTTGACAGTTATAACAGCGAACCTTTGATTTATCAAACCCTGGTCTTTCTCCAACAAACTTTCTACTCGTTTTCTTCATAAATCTCTTTACCCTTCTGACTATCATAGCCATCTGCCACTGCAGATCCATCTCTTCCAGATCATCAGCATCGATCTGATCATAGTCTTCATCCAAAGTTGCAGGGTCGACTATTTTACCTTTGATATAGTTCTCATAAAATGCAATGAAGGATGCATAGAGGGCAAACTGTTGTTCAGCAGATTTCACACTCATAGGCATCTGTGAGTAGTTATTGCTTGGAGCATTGGATGAGAAATTTCAAGTTGTAGTTTGAGGCTTTGAGGAATTACTACCTCCTGCTACGAAACATACGTCACCATCCATATTGAGAATCACATGACCATCTGGAGTGGAGTTTGATTCCCCCCTTAGAGTAGTAGGCAGTGGATTCTAATTTTGAACTTGAGCTGGGAGTGACTTTAGCACCATACATTCCCGGATCCTGAACCTGATCAGTGTGTGTCTCCTTTCGAGCCATGTTTAGCTCAAAATTTTGTAACTTATTTACCACTGTCTCCAAATCAATCTTATCAAAGTCCTTGTCTTCTCTCATAAGAACAGTGTACATCTCCCATTTTGGTGGAAGAGCATCAAGAAGTTTCTCCACTATCTCTTCTTCTTTATATTCAATGGAGTAGTTATTTAGCTCTGTCATCAGATGAAAATAACGTGTGATAATGTCATCAAGTGATTCATTTTTCAGGTACTTGAATACGGAGAATTGAGTTTTCAGCATCTTTGTCTTAGAGGTACATATTCCAACATTTCCTTCATATCTATTCTCCAGTGCTTCCCATAGCTCTCTAACAGTTTTGTATTTCTTAAAAGTATGAAGAATCTCTTGTGGGAGAGCCATGGTTATAGCTGCATGAGCTTTACTTTCTGCCTCATACATCTTCTTTTCATCATCTTCCATCTAACTGTATTTTTTAATCTGTTCACGACCCTCAAACAAGGACGTTGGAGGAATGTACCCGTCTTGAATGCAAACCCACATCTTCGCGTCTTGATACTTCACATACTGTTCAAACCGATCTTTCCATGCAACGAAATCAGTGCCTTTCAGTAATTTTAGAGCTTTAGTTGCTGAACCGGCTTCAACCTCCATCTTTACCACTTCTGTGATGTTTATCGAAGTCATAGTTGAAAGAAACAAGACTCAACCCTAATGTATAAACTTCTGTGAACAGTGCACAAATAGCGAAGTTGATATAACTTTGCTGGCTTCTTAAGTTCGCTAAAGAACTTCGCTAGCCAGACAACTTCGCCCGCTTCTTAAGTTCGCTAGTAACAACTTCGCCCAAAACTATATATTCGCTTAAACCCTACGTTTTGTGACGGCAAGTTCGCCTGATGAACACTCGAGTTCTGCTGGTTTAATTAGGTTGTTTGCGAGGGACGCGAGGGTGAATTGAAGGTGTATTTGATGAGGGAAGAAGGGCAAAAGACAAAAATGAGGTATATCAACGTAAACTCGTTCCGCGAAAAGTCAAACGAAACGATCTTAACACCCGTGTGATAATCCCGAACCACACAATCACGATCAAAATGCTCTGATACCAATTGTAGGTTCCCAGCCGGATCTACACAGGGTTATCTCGTAACACGAGGGTGCGGAATCCCCACGTAATACGATACAAGTGTAAGACAAGTAATACATTGAATCGGTAAAACAAACACACTGGATAATACTGTAAACTTGATATATTGCTAATCGCTAACACGTGATACACAAGATCACAAAACAACTCGTTCACCAAAAACTAAAAAACCCCACCTTCAACATGGCCGAAGTTGAGGTATATATATACCTCGACAACTTCGCCTGACATACTAGGCGAAGTTGTCTAACTTCACTACTCCCTAAGTTCGCTCAAACAAATCAGCGAACATACAAACTCAACAGTATTCGACACGAAACAAACAAGACTAAACGATTACAGACACAGACAAAACACAAGATACTGAACTACTGACATCATGCACCAACACAGGGGTTGTTTATTGGGGCTTTGATGTTGATAAAGCCATGTGGGGGGTGAAACGAAGGTCTGGGACTACCAAGAAAATGAAGGATTTCAGATCATGGACGAAGGTTGACCTCAGTAACCTCATTAATACTCCCTTCCACAATCTGAATAATGATAAGAAGGCCATAGAATTTTGGAACTTTCTGAGGAGTCAAGTTGACAGAGGATTCCATGATATGACCACCACCGAATCTTTCTTGAAGAAGGCAAAGGGAGTTCGAGATCCAAAGACTGGAAAGATGATGGTCAATGTGATGTGGCCCGCAACCAATAAAGCAACTCACATTCCCCTATCTACTTCTATTCCAGAGGGGTCACTTGATGAAATGATGTTCTAGACGTAAGACAGCGAAACGGCTACAGTTGTCATTCGTCTACGAAAGAGACAATTTCGGTTTGTTGATCCACATGATTTGATTAAATTCCAAGAAAAGATATCAAGACTCTCAGCAATTTTCAGATCATGGCAGAACCATTGTTCGAGCCTGCCGCTAAAGAGTATACAAAGATGGTGGGATGGATTATCAGAAAGGGCTTGTGGTTTGGTGGATATAAAGAGGCAGATGCGAATATTATGGAGCATGATTGAAGATGAAGATACAAACCAAGGGGGAGATTGTTGGGCTTATATTGGTTTGGCTTGTACTTTAGTTTTGGGCTTGTTTATTCTATGTTTTGGGCTTACATGTAAACCAATATCCTAGTGATCGGTGGATTTTGGGCTAACGTCGGGCTAGAGTGTAGTACCTATATATAGACACATTGTATCTAGGTTTTGGTTGGCCGTTCATAGTGATTCTTGAACGCGTTATTGAGTAAGATTGTGCTTAAGCACCCGACGTAATAATACTTGTGTTTTGAAGCATTGTGCTCGTGTTCTTTACATGTTTGATTGTTTTATATTGAATCATCTCTTGTTAATTTCCGCTTAAAAACGAGATCTTTGATATCACATTGAAAGATCCGTTTCCAAGGACTTACAATATGAAGTGGTCTAAAGTTACAAAATTTAGCTAAATGTACAACTTAGAAATCATGCCTACAAGGTGTTTGATGAAATGTTTGAATGAGAAATATAATGTATAACATGACATAAGGAGAGTAATATAAACTCTTGGATAATGTTGGCATATGCTAATAAATAGGATATACAAAGAAAATTATCCTCATGGATAACCGAGTTATGATTTATAGGCAACTCGAGTGACAATTCGGAAGATCTAACCAGACGGGACGCGAAACAAAAAGGGAAGCTTTAAGGTACGTGACTAGATGTTGCGTTTTATTATGTTAAGAAATTACATCGATTTAGGTATGTTGACATAATGATTGAAAGAAGTTTGATTATTGGTTCGAATAATAAAATAATAAGTTTTCACGATTTAATTAAAGGATTTGTCAAAACCGACGTGTTAATAACTTATGAAGTCATAGATATGAATGTGACGTCCTAAGTATATGAAACATGATTATAACCATAGGGGAACTAAATTATGACGTTGGATTTATTTACAAGTAATGGATATCACAAGAATGAATCGAACGAGTTGTTTAGAATGTCTATATGGCCCTAAACCGACATTGATAATGATACCAATGTATAAACGACCATGGAATTGTAGAGGCCGAGGTGTGATTATATACCAACCATAAAATAGTTTACGCTATGATGAAAATAAGAGTTTTTCACTTGAAGTAAATAGAATACATTAATGATAGAAATATCCTTAACGAGCCAAATAATTCAGATTAGAAACCAAAATTAAGAATGGAAAGAAAACAAGAACTTGCTAATATTAGAGGGGTATAAATCTGGACACCTGCTAGTACTATAGGAGTTTTTACTTGAAGTAAATAGAATACATTAATGACAGAAATACCCTTAACATGCCAAATAATTCGGGTTAGAAACCGGAATTAAGAATGGAAAGAAAAAAAAACTTGTTAATATTAGAGGAGTGCAAATATGGACACCTACTAATATTAGAGGAGTTTTTATTCAAGAAAATATAATACATTAATGATAGAAATACCCTTAACGGGCCAAATAATTTGGGTTAGAAACCAGAATTAAGAATGGAAAGAAAACAAGAACTTGCTAATACTATAGAAGTTTTTACTTGAAGTAGATAGAATACATTAATGACAAAAATACCCTTAGCCAGCCAAATAATTCGGATTAGAAACCGGAATTAAGAACGGAAAGAAAACAAGAACTTGCTAATATTAGAGGGCTGCAAATCTGGACACCTGCTAATATCAGACGGGTTTTTACTTGAAGTAAATAGAATACATTAATGACATAAATACCCTTAACAGACCAAATAATTTGGATTAGAAACCAAAATTAAGAATGGAAAGAAAACAAGAACTTGCTAATATTATAGGAGTTTTTACTTAAAGTAAATAGAATACATTAATGACAGTAATACCCTTAACAAGCCGAATAATTCGGGTTAGAAACCAGAATTAAGAATGAAAAGAAAACAAGAACTTGCTAATATAAGAGGGGTGCAAGTCTAGAAACTTGTTAACTTAAGTGGAGTGCAACATAGACACTTACTACAATAAGAGGGATCCAAATCTGGCCACCTGCTAATATTAGTGGGGTGAAAATCTTGACACTTGCTAATATTAGAGGACTTTAAATCTATACGCCTTCTAACTTTGGCAGAGTAAAACAATAGGAACCTGTAGTGTGAGGGGGATGGTCAACTGACTCTAGTCAAATAATCAGCCGTCATGCTACGCAACGGTTTGGTTTCAAAATCAGTCGTGCTACGCGACAGACAAATTTTATGACTTTACTATTTCATACTTTGGACTCGATGACTCGTTTATTAATAAGGCACTAAATTTTTTATGGTGGTAACTATCAGGTAACTAAAAACTTTTCGTACCGGAAGAAGATCAAGCTGTGATGCGAACCGAACACAAGAATCGTCTCCATTGCTTCCACATTTTGTTAAGCTTTATACTATATTTATGGATGTAAAACGTTGTTAAGTTGTCGCCACTTATGTTGATCAAGTAATAAAAAATCGATGTATATTTCTATCTGTTTAAGGTATTTTTCAAGGGTATTACAAGTTGGTATCAGAACCAAAGGTTAAATATGAAAGTGTGCAGTTCATGACTTGATCCCAAATTCTGGTAAGAAACAATTATAAAACAGGTTCTCATGATGTTAAAAGTAAAGTATGAATTTAATATACAATATGTGAAGGTTGTATACTTCGACGTGGTTAACAAATTGGAATCATACCTACAAGGTGTTGATAAACTTATTGTTCACCTAATGTGGTATGCTTATATGAGGTGTATTAAAGATGATATCTGAACTGAAACTCGTTACTTGTATGATGCGGTAATAATTAGAACACATATGGATGGTATGTAGACTATTACACTTGGCTAATATGGTAGTAAACATACAGTACCAACGTGTTCTGGGTTTATTATAACCATTTTCAAAGTAAGGAAGAGTACATGGATATAGTGGAATATATGGTCGAGCTTATTTTGACACTAATATGATAAAATTAATTATTTCACATATCAGATGAAGCAATGTTAGTCACAAATATGTGACGGGAAAAGAGGATTATTAATGTCTGACCATCAGTTGTAAGTGTCACATTTGTGAGTGACCAATCATTTGTAAGAGTCACAAGGGGAGAAAAATTACCGGTTGTAAGAGTCACCGGTGGGTAACCCATCCAGGTGTGACCATCCGTTGTAAGATTCACATGTATGAGTGACCATTCATTTGTAAGAGTCACAAGGGGAGAAAAATAACCGGTTGTAAGAGTCACCAGTGGGTGACCATTCGAGTGTGACCATCCGTTGTAATTGTCACATGTGTAAATGACCATTCGGTTGTAAGAGTCACAGTGGTGAAAATAACTGGTTGTAAGAGTTACCGGTGGGTGACCATCCGGGTGTGACCATGCACTATAAGAGTCATATGTGGGAGTGACCATTCGATTGTAAGAGTTACAAGGGGTGAAAATAAACGGTTGTAAGAGTCACCGGTGGGTGACTATCCGAGTGTGATAATTCGGTAGTAAGAGTCACAACGGGTGTAATGACACTCGAATTCGGAAATACAATAAGTATGAATGGTTTAATATTGCAATGGGAAGGGGTGTAGTGACACTCGAATCTGGAAATACAATAAGTATAAATGGTTTAATATTGCAATGGGAAGGGGTGTAGTGACTCTCGAATCCGGAAATGCAATAAGTATGAATGGTTTAATATTGCAATTGGAAGGGGTGTAGTGACACTTGAACCTGGAAATGCATTAAGTATGAGTGGTTTAATATTGCAATGGAAAGGGGTGTAGTGACACTCGAACTCGGAAATTTAATAAGTATGAATGGTTTAATATTGCAATGGGAAGAGGTGTAAGGACACTTTAACCCAAAAATACAATAACTCCCTATGTTATCCTTACATCCGTTAGATGTTTACACCCATGTATGCTCGAATAGAATGATTACCTATACACAAAGAAGTGTTGGAATCATTATAGCATAGTTGGTTGTTCGTTCGTAGGAGGTATACTGTGTATGCCGGATATACGAATAAACACGGATATTATAACTCCGTGGTATGTAATCGTTTGGTGCTCACGGTGAGCATGTATCGGTTATGCTGACATGCAGACGGATATTGAAATCAAGCATATTAAACATTGATCTTTGTTGAGAAGATCTCTATGTCAGTTGGTGACAAGGGTTATGAAACGTATTTAAAAGTTAACCGACGTCAGGTTAAGTCCATATGTTATTATACTTGTGGGACATATATACTAGATACTGGTATGTGTAATATGTATGATAATATTTGGTGTGTATTGTACCTGCTGTTATGATTGAACTGGTAACGAGTTATACGGTGAGATTAGTATTGATTACTGCGTACGGGATGAGTACGGCAGAATGACATAAAAAGAGTAACTCCAATGATGGAGATTGATATGATTCAGTTGATTGCTCAAAGATGGCAGGTGATGATACCGAATGTCGTATCATAGATCACTGCTAGTGTTGATGCAAATGTGATCGCAAGATTGTAGATCGAGCAATCACATGAATATGAATATTTCAATTCTTGGTGGTATTACTAAAAGTGATAATGTTCCACCGAATACAATTATGACTACAAGTATTAGTTATAAACTAAACATGAATAGTAGTCGTAATGAATTAGATCCGGTATGAAGGATATGTCTGTTGATTGTGTTAAGGAAATTATTAATAGTTTACTGATGGTAAAGGGAGGAATAGATTAGTGAGTGGATAGAAAAGATCGAAATGGTTAAGGATATTGGTATGAGTCTAGAACATTGTGTAGTGAAATATGCTACAGATATGTTGGTAGATTATGTTGTATCGTGATGTAACACGATGGCACAAAATTATAGTTAGAAAATTGTTACTCAGATGTTATGGTCGGAATTTAAAATTCTTGGGCTAGAACACTTTTATTCGAGTAATTAAGTTCAGAGATTGGAAACTGAGCTATGAAAGGTAGAAATGTTGTGTGCTGATCACTTGGAACACGCTAATCGTTTGAAGGAATTGTCATGTCTGGTAACATGGCTAATTACTCCTGAAACTAAGCGAAGTGAGCGCAATATTGGGGACTAACTCCATCGATAAAGAGTATAGTCAATCCTGTAAAATATACAACCTTTGAAAGGGTTGTGTCGCAAGCCAGCATTGATATATTTACTCTATGGGAAGTGGACTGGAAGGACGTTAGGTGAGACGTCGAGTAATAAAGAAGAGAAATGATAAAGGTATAGTGCAAGATAGGCTTTGAATAAGTAGGTATGTCCTACAACCCAGAATTATACTAAGACTAGTTCTGGTGTGAAAACATGAACCACATGAAGGGTCCTTCCCTAACTGTGGAAAATATGGTTATCGGCAGGAAGAAGAATGTCGAGTGATAGTAGGCCACAGGTGTGGTAAAGATGGACGTAATGCCCCATTTGTAGAACCAATTGAAGCCATGTGAACCGGCAACCCCAACCCATTCATGTACAACCACTCCGAACCCAACAACTTCAATAACAATCCATCCGAAGAAATTAAATTATGCCAAACAGTTGTACTTGCTATGAATGTGGCAATACAGAACGTTTCAAGAGAGATTGCCCAAAGTTGAACCAAGGTGTCGTGGAAGATGAACCTCATGACAAGCATCAACCTCTGATCAAGCAAGGAGCCGTGCTTTTGTGAGTAATTCAAATAAAGCACGTCATGATCCAAAAGTGGTATTAAGTACGTTGTAGTTTTAAATCAATAGGCTTCAGTGATATTTTTACGGTCGTCGATAGAAGTTAGTTCCTGCTAACCTCTTACCCTTTGGAAAGATACCGATTAGTGAAACTATAGAACCCTATACTGTAGAATCGCTAACGGTAAATCCATAATGGTTAACTAAATTGTACGGAATTGTCCTATTATTCTGAACGATTAACCTTTCCTTATTGACCTACGACCAGTAAAGCAAAGAAGTTTTGACGTAATAGTTAGCATGGATTGGCTAACTCAACATGAAGCAGAAATCAAATATGAAAAGAAGATGATTAGAAGCTCTCTTTCGGACGATGAAGCGATTAAATACAGAGAAAAGTGTACGGTATTATGTTGCCACTCAAATCTCATCTTGAGATGTTATAATATTTACGACAAGAAGACGTGGTGTATTTAACAAACGTGATTGCCAAAGTATTTAAAAGAAAACATATAGAAGATATCCCGGTGGTACGCAAATTTCCACAAGTTTTCCCAGAAGAACTCCCTGGATTACCGCCAACCCGACAGGTCGAATTCAGAATCGATTTAATGTCTCAAGCTGGCCCTGTTGCTAAAGCACCCTACCGACTTGCACCGTCCGAGATGCAAGAATTATCCAATCAGTTACAAGAATTGTTGGATAAGATTTTATACGACCTAGTTAGTCACCATGGGGTGCACCAGTTTTAATTGGGAAATGAAGGACGGAAGTGTTAGGATATGTGTTGATTAGGGAGAATTGAATAAAGTGACGATCAAGAATAGGTATTCACTTCTTCGAAGTAAATGATCTGTTTAACCAACTGCAAAGGGCGATTTATCTTTAGAAAATTGATCTTATATATAGTTATCACCAAATGAAAAATCCAAGAGGAGAACGTTGCAGCAACAGCGTTGCGGACTCGCTACGGCCATTATGAATTCTTATTCATGCCGTTCGGGTTAACAAATGCGCTGGAAGTATTCATGGAACTCATGAATCGAGTCTGTAAACCTTACTTTGACAAATTTGTCATAGCATTCATTGATGATATTTTGATATATTCGCAACGTAAAGAAGAGCACGAACGACGATTAAGGAAAATTGTGGAAGTGTTAAAACAAGAAGAGCTATACGCGAAGTTTTCAAAATGTGATTTTGAATAAAGAAGGCATAATCCCTTGGTCATGTTGTAAAGCAACAAAGATTTCACAAAGATCCAAATAAGATAGAAACCATTAAAATTGTGCCAAGCGCCGATTTTAAGTCTCCCCGATGGAGACGATGGTTTTGTCACGTATTGTGACGCATCGCGTAAAGGGTTAGGATGCGTGTTGACGCAGTATATTAAGGTTATAGCCTATGCTTCCCGACAGTTAAAAATACACGAGAAAAATTACACTACTCATGACTTAGAACTGGGAGCGGTTATCTACGCACTTAAAATGTGGAGACATTGTCTCTACGATACGAAGTGCACCATCTTCACCGATCATAAAAGTTTGCAGCACATATTTGATCAGAAGGAACTGAATATAAGGCAACGAAGATGGGTCGAATTGTTAAGCGATTATGACTGTGACATCCGTTATCACCCTGGCAAGGCTAACGTCGTAGCCGATGCCTTGAGTAAGAAAGATCGGGTTAAGCCATTGGGAGTGCGAGTGCTGGGGATGATAGTCCAGTCGAACCTTCGAACCTGATTCGAGTCGCTCAACGTGAGGCGTTGAAAGAGGAACAATTGGAAAAGAAGGAATCTTACGGCAATGAGGAGAATTTCGAACAGCGCGTGGACTAAATTCTCAACTTCAAAAATCGGGTTGGATCCCGACCCTCCATGACCTTCGTGAATTAATCATTGACGAAGCGCATAGATCGAAATAATCCATACATCCGGGATCGGATTTGACTATTGATGATACGGATACCTGAAAGGATTTTTATTAATGGTCGAGTTTGGAGAAAGATATGGTTACGTGTGTTGGTGAATATTGAGTTATGCAAGAGATAAGGCTGCACACCGAAAACCCTAGGGAACGCCACAACGACAGAAAATTCGCCAATGATAGTGGGAATAAATTACAATGAATTCTTGCCTAAATTCCTGATGATGAAATGGTAACTCGTCGTGAAGTACCATTTTCAATGATCTCAGATCGAAATAGTCATCCTACTTCCATCATTGGAAGGAGGGGAAGGAAGCATCGAGAGCTGGAAGCTTTCTATGGGTGAAGTAGTTATCACCAATTTGTTAAATTGAAAATGGGCGTCGATCAAGCCATAAGATTTGAATTGATTCGAGAAACCACCAATCGGATTTATAATGTTTAAGAGAAGTTGAAAGTAGCGCGAGGTTGGCAAAGAATTTATGCCAACGTTCAAAGGAAACCATTGTCACTGAATAGAGGTGACAAGGCATTTTAAGGCATCACCTTAGAGAGAGGTGATATGAGGTTTGGCAAAACCGAAAATAGCTTCTTAATATATTGGATCCCATGAGAACTATCTCCATGGTTGGTCATTTATTTTATCGATTAAAGTACTCCAGGGGCTAAGTACTATACATGATATTTTGCCATGTATATGGATTGAAAAGTGCCTAAGCGATGAGGCAACGAAAGTACTAGTAATAGAGGTACTCATAGAAGACATGCTTGATATCATAACTAATTCCGTAGAGATAGTAGACGGGAAAACTAAACAGTTTGGACATACCAAGCTTTATTAATTAAGATTAAGTGGAATTCACAGCGAGGACCAGATTATACTTGGTAACGCGAGGGTGAATTCTGAAGGAAAACCCCCCCACCTTTCTCTCGAAAGGAGATAGTGGGCGTGTAAAATTTCGAGGACGAATTTTCTTAACGGGGGGAGAATGTAACGATTCCGACGAAACCAGGTATACCCTAACCGGTAGACGTTAGTTACGTCATATGTAATGTCGGGTACATGAGTTACCATGGTAACTATACAAGAATACAGGGTTCACTGTATTGATTGTGCGTGAATAAATAATTCATCGTATTGAATATGCGATTAATCGATTGATAGTTATTGAAACCCGAACGAATCGAGGGTTCAATTATAGACGAGATATATGATATTTAGTGATTTTACGAAGCATTAATGCTTCGGGATAAGTAAAGTACGGCACAGAAAAAGAATTTCGATTTAATGGTACGACGGTACATTAAACGAAACCTTTAATACCAAACCGAGCAAGAGACAATCGATCAAGCCGAAAAAGATGCGCGATAATTAATAATATGATGTTTTGAGTTAATAAATGTCATGGTTTAAGTTTTTAAAGTTTTTAAATCGGTTTTATATAAATTTCATTTTTTAGCCGAAAAACAACCGTTTTGGCCTCGTTTTAAGCCGAATTAAACGTTTAACCGAGAAACGAACTGAACCAGATTATCCAAAACATTATCCGACTTGCGGATATCCAAATGAGTAGCGAAAAATGAACTTGTGGGTCCCACCCCACCCCCACATGAGGGCCGATCGGAATATAGGGGTGTTATACCCCTTACATTTTCATTTTTCTTTACAACTTATCAACAATCCAACAATTCTCTCAATGCTATAAGCCAAAAATCCAGAAAAATGTGCAAGAAAACCGAGGTAAAAATCGAGTTAGTTACGTTTCCATCTTCGTTTCTTGAGTTCATTTGCAAGAAAATGAGGTTTCAAGTGAAAAATGGGTGAAAACCCGAGATGAAACCAATTCTTGTATGATCAAGTGATGTATACAAGTTATACAAGGGATCTTGGTCCAAGGAAGGAGTTAAACGAGCCAAAAACGAATTTTTACGGTTAAATCTTTGTTTTGATATCTTAACCGAAGCTATAGTGTAAAAGGCTTGATCGTGAGTGTGACTTGCTTGGTATTGTGGTATGTTGGTTGTAGGCTCTGTGTGTAGTGGTAGATAAGGTGGAAAGGCGAGTTTGTAGCTTGTAGTGGCGGAAAACGAAAGGTATATTCGGTTTATGTTTGGTTTTGGGAAATTTGGACAGATTGTTGATGCTTTAGAGTTAGGTCATGAAATTTTACAGAGGTGTTAAACACATGAAAATATGAGTTCTGTGAATTTGTGGTAATTTTTGGATAAAGGATGAATATTTGGTGAATTTAATGCTCGGTTTTGGCCAAAAATGGTGAAAAATAGTTAAATATCATGAAAAATTCTGAAAAATTGCAGATAAGCTTTTCATATCATTTATAAGTCACACACAAAATTTGAGGTCCGTTGGAGAAGTCTAAGTAGGCTTTTCGGTTAAACGAGTTCTAGGGATTTCTAGCTCGGTTTTAGTAAAAAGGGCATGTAAAAGAAGATTTTGGTTCTGGAAAAATTACAGGGGACTATGTGGATAGCAGGGGATATCCAGGAATAATTTGGGATTTTTCTAAGATCGTTTGGTATTTACGACATATTTAGTGTTTAAATGGTGTTTAAAAATAGATAATTAAATTTTAAATATAAGAATTAATTCTGGAAATATTTTTATAAAATTCCCCACTGTTAAAAAGTAATTTGTGCAAAATTTCAAGATCCGAGAGTAAACGGATAATTAATCGTGCTAATTATCAAACTTTTAAAGTTAAAACGCGTAAACCGGTGAAGTTCGCTTAAGCGAGCTGACTGGTGTATAAAAACCCTAAAAATGAACTATTTTCATATAAATGAGTTAAACAAGTAAAAATAAATCATCCGAAAATAATTCGGATGATTTGAGTAATTTTAACCTATTTTAACAGTTTCCGGTACGCTAAAGACGGAAACGGGTCCCGCGGCCAAACGGGGCGTCTAAACCGAGCTCAAATTTCACAACTTTACTTAAACTATCAGTCAACGACTATTTTCGGGTCGTGTGTGACCAAACTCATTTTTGAAACATAAAAAAAAAACGAATAACCGTGCTAGGCACGCAAAACGAGAAAAACGACTAATAGTAATTGTGACCATGGAACTCTAAACGACATCACAATCTGAGTCCGGAGAAGTGTTTCTGGGTTAACATTGCCCCCGGAACAGGTACAGTACTGGGTTAACAGTGTCCCCAGATGTACCGATTGATAAGGTTAAAGATTATATAAACAATAATTGTATAATAACGATCGTAGGGATCATATTACAGATTGGACGTGTTAATTGATAATGATTGTTGTTACCTGCTTGCATGTGCTAAGGTGAGTTTCACGAGCCCCTTTTTCTAAATTGTTTTCAAATACTTTCCAGGGGCGGAAGCATGTTTCTATTAAAATGTTTAAGTACATACTGAACGCATGGACTTGCGTGTGTTTATAAATATTTGATTGTACGGGAATCGTACGGAATGGGTACAGGACTGGGTTAACAGTGTCCCCAGATGTCTTTGAAAGTGTTTCCGGGTTAACATTGTCCCCGGAGTGAGTACAGTACTGGGTTAACAGTGTCCCCAGGGGTTCCTAGAAGTGTTTCCGGGTTAACATTGCCCCCGGAGTGAGTACAGTACTGGGTTAACAGTGTCCCCAGGGGTTCCTAAAAGTGTTTCTGGGTTAACATTGTCCCCGGAGTGAGTACAGTACTGGGTTAACAGTGTCCCAAGATAATATTATATTATGATATGGATTTATCATGGTTTACTAAAATTGTGAAACTCACCAACTATTCGTAGTTGACCCGTTTTCTCACATGCTTTTCAGGTACAACTAAGATAAGGTGATTGCTTACGTGCTAAGTGCTTGATGTGTGTAAGATTTGCGTGCGGGATGTTAGGATACATTATAACAAATAGAGTTATGTATCGTATGGTATGATGTGTGTATCAACTAGACGGTAATGAAATACGAGATAATGTAATTTTGAAGTATATTAATGCATTCAGTTTTCTTTATAAACAATGTGGTTGATATCAGAGGTGTCTGTCGCATCCCGTTTACGTTTCCGCTGCGGTTGCGGGGTGTTACAGAACTTGGTATCAGAGCCATTGGTTATAAAAGAATTAGGATGTCTTTAAAAGATACCTAAAATATAACCAGTAGCTCAAGTATTATAGGATCTGAATATCAACTAATAATTTATAGTGACGAGGTCTGGATGAACTTGGATGGACAAGTGAGTTGTTATGGTCCGGAACATAATAACAGACTTGTCCGCACGAGGGAATTCAGGGGAAGTCACGGGGTACATTAATAGGTAAAAATGGCAACATATGTGTAAAGTATATAATATTATTTATGTGTGCTAATGTATATATATATATACGTGCATATCTTGTGGGTACATGTATTGAGAAATGGGACCCGGATAAGGAACCGGGGGATGAAATAATACAAGTACCGAGGATGCCGAAATTTCTAAGAGCATCGGTTGATGATGAGTCTGACTTATCGGGTCATAATTATGATAGTACCAAGTTAGATCTCCCGTTTGACATTAACCAGAAATATCTGGTAACCGTCACTCCCAACCAAAATTGATGAATCCCTTACCCTACCAACACCGGTACCGTATATCCTAACAACCCCCTGTGTTCACCCGCACCGCCGACCCTCACGTACGGATGGACCTGTACCTGAACCCATTCTTATTCCATTAAGGTAAAGGAGTAAATAAATAAAATAAAATAAAATAATATATAGAAATATATATATATGTATTGCTCACTCACAAACATATGAGACAGACCAACTTCAGATCGAGAATTACCAATTTTAGCAAACCTAGAACGGCTGAGGACATTGACTGAGCAAGTGTAGAGTTTCCCATAATAGTAATTAATAATATTTGAAGGCAACCCATGTTGCGCAATTACCTTGAACCTTGCAACTCCCTATGTTATCCTTACATCCGTTAGATGTTTACACCCATGTATGCTCGAATAGAATGATTACCTATACACAAAGAAGTGTTGGAATCATTATAGCATAG
Source organism: Bidens hawaiensis (assembly GCF_021521415.1). Lineage (NCBI taxonomy): Eukaryota > Viridiplantae > Streptophyta > Magnoliopsida > Asterales > Asteraceae > Bidens > Bidens hawaiensis. Next base: position 8,205 of record NW_027494257.1, on the reverse strand, counting down.
TTGGTTGTTCGTTCGTAGGAGGCATACTGTGTATGCCGGATATACGAATAAACACGGATATTATAACTCCGTGGTATGTAATCGTTTGGTGCTCACGGTGAGCATGTATCGGTTATGCTGACATGCAGACGGATATTGAAATCAAGCATATTAAACATTGATCTTTGTTGAGAAGATCTCTATGTCAGTTGGTGACAAGGGTTATGAAACGTATTTAAAAGTTAACCGACGTCAGGTTAAGTCCATATGTTATTATACTTGTGGGACATATATACTAGATACTGGTATGTGTAATATGTATGATAATATTTGGTGTGTATTGTACCTGCTGTTATGATTGAACTGGTAACGAGTTATACGGTGAGATTAGTATTGATTACTGCGTACGGGATGAGTACGGCAGAATGACATAAAAAGAGTAACTCCAATGATGGAGATTGATATGATTCAGTTGATTCCTCAAAGATGGCAGATGATGATACCGAATGTCGTATCATAGATCACTGCTAGTGTTGATGCAAATGTGATCGCAAGATTGTAGATCGAGCAATCACATGAATATGAATATTTCAATTCTTGGTGGTATTACTAAAAGTGATAATGTTCCACCGAATACTATTATGACTACAAGTATTAGTTATAAACTAAACATGAATAGTACTCGTAATGAATTAGATCCGGTATGAAGGATATGTCTGTTGATTGTGTTAAGGAAATTATTAATAGTTTACTGATGGTAAAGGGAGGAATAGATTAGTGAGTGGATAGAAAAGATCGAAATGGTTAAGGATATTGGTATGAGTCTAGAAATTGTGTAGTGAAATATGCTACAGATATGTTGGTAGATTATGTTGTATCGTGATGGAACACGATGGTACAAAATTATAGTTAGAAAATTGTTACTCAGATGTTATGGTCGGAATTTAAAATTCTTGGGCTAGAACACTTTTATTCGAGTAATTAAGTTCAGAGATTGGAAACTGAGCTATGAAAGGTAGAAATGTTGTGTGCTGATCACTTGGAACACGCTAATCGTTTGAAGAAATTGTCATGTCTGGTAACATGGCTAATTACTCCTGAAACTAAGCGAAGTGAGCGCAATATTGGGGACTAACTCCATCGATAAAGAGTATAGTCAATCCTGTAAAATATACAACCTTTGAAAGGGTTGTGTCGCAAGCCAGCATTGATATATTTACTATGGGGAAGTGGACTGGAAGGACGTTAGGTGAGACGCCGAGTAATAAAGAAGAGAAATGATAAAGGTATAGTGCAAGATAGGCTTTGAATAAGTAGGTATGTCCTACAACCCAGAATTATACTAAGACTAGTTCTGGTGTGAAAACATGAACCACATGAAGGGTCCTTCCCTAACTGTGGAAAATATGGTTATCGGCAAGAAGAAGAATGTCGAGTGATAGTAGGCCACGGGTGTGGTAAAGATGGACGTAATGCCCCATTTGTAGAACCAATTGAAGCCATGTGAACCGGCAACCCCAACCCATTCATGTACAACCACTCCGAACCCAACAACTTCAATAACAATCCATCCGAAGAAATCAAATTATGCCAAACAGTTATACTTGCTATGAATGTGGCAGTACAGAATGTTTCAAGAGAGGTTGCCTAAAGTTGAACCAAGGTGTCGTGGAAGATGAACCTCATGACATGCATCAACCTCTGATCAAGCAAGGAGCCGTGCTTTTGTGAGTAATTCAAATAAAGCACGTCATGATCCAAAAGTGGTATTAAGTACGTTGTAGTTTTAAATCAATAGGCTTCAGTGATATTTTTACGGTCGTTGATAGAAGTTAGTTCCTGCTAACCTCCTACCCTTTGGAAAGATACCGATTAGTGAAACTATAGAACCCTATACTGTAGAATCGCTAACGATAAATCCATAATGGTTAACTAAATTGTACGGAATTGTCCTATTATTCTGAACGATTAACCTTTCCTTATTGACTTACGACCAGTAAAGCAAAGAAGTTTTGACGTAATAGTTAGCATGGATTGGCTAACTCAACATGAAGCAGAAATCAAATATGAAAAGAAGATGATTAGAAGCTCTCTTTCGGACGATGAAGCGATTAAATACAGAGAAAAGTGTACGGTATTATGTTGCCACTCAAATCTCATCTTGAGATGTTATAATATTTACGACAAGAAGACGTGGTGTATTTAACAAACGTGATTGCCAAAGTACTTAAAAGAAAACAAATAGAAGATATCCCGGTGGTACGCAAATTTCCACAAGTTTTCCCAGAAGAACTCCCTGGATTACCGCCAACCCGACAGGTCGAATTCAGAATCGATTTAATGTCTCAAGATGGCCCTGTTGCTAAAGCACCCTACCGACTTGCACCGTCCGAGATGCAAGAATTATCCAATCAGTTACAAGAATTGTTGGATAAGATTTTATACGACCTAGTTAGTCACCATGGGGTGCACCAGTTTTAATTGGGAAATGAAGGACGGAAGTGTTAGGATATGTGTTGATTAGGGAGAATTGAATAAAGTGACGATCAAGAATAGGTATTCACTTCTTCGAAGTAAATGATCTGTTTAACCAACTGCAAAGGGCGATTTATCTTTAGAAAATTGATCTTATATATAGTTATCACCAAATGAAAAATCCAAGAGGAGGACGTTGCAGCAACAGCGTTGCGGACTCGCTACGGCCATTATGAATTCTTATTCATGCCGTTCGGGTTAACAAATGCGCAGGCAGTATTCATGGAACTCATGAATCGAGTCTGTAAACCTTACTTTGACAAATTTGTCATAGCATTCATTGATGATATTTTGATATATTCGCAACGTAAAGAAGAGCACGAACGACGATTAAGGAAAATTGTGGAAGTGTTAAAACAAGAAGAGCTATACGCGAAGTTTTCAAAATGTGATTTTGAATAAAGAAGGCATAATCCCTTGGTCATGTTGTAAAGCAACAAAGATTTCACAAAGATCCAAATAAGATAGAAACCATTAAAATTGTGCCAAGCGCCGATTTTAAGTCTCCCCGATGGAGACGATGGTTTTGTCGCGTATTGTGACGCATCGCGTAAAGGGTTAGGATGCGTGTTGACGCAGTATATTAAGGTTATAGCCTATGCTTCCCGACAGTTAAAAATACACGAGAAAAATTACACTACTCATGACTTAGAACTGGGAGCGGTTATCCACGCACTTAAAATGTGGAGACATTGTCTCTACGATACGAAGTGCACCATCTTCACCGATCATAAAAGTTTGCAGCACATATTTGATCAGAAGGAACTGAATATAAGGCAACGAAGATGGGTCGAGTTGTTAAGCGATTATGACTGTGACATCCGTTATCACCCTGGCAAGGCTAACGTCGTAGCCGATGCCTTGAGTAAGAAAGATCGGGTTAAGCCATTGCGAGTGCGAGTGCTGGGGATGATAGTCCAGTCGAACCTTCGAACCTGATTCGAGTCGCTCAACGTGAGGCGTTGAAAGAGGAACAATTGGAAAAGAAGGAATCTTACGGCAATGAGGAGAATTTCGAACAGCGCGTGGACTAAATTCTCAACTTCAAAAATCGGGTTGGATCCCGACCCTCCATGACCTTCGTGAATTAATCATTGACGAAGCGCATAGATCGAAATAATCCATACATCCGGGATCGGATTTGACTATTGATGATACGGATACCTGAAAGGATTTTTATTAATGGTCGAGTTTGGAGAAAGATATGGTTACGTGTGTTGGTGAATATTGAGTTATGCAAGAGATAAGGCTGCACACCGAAAACCCTAGGGAACGCCACAACGACAGAAAATTCGCCAATGATAGTGGGAATAAATTACAATGAATTCTTGCCTAAATTCCTGATGATGAAATGGTAACTCGTCGTGAAGTACCATTTTCAATGATCTCAGATCGAAATAGTCATCCTACTTCCATTATTGGAAGGAGGGGAAGGAAGCATCGAGAGCTGGAAGCTTTCTATGGGTGAAGTAGTTATCACCAATTTGTTAAATTGAAAATGGGCGTCGATCAAGCCATAAGATTTGAATTGATTCGAGAAACAACCAATCGGATTTATAATGTTTAAGAGAAGTTGAAAGTAGCGCGAGGTTGGCAAAGAATTTATGCCAACGTTCAAAGGAAACCATTGTCACTGAATAGAGGTGACAAGGCATTTTAAGGCATCACCTTAGAGAGAGGTGATATGAGGTTTGGCAAAACCGAAAATAGCTTCTTAATATATTGGATCCCATGAGAACTATCTCCATGGTTGGTCATTTAGTTTATCGATTAAAGTACTCCAGGGGCTAAGTACTATACATGATATTTTGCCATGTATATGGATTGAAAAGTGCCTAAGCGATGAGGCAACGAAAGTACTAGTAATAGAATTACTCATAGAAGACATGCTTGATATCATAACTAATTCCGTAGAGATAGTAGACGGGAAAACTAAACAGTTTGGACATACCAAGCTTTATTAATTAAGATTAAGTGGAATTCACAGCGAGGACCAGATTATACTTGGTAACGCGAGGGTGAATTCTGAAGGAAAAACCCCCCACCTTTCTCTCGAAAGGAGATAGTGGGCGTGTAAAATTTCGAGGACGAATTTTCTTAACGGGGGGAGAATGTAACGATTCCGACGAAACCAGGTATACCCTAACCGGTAGACGTTAGTTACGTCATATGTAATGTCGGGTACATGAGTTACCATGGTAACTATACAAGAATACAGGGTTCACTGTATTGATTGTGCGTGAATAAATAATTCATCGTATTGAATATGCGATTAATCGATTGATAGTTATTGAAACCCGAACGAATCGAGGGTTCAATTATAGACAAGATATATGATATTTAGTGATTTTACGAAGCATTAATGCTTCGGGATAAGTAAAGTACGGCACAGAAAAAAGAATTTCGATTTAATGGTACGACGGTACATTAAACGAAACCTTTAATACCAAACCGAGCAAGAGACAATCGATCAAGCCGAAAAAGATGCGCGATAATTAATAATATGATGTTTTGAGTTAATAAATGTCATGGTTTAAGTTTTTAAAGTTTTTAAATCGGTTTTATATAAATTTCATTTTTTAGCCGAAAAACAACCGTTTTGGCCTCGTTTTAAGCCGAATTAAACGTTTAACCGAGAAACGAACTGAACCAGATTATCCAAAACATTATCCGGATTGCAGATATCCAAATGAGTGGCGAAAAATGAACTTGTGGGTCCCACCCCACCCCCACATGAGGGCCGATCGGAATATAGGGGTGTTATACCCCTTACATTTTCATTTTTCTTTACAACTTATCAACAATCCAAAAATTCTCTCAATGCTATAAGCCAAAAATCCAGAAAAATGTGCAAGAAAACCGAGGTAAAAATCGAGTTAGTTACGTTTACATCTTCGTTTCTTGAGTTCATTTGCAAGAAAATGAGGTTTCAAGTGAAAAATGGGTGAAAACCCGAGATGAAACCAATTCTTGTATGATCAAGTGATGTATACAAGTTATACAAGGGATCTTGGTCCAAGGAATGAGTTAAACGAGCCAAAAACGAATTTTTACGGTTAAATCTTTGTTTTGATATCTTAACCGAAGCTATAGTGAAAAAGGCTTGATCGTGAGTGTGACTTGCTTGGTATTGTGGTATGTTGGTTGTAGGCTCTGTGTGTAGTGGTAGATAAGGCGGAAAGGCGAGTTTGTAGCTTGTAGTGGCGGAAAACGAAAGGTATATTCGGTTTATGTTCGGTTTTGGGAAATTTGGACAGATTGTTGATGCTTTAGAGTTAGGTCATGAAATTTTACAGAGGTGTTAAACACATGAAAATATGAGTTCTGTGAATTTGTGGTAATTTTTGGATAAAGGATGAATATTTGGTGAATTTAATGCTCGGTTTTGGCCAAAAATGGTGAAAAATAGTTAAATATCATGAAAAATTCTGGAAAATTGCAGATAAGCTTTTCATATCATTTATAAGTCACACACAAAATTTGAGGTCCGTTGGAGAAGTCTAAGTAGGCTTTTCGGTTAAACGAGTTCTAGCGATTTCTAGCTCGGTTTTAGTAAAAAGGGCATGTAAAAGAAGATTTTGGTTCTGGAAAAATTACAGGGGACTATGTGGATGGCAGGGGACATCCAGGAAAAATTTGGGATTTTTCTAAGATCGTTTGGTATTTACGACATATTTAGTGTTTAAATGGTGTTTAAAAATAGATAAATAAATTTTAAATATAAGAATTAATTCTGGAAATATTTTTTTAAAATTCCCCACTGTTAAAAAGTAATTTGTGCAAAATTTCAAGATCCGAGAGTAAACGGATAATTAATCGTGCTAATTATCAAACTTTTAAAGTTAAAACGCGTAAACCGGTGAAGTTCGCTTAAGCGAGCTGACTGGTGTATAAAAACCCTAAAAATGAACTATTTTCATATAAATGAGTTAAACAAGTAAAAATAAATCATCCGAAAATAATTCGGATGATTTGAGTAATTTTAACCTATTTTAACAGTTTCCGGTACGCTAAAGACGGAAACGGGTCACGCGGCCAAACGGGGCGTCTAAACCGAGCTCAAATTTCACAACTTTACTTAAACTATCAGTCAACGACTATTTTCGGGTCGTGTGTGACCAAACTCATTTTTGAAACATAAAAAAAAACGAATAACCGTGCTAGGTACGCAAAACGAGAAAAACGACTAATAGTAATTGTGACCATGGAACTCTAAACGACATCACAATCTGAGTCCGGAGAAGTGTTTCTGGGTTAACATTGCCCCCGGAACAGGTACAGTACTGGGTTAACAGTGTCCCCAGATGTACCGATTGATAAGGTTAAAGATTATATACACAATAATTGTATAATAACGATCGTAGGGATCATATTACAGATTAGACGTGTTAATTGATAATGATTGTTGTTACCTGCTTGCATGTGCTAAGGTGAGTTTCACGAGCCCCTTTTTCTGAATTGTTTTCAAATATTTTCCCGGGGCGGAAGCATGTTTCTATTAAAATGTTTAAGTACATACTGAACGCATGGACTTGCGTGTGTTTATAAATATTTGATTGTACTGGAATCGTACGGAATGGGTACAGGACTGGGTTAACAGTGTCCCCAGATGTCTTTGGAAGTGTTTCCGGGTTAACATTGCCCCCGGAGTGAGTACAGTACTGGGTTAACAGTGTCCCCAGGGGTTCCTAGAATTGTTTCCGGGTTAACATTGCCCCCGGAGTGAGTACAGTACTGGGTTAACAGTGTCCCCAGGGGTTCCTAAAAGTGTTTCTGGGTTAACATTGTCCCCGGAGTGAGTACAGTACTGGGTTAACAGTGTCCCCAGATAATATTATATTATGATATGGATTTATCATGGTTTACTAAAATTGTGAAACTCACCAACTATTCGTAGTTGACCCGTTTTCTCACATGCTTTTCAGGTACAACTAAGATAAGGTGATTGCTTACGTGCTAAGTGCTTGATGTGTGTAAGATTTGCGTGCGGGATGTTAGGATACATTATAACAAATAGAGTTATGTATCGTATGGTATGATGTGTGTATCACCTAGACGGTAATGAAATACGAGATAATGTAATTTTGAAGTATATTAATGCATTCAGTTTTCTTTATAAACAATGTGGTTGATATCAGAGGTGTCTGTCGCATCCCGTTTACGTTTCCGCTGCGGTTGCGGGGTGTTACATTGTTGTTGTAGGAAGCAGGTTTGGGTTCGGCTTTAGCATCAGATGCTGAGTCGGTTTCAGTATTGTCGGGATTAGGCTTGGAATCCTTGCGAGACAAGGTTCCATCCCTGACATGATTGTCGGTGAGGGAAGCAGCTAGGTCCATGGCCTCACCGATGGTTAAGGGATAACGAGTCGTCACAGCATCACGGAAAATTCTTGGTAAACCGCGAATGTATTCCTGAATGCCGCGGTTGTCGGGGGTTACAAGGTGAGGTACGATTTGGCTAACTTCACAGATGCGGTTTGAGTAGGTAGAGTTATCCCCACCAACCTATTTGAGTTCCCAAAATTCAGTCTCAAGTCTTTGCAGTTCGTGTTCCGGGCAGGTCTCCTTCTTCATTGCCTCATTAAGTTCTTCCCAAGGCATGGATACGACCAAGTCAGACCCTTGGTCAGTCCCCAAAGCATTCCACCATATGACAGGTTGGCCCTCGACCTTGCTCGAGGCGAACTTAGTC